>NC_053027.1:23285971-23400637 GCF_003073215.2 Triticum urartu | reverse complement strand
GTAGTGGCTCTTGGGGGAGAAGGCGAGTTAGAAGACGACATGCTTGCCGCTCGCCAGGACCTTGGCAATGGTGAAAGATTAATTGCTGAGATTATATAAGTGCTAATGGATCTTATCTAGTACACATGAACACAATTTGATCTGATGCGGAATTTAGTGGACAATAGATAATTATACCTCCATTTGGAGAGGCCATCTCGGTAGAGAAATTGAGTCTGAAGTTGATGACGGATTGCAGCAGCGTCTCCAGCACTTCACCGGAGAAACGGCAAGGCCTTCACGTCAATGAGCCACGCTCTCCTGATTGGAAAAGGAGCGATTCTGGGAGAAGACGATGACTAATGTGATGGACTCATGTTTACGTGCATCTGCTCCCTTATATAATGCGCTGACTTTGACTGTGGGACCTCAACCATATTAACATAAATTCGGCCCCCCAATCACGGGTCCAATTGTTAATTGCCATTTAATTGGTATTAACCCCGAAATTAATTAATAAGCCCATATTAACTTATGATAATTAACGTTTTGACCATTTAATCACATAATAATTCCAACAAATGGCTCCCTTTGACGGCAGCGACGGACGCAGGGGCGAGCTGCTGGGTGCTAGATAGAGAGAAAATGGGTGCGTGGTATGTGGAGGCTTGTGCCGGGACA
This sequence comes from Triticum urartu, assembly GCF_003073215.2. Classification (NCBI taxonomy): domain Eukaryota; kingdom Viridiplantae; phylum Streptophyta; class Magnoliopsida; order Poales; family Poaceae; genus Triticum; species Triticum urartu. The sequence continues at coordinate 23,399,977 of NC_053027.1, read as the reverse complement.
AGAAATGAAAGGTCAAGGCGTTGAGCGATGGGTGGACCTGACTCAAAGAGCTGCGCGTGAGAACAAAGAAAGAGAAAAAAGAGTGCTACGTGAGCGAGCATTATGAGGACATTAATTTTAAATGAACATTTCTTTCCCATGGAAACATTTTTTGGTACAGGCTGACAGTCCCTCATTTTGAAACACATCATTTCTTAGTATTGAATACATTTTTGCTTTCCCCTGGTTCTACATTCTTATGTGTGTACAATTCCTCAGAGATGAGCGGCTTATTTAGCCTATGCGAGAGCTTAGGTTGTAACTTGACCATGAGCAGATTAGTTGATGTTTCACGAGATAATTGTATTTATAGTCCTCATAGTCGTTGGCAACGTCCAATTTGGTCATGGGGATTGCAAAGTGTTTCAATAGGGTTCTGGTACATGAAAATACGTGATCAATATGGTCCTGAGGTTGAAATGTCAGTCCTAGCTCTACATGTTGCATATATACCTTGAATTTCTTTCGTATGCCACGTCAGCCTGGATCCGCTCGTCAGAATGGACTCATACGTCAGTGAGATATTTCTTCTGTATGCCACAAAATCTAGACGATGGGGTTTCGAACCCGATACCTGTGCAGTCCTTTTTATAGGAAATCTATTTAGTGTTTTTTTTAGTGAATACAAATCTATTTAGGTATACACAGTCTTTTTTTCTTTGGGCTGGACGGGTATGTTTTTTTAAAGCTACGGCCCAGCTGTCTTCTTTGTGTTCTGGTTTTTTTGTTCATGTTCATTTTTTTGTGGTCTCCATTTGGGCGAGCGACCTCGTGCGTACCTCCCCTGCACTCACTATGTACAGAATTTTTGAAATTTCAAATATTTTTATTCATGTTTTTTCTTAAAATTGGTAAAAAAATACAAATTGGTGTTAATATTTTTCGAATTTAATTTTTTTCGTCGAATTCTAAAAACCACACCATATTTTTGAAGTTGCGAACATTTTCTAAATTCATGAATTTTTTAAAAAATTCGTAAATATTTTCTGAATTCACGAAAAACATTTTGAAATGGCATACATATTTTTGGAACCCATCAACAATTGTTTTTTGCATAGTCGAACATTTCTTGAAATTCGGGAACAACTTTTGAAATTTAGAAACAGTTTTGTTTGTGACGGACATATTTTGAATTCATGAATATTGTTTTGAAACAGGGAACATTTTCTAAAAATTTAGAAACATTTTTTGTAGACATGAAATTTTATTTTTGAATCATGAACATTTTTCCAATCAATGAACATTTTAGAAAATACTCATGAACATTTCATAAATTCATGAGTTTTTTTAAAAGGCATCGACACGTATATAATAAATAATGCTTCCCCATATTTAATAATAATGTTTTTTCCTTTTATTTCTTTTTGGCCGACTGACATATGGCCCTATACAGACATGTCCTAAGCTGACACGTGTCACCTACAGAAATATAAGACACGTATGCAGCGTGTAGAGTCAGAACTGACGTTTCAACCTCTGGACTATATTGATCACATATTTTCATGTGCCGGGAACGTATTGGAGCACTTTGCAACCTCCAGGATCAAGTTGGACGTCGCCAACAACTACGAGGACTATAGATGCAATTATCGCATGTTTCACCCACGAAGTAGGAAAGGTGCAAAATATTTATAACCACCCGGGTAAGGAAGGGGACAATAGGCTGGATCTTTAATCACCGAATTTCCTTCTCGCAAAAAAATAATAATCACCGAATTCCCCATACATATAGTCCTTTTTAAACTGATTTACAAAATCATTAGAAAAGGAAAAGATAAGGTATCTTTTCATGGGCAGCGAGCAAACATCCTTGCTAAGGAACATGGGCACATCAAGTTCTATTCCTATGTACCTAGAGACTCATCCCACTATCCTATTTATATTAACAATAGTCTATCCAAATCAGCGCATCCTGCCACATTAGCAACTGCCGCCTTGCACGCATTGATCCGTTACGAAACACAAGAGCGTGCATTATGTTAGTACCACAATCTTTCACCCACGTGGGTTAGCTCAAAATCACTAATTGAGTAGTACTTATTGCAAATATCATCCCAGCTTCCCAGGTTGTGATAAGTGACGTGCTGCATGTGCGATGCTACTGCATGTGTGTCAGTTATCGCAACCTGTGAGTTTTCGTTTTTTTTCGTAGATCCGTTTATTGAAAATGTTTTATCTCTTGAACCGTGTGTTCAAATCTAGAACCATTTTTATCGTTCAATTCCTCGCACCAAGATCTTTAAAACTAGATTCCATGTTGATATATTTTGATAAAGTTTTTTTCACGAAAAAAGAAGATGAAAAAACTAAATCGGGAGCACGGTTTTTTTTCGTTCCAAAAGAGGCACGGCCGTGCCTCTCGCGGAAGGAAAAAAAGAAAAAGAAAATAAAATGCGTATTTTTTTTGTTTCCGAGGAAGCACGGCCGTGCCTCTCGCGAAAGCACAACTATGCCACTCGTGGAAGCAAAACCGTGCCTCTCGCGAAAGAAAAAAAACAGAAAACACGTTTTTTTCGTTTCCGAGAGGCACGGTCGTGCCTCTTGCTAAAGCACAACCGTGCTTCTCACAGAAGAAAAAGAAAAGAAAACACGTTTTTTCGTTTCCGAGAGACACGAACGTAGGGATGAAAATGAAGTGGAAACTTTCCGCTTTTCCGGAAGAAAATTGAAAACAGACAGGAAATATGAAAACGGAAATGGAAATTTGCAAAACAGAAGTAGAAATGGAATTTTTTTTATATTGAAACGGAAACAAAACGGAACAGTGTTTTCCGGTGGAACAAACATGAAAACGGAACTTTCCATTTCCGTGAATATGGAATTTTTGTGTTTACTATAGGCTTATGGCTCCTCTGTAGCCCAACCACCAAACAACACACAATGACACAATGAACATAATGATCATTTGAACCCTAGCTTGTACTACTACACTCGTATTCAACTAGACCCTATATGCAATTGTCCAATACTACTGCAATACTGTGCTAAGTTGCTAACATAATCATATTATTTTTTAGCCATGTTACCAATTCATTAAATTTGTTTGTTTTTGTGTGCATTTCTCTACGATTTAAGGGGGTTTTAAATTCCGGGAAACGTCTACTTCTGTTTCCGTGTCCGCTTTGTGTTCCCTCCGCCTTTGTTTCCGATAGTACCTGTTTTCGTTTTCATTTCCGGGATTTCCGTATTTGTTTCCACTTCTGCAAACAAATATGATAGCACTCAGTTCCGTCTGTTTTCGCTCCGTTTTCATCCGTACACGGCCGTTACTCTCGCGAAAGCATAACCGTGTCTCTCGCAGAAGCAAAACCGTGCCTCTTGCGAAAGGAAAAAAAACAGAAAATGTGATTTTTTTTCATTTCCGAGAGGCACGGTCGTGACCCTCGCGAAAGCAAAACTGTGCCTCTCGCGGAAGAAAAAAACACGTTTTTTCATGGAATTTTTTTCCAAATTCTTTTATCCAAAAACTAAGGAAGACCGGTGAAAAACCAAAACGTAAAAGAAACCCGGGAAAAAAACATTTTAAAAGCCGAAAACGCGTGCGAAAAATAAAAAAAATAAAATCCAGAGGAAGACGTCCAGAGCGCGACACGTGATGGATGGCTGAGAGCGCGTCAAGTGATGCTGATCGTTGTTAGGCTCTCAAGGAGCACTCGTCACCTAGTTACTCCTGAGTTAGCTTGCACCTGGGTTGCACGAAGCCTCTTATTAGTACGTGGGCTGTAGCGGTCTTCTTCTTCAAGCGTTGCAGCGCCTTTCAATGAACGATTCTACCAGAGAAAAAGATAAGAAAATAGCCCATCTAACCATCGCACTAACCCGGTCACGGTTCATCTTTCTCCACTACGACTCTTATCGCCGCAACTATCTCTTCGTGTCCGCCTACCATTCCCGAATAGCACTCTGTTGCCCTTCCACTTGATTTATTCATTCTCATCACGACATTCAATTCAATTTTGGTTACATTCACTCACCACCACAAAGGAGCAACGTTTAACTTACGTTCCTCAATCCCTTTTATTCATGAAGTTCCTCGACCCAAGCAACACCTCTTTAGACCATTCTGCAGTTTTTGTTTTTCTTTGTTTTTAGGTTTTTCTTTTCGTTTTACAGGTTATTTCATTTCTTTATCGGCTTTCACTAGTTTTTTCATTTCTTCACTTTTCTTTGCCTTTTTTGTTTCTTTCTTGGTTTTTATTGATTTCTTGCTTTTCTTTAATATTTTCTTCGCTCTTTCTTGGTTTTTATCGATTTTCTTTGTCATTCTTTCTTTTTCTCGGTTTTGATTGTTTCCCATTCTCATGCACAGGTTCCTTTTTCCTTTCTTTTTCTTTGTTTCCTTTTCGGTTTTTATTGGTTTTGTTTTTTGGTCTTTTCTTTCTTTTTTTGGTACTCCCTCCATTCCACAATGTAGTGCTTCCTCAATCCCCGTGCTTCAACTTTGACCGTAAATTTAACTATTAAGACCGATTGCGGTGGGGGCAAAAGTTATATCAGTGAATTCGTATTCGAAAGAAGTTTTTAATTATGTAACTTTTTCTCCCACCTCAATCGGTCTCGTTCGTTAAATTTATGGTCAAAGTTCGACCTCGGGAAGCGGGACGCACTATATTTTGGAATGGAGGGAGTATAGAATAGGAGCATTTTTATACTCATTAAATATTTTATTCAAATACATGAAACTTTTTTTGTGTACACCTTGAACACTGTTTCAAATTCATCATTAACATTTTTTAAACATATTTTGGTGATGTCAACTTTATTATATGCATTCAACATTTTCGTGTACACCAGGAACTTTTTATACATGTTAATTATTTTTCAGATACATGCTTAGCATTTTTTTAAATACTACTTTTTATGTACACAATGTACATTTTGTATATATCAGGAACTTTTTTAAGACATATTTAACCTTTTAAATATTTGATTAATTTTTTTATACACGGTCACAATTTTATAAAATTTATGGTTTTATTTCCAATTTTTTAAATATACGTTCTACACATTGTTTAACACATTTAAATTTTGTAAATACATGAACATTTTATCATATGTATGTTTTGATGACTGCTTTTTTCACACACCTTATACATTTTCCATATACATTTGAAACATTTTTTATACACGTTTAACATTTTTAAAGTGCATTATTAATATATTTTAAACACATGTTTTTGAACATTTATTGTTCGAATATGTGTTAAATATGTTTTTCTAATATGTCTTGATTTCCCCCAGATGTTTTCAACATTTTTCTTAATGTTGCACCAGCACTTTTGTAACACCGCACAAACATTTTTTCAATCCTAAGTATTTTTCCAAATATATAGATAAATAAATAACTATATATATATCAAAAAAAGAAAAAAAATGAGATAGAGGAACGAACTATGGAAGCAAACAAATGAAATATGAAATGAACTATCAGTCTTACCTGGCTGCCCCATTCTCACGTTGCTTAAAGCTAGGGGACGCTTTATCTCGCTTCAAGCGAGACAAAGGCGCACTCGTCACCTAGCGCGTTGTCCGCCATTTTCCTTTTTCTTTTTGAGGCAAGGCTATGATCCTGAGGCTTGGGCCAGTTTTTTTCGTGCAGGATTCTGCAGAATCACGATTCTGCATAATTTATCCCAGAATCATGACTCTGCAAAATTTCTCCCAGAATCTACTTCCCATAGAATCTGTCGTCGAGTTCTATTCTGAGATTGCAATTTGAGAGTGTGGAATGAGTGTGTGTGCTTAAATGTCTGTACTACCCTTAGACAAAAACTATTTGATGAATGGTTAACACTGTTGTTTCGAATAGTATCTTATTGAATATGAGCACGAAAGTGATTTACAAATATCATAAAGCGCTAAATATTACAATTAGAATGGTTTTAAAGTTTTGTTTGTAACAAAAGTGGATGAACTAAATAGAACATGAATAATCTCAATATACGAGACTACCAGCAATAGCATCACGTATTGCGGTCATGGTACCATCATCTTCTCGTGGCAGAGCGTTGGCACCTGTAAAACAAGAATGGAGGTTGCACATATGCATCATTGTTATACTTGTCAAAAGACTCATCATGTAACTTGCTAGCATTAATCCAATTGTGGACATATATACGTGCAATGACAATCATCTTGTGGGTCTCTGGCTTGTACCCTGGTATGTCTCCGAGAATTTGTCATTTCGTCTTGAGAACACCAAATGCTCTTTCGATGATATTTCACAAAGAGAATGCTGATGGTTGAAAGTCTCATGTATCCCCACCGACGGGTGTTGTTAGAAATCTGGTACATGGTATTGTTGCCCTTTGTATCGTGCTAGATATCCAACCCTGTTTGGATATCTAAAGTACACAATGTAATATTTATCTACAGTGGGACAACAAAAGACATTAGAAATTTACGACATACCATCCTGTATATAACAATATGGACATACAAGAGATTACCTATGGGGGTTGTGGAAAATGATCATAACAAACTATATCATCGCTCCATACATGTGTGTCATGAACATATCTGAGCCATCCAGGAACAACAAACGTGAACCTCATATCAAATCAATACATTTTCACTTGTATAACCTTTCCTATTCCTGTGTTGGAGCTCCAACTCATTGGTTACAACCACTTCAATGTGTGCTCCATCTATGGCTCGATAGCATGTTGGAAATAAGGCCAATATTTTTTGTAAGCATTGGGTGAGGTTCAAAAAAAGTTGGATCAATTGGTCTAATGTAATCATCACCCATAGTGGTCTGACATGTACCCACAAAATCAAGTTCTTTTCCCTCAAGATTTTTCAGACCGAGATTTTTCATAATCTGCTCAAAAGAACCGGGCCTTATAGTATGCTCATCGATGAAAAAGATAGTCTCTGGTTTGGGCTGTGCCAGGTCACTGCGATGCTCGGGCTGGGCCTCTTTTCGCCAAAACTGGCCCAGTAGATTGCTTTGGGACCCGAGCCGAGCCCAACCATGTTCCGTTTCATTTATAGCAGAGGCAGAGGATTTGTACCCTGGTATGCCTTCGAGAATTTGCCAATTCGTCTTGAGAACACTAAGTGCTCTTTCAATGACATTTCGCAAAGAAGAATGACGATGGTTTGATGTCTCATGTCTCCCCACCGATGGGTGCTGTTAGATATCCGACCCCTCTTTGGATATCCGAAGTACACAATGTAATATTTATCTACAGTGGGACAACAAAAGACATTAGAAATTTATAACATGCCATCATGTATACAACAATATGGACATACAAGATATTACCTGTGGGGGTTGTGGAAAATGATCATAACGAACTATATCGTCGCAAAAAGTATGTTTCTAATCTCGAGCCAAATGCTCCTACCATGAACAATAAAACCGTAAAAAATAGATTTTTTTTCAAAACATTCTGATTTTTCTTGGCAAACTTTAAGAAATGTTTGAAGTGCATTCAAATTATGATCACGAAATCACATTGGAGCAAGTCGTGGCGAAAAACAAAACAAAATCGTAGCTAAAAAATGCGTTTGGAAGTAACATTTTTAGAGTACCGGTTTTGTTTTTTTACCACGCCTTGCACAGATGTAATTTTGTGATGAATTTTTACATGCACTCCAAAAATTCTTTAAAGTCTGTCACACAAAAAAATAGAATTTTAATAATTTTTTAATTTTTTAATTTACTATTCATGCAGGAGCATTTGAGCTCGAGCTTAAAAACTCCACATCCTATCATCGCTCCATACATGTGTGTCATGAACAGATCTGAGCCATCCAAGAACAACAAACGTGAACCTCATATCAAAATCACAACATTTTCACTTGTGTAACCTTTCCTATTCCTGTGTTGGAGCTCCAACTCATTGGTCACAACCACTTGAATGTGTTCTCCATCTATGGCTCCAATAGCATGTTCGAAAAGAAGGCCAAAACTTTTCTTCTAAGTATTGGGTGAGGTCGAAAGAAAGTTGGATCAATTGGTGTAATGTAATCATCGGCCATGCGGTTTACACACTTCAAAATCTCATGAAACTTTTTGTTAATGATAGAATGACTACGTGCGAACCGATCTGTGACATTGTCAGTGGTCAGACATGTACCCACCCCCCCCTCACAAAATCGAGTTAGTTTCGCTCAAGATTTTCGATAATCTGCTCAAAAGAACTGGGCCTTATAGTTTTTTTTTGAGACAACTGGGCCTTATAGTATGCTCATCGACGAAAACGACAGTCTCTGGTTTGGGCTGTGCCAGGTCACTGCGATGCTCGGGCCGGGCCTCTTTCCGCCAAGACTGGCCCAGTAGACTGCTCGGGGACCCGAGCCGAGCCCAACCACGTCCCGTTTCGTCTACAGCAGAGGCCGAGGACGCGGTGCTCTCACTTGGCTTCGCGGGAGGGGAGGGAGACGTCGTCGTCGTCGTCGGCGTCGGTTGCGTCTCCACTCCGCAGGTTAGCCGCCGGCCTACTCCTCCCCCCACCTAGGGTTTGGTGCTTCATCAACCAGAGCTGTCGTTGTTCCTCACAGGAGCCGCAGCCGCAGGCACCGCCGCCTCCCTCCTCCTCTCCGGCGAGCTCAGCGCGGCGGCCCCCCTCGCCGCGGAATCCGCTGCTCGTCCCGCTTCCGCACGTCCGCAGGTCCAGGTGAGAAGCACGCCCCCCCTCCTTCCCCCTCCCCTCCCGCAGCAGCAGAGGGCACGCATTTTCGGCTGGGTACCGTACGCTCCAGGGTGAATGTTCGGATTTGGGATCGGAATTTTTTCCGGGAAAGTTGTGAGCTGAATCAGCGAGCCGGCTGTTCTTAGTTATTCGTGTGATTTTATAAATGTCTGTACTCGAGGAAGGGGAGGGTTCAGCAAGGGGATTTGGATGGGGAGGGTTCGGCAAGGAGCCTGATTGCTGCTTAGTGCTCTAGATGGTGATCTTCTTACTAAGTGGCATGTAATGTCACTTGACATGTTTCTATTGCGTTGCTTAGCCCATGACATTGCTGTAGCATGAGTTCTGCTGTGTGATGTTCCTTCTACGATGACAGATTCTGTCTGTCCATGCATTTGTAACTGAATCACCTGCTGATGTCAAGATTCGTTTGCTATAATATATAGTTACTCACGTTCCTACTTGCTGGTATGGTTCATGAATGCTTCCTAATGGTGCCAATCCTTATAATTTTCCTAGTCTGTGCGAAAAATTGGTTGCTGACCCATTATGTAGATATATCTCACCTTGCTGGTGTCAATATTCAGTTGCTTCCACAAAGTTAATTGTTCAAGTACTAGTTGGTTCCTGCTCTAAACCATTTGTAATCATGTCACCTGCTGATGTTGAGATTCATATGTTATAATGTATAGATTACTTGAGTTCTTAGTTATTGGTGTGATTCATGAATGCTTGTTTATGGCGCCATGGCTGTATTTGTTTCTTAGTTCATACCAAGCAGATATGGCAAATGATTAGTTGAGCTCTGGTGATTTTCTTAGTGAGTAGTATGCAATTTCACTTGACCTGCTTCTAGTGTGTTGCTTAGCCCAATCTGTGTGCAACCCGTAAGGGCTTCTCCTCGCCTCGCCCCTTCACCAAGCAGAGTTCGCATTTCATCCATAGTGTATTTCATGAACAATTGTTTTTAGATGGATGCACTGGAGAGAAGTATGAGGTTATACTTATGATCGCTGAGTAGATTTTAGTATATAATTGTTTCAGCAAAAGCGAACCCACCATGGGTCAAGGTCCGTCTCTGAGCCATGAGAATAGCTCGATCGAATATGCTGCGGGATCTAGTAAAGGATCAAACTCAAAAGTTGAAAACGTTGTGAGTATTGCACCATTTCGCACCAGTCTAGTAAAATGCTGTGAGCGATGAAGTAATGTGGTGAAATCCTAACTTTAGTTTTCTCCCTTACTTTTTCAGCATTGCACTATCCTTGATTTAGATGGCTCCAGCTCCACATCATTCTTCGGTGTTTATGATGGCCATGGAGGTTTGATTATGATTTCTGACCTTGTTACAACAATTCTGAATCTTCAATCTGTAGCATAATCATTGTTTCCAGATTTGAATTGTGCATTGAGTAATGTCTTGGAGTTTCATTTTTTTTAGCAAGTGTTGTGATTTGTGACGAATAATCCGAACATTCCTTTTGATCTCTTTTTCTCTGATAGAGGGGAAGGGTCATGGATGTATAAAAGATTCTCACTATGTTGTGTGTACCATTTCTTTCAAGTGATATATTGAAGGAAATTCAGCTAGTCATGTTCATTACATTCTTTTGGATATAAGCTTCTAGCGCATTATATTGGTTTTGCATTCTTGTTATGAAAATGCCAGATTGAGCTATGCATTTTGTGTTTCAGGAGCTGATGTAGCATTGTATTGCGCTAACAACTTCCATAGAGTGCTGGTAAACGATGGAGATTATAAGGATAATTTGGATGTGGCACTGAAGCGTGCGTTTACCAGGTTATTTAACAATCATGTAGTCAACATTCAGGCTGCATAACTGTTCTCCTTTGTTGGAGGCAGTGAAATACATAACATTGCTACTTCTTAATTTGTAACATTGTTCCTTCTTTATTTGTAACATTCATGGATATTATAAGGATAATCTGGATGAGGCACTGAAATCTGTAACATTGTTCCTTCTTAATTTGTTGTAGAATGGACGAGCAACTGGACCAAAATGATGACTGGAGGACATTGGCGAACCCTCCTGGTGTCGGTGTCAAATTGCTATGTTTTCCCAGCACCGCCCCTCGTGTCCAGGTTTGGTTTCTTCCATGATTATCAAGTAATTCTGCAAGATTGAGTTTTGAAGAAGTTGATTAGGATTCTATCTTTTGGATAATATGCATGCTGTTATTCATATAAATGGACTGGAAGGGATCAATTGCTGTAATAGGATTATGAAGGCTCTACTTTACCTATTTAAGATGTGAATCTGAGTTGGAAGTGGTATGTATATGGAGGCTTTACTCCTTTACCTAACTTCTAAGTTGGAAGTTAGAATAGTTAGTTGTGCCCAGTTTACCGAGTTAAAGACAAATTCTCTAAGTTCTCGGTTTTTTTTTGAGCCCTTAAGGACTGTATAAAAACTCCTACAGTTGTATATTAATAACAAAGGGGTAAAATACAATTACATTGTTACAATATGTACAGAGCATGACTATTTGCCTATCCCATAGATTCAAAGGCACTAGTATGAGAGTCTAGGAGTAGGGAATTGGGGCAGGAAAGATCCACAAAGTAGGAGTAGAACTAGTGAATGTCGTGGACTAGGGAGAGAATGAAATTCCAAAGTTCCATCCTAAACTCTTCTTGGTTATTACACCTCGGTTGTTTTATCATACTGCCAAAATTTAGGTATGACATGAGAAATAACTATTTCATGAGTTCGAATTACTCATCTGTTTGATTTGCTCTTATATTGAAGGGAACTCCATACATGGAAGGGAGCACAGCATGCGTGGTTCTCATTAGAGGAAACCAGATCATTCTTGGGAATGTTGGCGACTCTTGTTGTGTACTCTCAAGGGATGATAGTCGGCAGGTATAGTGACAGTTTCATTATCAAATTTCTAATACTTAATTGTCCAACTCTTTCTCATGAGAAATGTTTTCAATGAGTATCTAAGAACTCTTCGTATTTCAATTAATCTAAAGGCAACTGAGTTATCGACCAACCACACGCCAGAAAATCAGGATGAAAGGAACAGAATTAAAACTGCTGGAGGGCAACTACTCAACGTAGGTGGCGCTGATCTTGTTAATGGGATACTTCCTTTGACAAGAGCTATTGGTATAGACTTACTTGATTTTCTTTTTGGTCGGTTGCATAATTGCATTAGTTTCACTGCACTGACATTTTGCATACTTGCATTTCAGGTACCTTCCGTTTCAAGCCACCTTCTGCAGGACATATTGTGACATGTATTCCAGACATGCACATTGTAAGTTTGTTGTTTAAAGGTGTTCGTGGAGTATAAAAACTTGTTTCCATGGGTGTGTTATAATGGGAATCAAATTTTTTTGCTAGGCGGACATCACTCATGATACCAAGTATCTTCTTATAGCAAATCGCGCATTCTGGTTAGTCCCCTGCTAAAATAAGTGGTTACTTGAAATGTGTGCTTTATTCATCTTGCAAGAGCTTAATTAATAATCTTATCAGTTCATAAAACATTCACACCAATAAGATCATCTGAAGTTGTGGAATAACATATCTTGTGCCGTAGTATTCTACTCAGCTGGGGGAATGCTTTCAGACATCATTTATATTGCTCTTAATGCTAAAACATTGGACTTTTTTGTTCCCCTCCCCCTTTCAGGGATACCACTCCTATATCAAGTGAGATGGCTGTCAAGTATTTGAGGCAGTATTCTGTAAGCCCTTTTTTACTCATTCATTTTTGCTGTTGTTAATTGATGTGGCTTATGCCTAACAAATATGTTGTGTCAACACAGGGGAGCTATAGTGTTGCTAGCATGTGCGATAAGCTTCTGAATCTTTGCCGCAACCCGGTGGACAACTTGACGCTGATACTGGTTTACTTCAAGCCGAGTGCCAGGCTCCCACGTCCGGTCCCGCCTGCTCCCACCAACTTGCCCGTGCCCGTGGTTGGCTAGCGAGCTGCACGTAGGGAGCTCTGAGTGGAGTCTTGATCGAGAGGATAGAGGGAGCTCATGGGCCTGGAAGTTCTGCAGTGCTATATGTTTCATGTCTTGATGTGATGCCATACGAGAATGATGATAACATGGCGTAGGTACGAGTTGTTCAGCTTACACTAGTACTGATTGGTGCATGCTTACTGAGATCTGTTTAAGAGATTTTGCTTTGGAGTTGGGTTCTTCACGCGCTTAGTTTTCCGCGTTTGACCTGATACTGTAGTTTCTAAGAATTCCTATGTGTTGCAGAGTACTATGCCTTTCTGAATCTGAATCGCACTGAATTCTTGTTTCTGTAGATCGACTAGTGCTTCTGTAGTTGCTCACCGCCTTCAGAATTCTTGTTTGCTATTCTATATATTAACCCCAGCCTAGTGTAAGTAACAAAACTAGAATCCATCAGCAATGCCAAATGAAGATCATTTACTTACTCGTAGAGCTCTAGAGCACGTCATCTTTTTAACGAGTATATTGCTTAAAACCATCACAATTTGTGGCTAGTGTAACAGGTTGCCACCTACAAATAACCACCAACTCTGCGGGAGTTAAATGGAACCACACGATTGACTGAAAACCACCACTTTACTTTCGTGACATTTTGCACTGAACCGAAAATTTGATAGTGGCAAAAAACATTGAGCCATTTTCTGAGCACGTTTTTTTTCCAGGAAAACGCAAGAAGGGCTTGCATTTCATTGCTTTGGAAAGGAAGGGAGTCTCGGTTACAATCCTCCTAGGAGGGAATTACAGTGTCTGGGGGCACATCAGTGCACGTCCCAAGTTTGCGGCAAGATGGCACGAAGCCCTAGGGCGCCGGCTTTGGCCCAAAGGGCGGCCTCATCTTTGATCTTCGTGAGCAAGTCGGACGTCGAGGGTTGGCCTCTGTTGAAGACGCAATCGTTGCGGTGCTTCCATATCATCCATGGGACGAGGAGGGTCACGGAGGCGAGGCCCTTGCGCATGGGCATTGGGGTGTCATGTCGCGCCGTGCGCCACCAATCATTGAGAGAGATCTCTCGGTCGGGCGGGGTGCAGGGGAGTCTGAGCCAGTGCAGTACGTCGTGCCAGATCTGCCTGGCGAATGGGCAGGCGAGGATGAGGTGGTGCATGGACTCGGGGGCCTGGTCGCAGAGGAGGCATCGTGCGGGGTGCTGCAGGCCGCGACTGGCGAGGCGGTCGGCTGTCCAGCACCGGTCCAGGCGGGCGAGCCAGTGGAAGAAACGGACGCGCGGGGGCGCCAAGTTCTTCCAGGTGAGCTTCCATGCGTCGCAGCGCATGGAACCGTTGAAGGTGGCGAGGTAGGCCGATTTGGCGGAGTAGACGACGCCGCTTGTGTTCCACTTCCAGATGAGGCGGTCTGGCTCGCCGGAGAGGGTCGTGGCGTTGATGGCTTGCCAGAGCTGTAGGTATTGTCCGATCTTGTGCATGCCGATCGTGCCGCGAATGTCCCGTGCCCATTGGTTGGCCTGGAGTGCATCGGCAACGGTCCTAAGCTTGCGGCGGCGCTTGGGAATGCGCGCGTAGAGGAGCGGCGCAATCTCACAAACAGAACTCCCGCCAATCCATCGGTCTTCCCAGAAAAGGGCCTCCGTGCCGTTCCCTAGCTGCATGGTGGTAGATGCGAAGAAGAAGGCACGCTCCTCGCCAGTGAACTGCAGGTCGAGGCCGGCCCATGCTCTGGTGCTGTCCGTGCAGCTGAACCACAACCAGCGGGTGCGGAGCGCGAGGCTGGTACGGCCAAGGTCGCGCACGCCGAGGCCACCAAGCGGGAGCGGCCTAGCGACGCGTTGCCAGTTGACGTGGCAGTGACCTCCGTTTGCCTCCGCGCGCCCAGCCCACAAGAAGCCTCGCTGAATTTTCTCGAGTGCCCGGATGGTCTTCTTGGGGGGCGCGAGAGCAAGTAGCTGGTGAATCGGGATTGCGCCGAGGATGGCCTTGACGAACACGAGGCGGCCGACTTTGTTCATGAGATGCGCCTTCCAGGTGGGTAGCATGCCGGCCGTTTTGTCGACGACGGGCTGTAGCTGTATGGCCGTGGGGCGATGCAGACTTAGGGGGATGCCCAGATATGTGATCGGGAACTCGGCGAGGGGGCAGCCCAGCAGGTTGACCGCGGGCGCGACCTCATCAGCGGCGCATCGGATCAAGGTGGCGGAGCTTTTGGCATAGTTGACGAGGAGGCCTGAAGCTCGGCCGAAGAGGAGCAGGATGCTCTTGACGGCCGTGATGTCGCCGACGGTGGGGTGGCAGAATAGGATCACGTCGTCAGCGTAGAGGGAGACCGAGGGGACCGGGCGCCGGGGGTGCAGCCGCTGTAGGATGCCCAGCTCCGTGGCACGGCGGAGGAGGCGACCGAGCGTGTCGACGGCGAGGACGAATAGCTGCGGGGACATGGGATCGCCTTGGCGGAGGCCACATCGGTGCCAGATTGGGGGGGGGTCTCCGTTGATGAGCACCTTGTGCTGGCCGAGGAGAGCAATATGGCGATCCACTCCATGAAGCGGTGGCCAAAGCCGTACTATCGGAGGACCTCGAATAAGAATGGCCAGCTGATGGTGTTGAAGGCACGGGCCAGGTCCAGCTTAAGGAGGGCGCGAGGGGCCCCAAGTTGGTGCAGAAGGCGCGCGGACTGGCGCACGAAGATGAAGTTGTCGTGCAGGCTGCGCCTGGGGATGAATGCGTTCTGGCAGGTGCTGACGAGGCTACAAAGCTTCGGCACGAGGCGGAGCGAGAGAACCTTGGCGAAGATTTTGGCGATGACGTGAATTAGGCTGATGGGCCTAAAGTCGCCAAGGCCATGTGTGTCCGCGCGCTTCGGGAGCAGGGTGAGCAGAGCCTGATTGAGGGAGCAGAAGCCTCGGCCGCGCATCTCATATAGCCGTTGGAAAATGTCGACGAAGTCGCCGAGTCCTAGGAGTAAGGCGCGAATGGGAGGGAGCAGGAATAGATCCACAAATAGGTGTGTTCTGAGTACGAACCTAGAGAATGCGGGGGGAGTGGCGTTTAGGTAGAGCTGCAAATGAATCCTGAAAGTTCGCATCCTAAACGCTTTCTTGGCGGTTCATCCTGATGCTAGAAGGAGAAGGCGGCAGTGTTTGTTCCTACTGCGGCTGGGGTCGGGTGGTGTTTTATCACGCGGGGGTATGCAAGGCGGTTCCCTATCTGATTCCATCGGCGGGTTACCGCCCTGCTCAGGGGTGTTGAAAGAGGGTACTCTTATTTTTTGACTCGTAACAGAGGGGCTAAAATGATCTTGATCGCTTTCCTCTCTCAAGACTTCATGTGCCCAAGCGTTTCTGATCTACCCTAAGGGCGCGACTAGCGGTCGGTTCCGAATCCGTTGTGCTTGGAGCATCTAAAACGGCTTGCTTTCAGCAAACCATGCTCTAGCGTTCCATCCTGCGGCTAAGTCTGCTTTCATGGGTGCTGTTGGGCTTTCCCGATCTGCGACAATAGGGGCCACTTTCACCGTTGCCTGGGCTGGCCCTTGGTTTCTGGAGTTACTCACCTCCATGTCAACACAAGAGCATACCTTTTGATCTGCGCTCTAGGTTGACATACGGGCGGTACAGAGCGACGGACGAGCAAAGGCGCGCTACGCAAAACGAAGCCTGATGTCTAAAAAAAAAAACAACCCGCTAGCCTCCGGCCTCACGCATCGTGACCCGGCGCGTAGGCGGCAGCTGCACACTAGAAGGTCTATAACAGGCCGTGGCGGCTGTCGAGCCAAGACCGGCTCGTCTGTGCGCCAGCGCATGAGATGCACCATACCGTCTCAGGAGACCGCCACCCCATATGTGCCCACTGCGCGTGCCGCTCCCCGCCGGTCTCGCCACACACTGTGTGTCGGGCGGCTCATCGGGGATCCGGAATCATCTGTCACCGTCAAGGCTCATATCATGGGACATTGCCTCATAGCCGAGCCTATCTAGCAGTTGTTATACATTGATGAGCTCGGCTGGCCTCGCCGGTCCCTCCCTGGCTGTGGAATACTGCTTGCCATCAACAGCCCCCAAGCCGTCTCCGTCAGTTGATACATTGAATTGGTCTCGCTCGTAGACTCATCATCAGAGCAGATCTCCGTCTCACCGCCAGACAGAGATCCTTCCAACTCAGCCCCATGGGTGAAACCGAACGAAGACATGCCTTACGGCGGCTGAGCCAGGGCGGGTCGTGCACGCTAAGCCGTCTCGATGATGTCGGTGCAGATGTCCGGCTCAGGGCCCGGCTCGCCGATCTTGCCGATGAAGACGTGGATTCCGC
Organism: Triticum urartu; assembly: GCF_003073215.2. Lineage (NCBI taxonomy): Eukaryota > Viridiplantae > Streptophyta > Magnoliopsida > Poales > Poaceae > Triticum > Triticum urartu. Next base: position 23,383,030 of record NC_053027.1, on the reverse strand, counting down.
CGAAGGGGACCCGGTACCCGTACTCAATTGAGTGGCCTCGGGGCCCCAGCCTGCATCGTCGATGTAGAGCTTGCCGCGAGAACGACTCTTGGTCATCCGGCCCACAGCGTATCCCTTGATCCCTTCGAAGCTGCCCTTTAAAGAACTCAAAACCACCGTGCGCAATAGCCCCACGGTGGGCGCCAACTCGAAACCAACCGTGCGCTGCCCATGGTGGGGCGCTGTCGTGGAAGTGTCACGGCAGATGTCCTCATGAGAAGGACTTAGTTGTGGAGCCATTGAACGAGGTTAGCTTAAAGGGGTTAAACGGGACAAAGGACACAGGAGAGTTTATACTGGTTCGGCCCCTTGCGGTGAAGGTAAAGGCCTACTCCAGTTTGAGGTGGTATTGCTAGGGTTTCGATTACCAGGGAGCAAATACGCTTTGCCTGGCTCTCGACTTTGTTGTTTCTTGCCCTAAGCCGTTGCCGGGTCGTCCCCTTATATACATGGGTTGACCTGCGGCCTACAGAGTCCCGGCCGGCTCATACAAACGTGTCCGGCTCGGTGACTTATCTTACATGCCTTACAATACAAGTTTACATATACATGGCGGTTTACACTTACGGGCCTTAAGCCGCCTCGGTTTGGGCCTTTTAACAAGCCTATCTATGAACCGCCATCTTTATACTCTTGGGCTTCATTTAGATGAACCGCCATAATGGATGACCCGGCCCCTCCTGGGCGGGTCATTATGATAGTCATATCCCCACTGAACCACAGTTGAAGCTTTAGCATGATCCTTTATTCTATAACAGGGAAAGGTGGTTTCTCAATATAAGCAGTAGGAACAACAGGATCCATTATAAGTGATAGTATTTTCTTCAACTTTAATAGGTGCAACTACTTTTACTTCAATGGGAGGATTATATTTAAACCACTTCTCCTTAGGGAGATCAACATGAGTAGCAAAGGATTCACAGAAAGAAGCTACTATCTCAGAGTCAAGTCCATATTTAGTGCTAAATTCACGGAAAACATCGGTATCCATAAAAGATTTAACACAATCAAACTTAGGTGTTAATACCTGACTCCTTACCTTCGTCGAGTCCCAATCTTCAGAGTTGCGTTTAATTCTTTCCAATAAATCCCATTTGAATTCAATAGTCTTCATCATAAAAGAACCAGTACAAGAAGTATCGAGCATGGAGCGATTACTGAGAGAAAGCCGAGCATAAAAATTTTGAATAATCATTTATCTTGAGAGCTCATGATTGGGGCATGAATATAACATTGACTTAAGCCTCCCCCAAGGTTGAGCGATGCTTTCTCCTTCGCGAGGTAAAAAATTATATATATATATATATAATTACGGTCACGATGAACAAGATGCATACGATAAAACTTCTGATGAAATTCCAATTTCAATCGCTTGTAGTCCCATGATCCCATATCATCACATAGCCTATACCATGTCAATGTCTCTCCCTTCAAATATAAAGGGAAGACCTTCTTCTTGATAACATCCTCGGGCATACCTGCAAGCTTAAATGATCCACAAACTTCATCCACATAGATTAGGTGTAAATCGGGATGCAATGTTCCATCACCTCAGAAAGGATTAGCTAGTAGTTTCTCTATCATACCCGAAGGAATTTCAAAGTAAACATTTTCAGTGGGTTTAGTAGGTCGAGGAGCAACTCTTTGCTCTACTGGTCGGGGTGAAGATACCCCGAACAAGCCCCTAAAAGGATTATGTTCCATAGTAACAAGTGACAGTAAATTTCAGCACACTATATAAATTTTTCCTTACCAAATTCCACCTACCAAAGGCGCTTCACTGCCCGGCAACGACGCCAGAAAAGAGTCTTGATGACCCACAAGTATAGGGGATCTATCGTAGCCTTTTCGATAAGTAAGAGTGTCGAAACCCAACGAGGAGCAGAAGGAAATGATAAGTAGTTTTCAGTAAGGTATTCTCTGCTAGCACTGAAATTATCGGTAACAGATAGTTTTGTGATAAGGTAATTAGTAACGAGTAGCAAGTAATAAAAGTAAATAAGGTGCAGCAAGATGGCCCAATCCTTTTTGTAGCAAAGGACAAGCCTGGACAAACTCTTATATGAAGGAAAGAGCTCTCGAGGACACATGGGAATTATCATCAAGCTAGTTTTCATCACGTTCATATGATTCGCGTTCGGTACTTTGATAATTTGATATGTGGGTGGACCGGTGCTTGGGTACTGCCCTTACTTGGACAAGCATCCCACTTATGATTAACCCCTATTGCAAGCATCCGCAACTACGACAGAAGTATTAAGGTAAACCTAACCATAGCATGAAACATATGGATCCAAATCAGCCCCTTACGAAGCAATGCATAAACTAGGTTTAAGCTTCTGTCACTCTAGCAACCCATCATCTACTTATTACTTCCCAATGCCTCCCTCTAGGCCCAAACAATGGTGAAGTGTCATGTAGTCGACGTTCACATAGCACCACTAGAGGGATGACAACATACATCTCATCAAAATATCAAACGAATACCAAATTCACATGACTACTTATAGCAAGACTTCTACCATGTCCTCAGGAACAAAAAGTAGATTGAAATAGTTAAGTAGTCTAATTCAATTTCTTTTTTCATTGCCTCCACTTAATTTCAATCAGGTCAAAATGAAAAAATCTAAGACAATTCTTGACCAAAGAATCCATGGATGGAAAGAAAAATAATATTAAGAATAGACTATAGTAAAAAGTAAAAGGAAATTGAAAACGTTTGATATGTCGTGAATAGTTCCGTGGAAGAAAGTCTAATTTTCTTATGTATAGAACTTTTTTTAACCATTCGTCATTTCTAGTAGAAATTCTGAATTGGTATAATGGCCCTTTCTTACATTACAACTTACAATACAAGAGTTTCTTACCGGAGTGAAACAAAACTAAAGAAAAAGATTAAAGAATAACGTTTGACAAAATGATTAATGCAAAATGATCCATTAAAATAGACTTTCCGTAGCTCAGTACTGCTGATCGTTGACGCCCGCAACTGTACTTATGGCTGTACTTGTGAAAAGAGATAGAGCCATCTTGCTATGACTCAAACATGGTCAAAAAGATAATAGATGGGCCACAAAAGGTAGAGGAGAGGGGGTAAGAAGAGTAGACTTACTACTGGATACAAGATAGGGTAGCTAAAAGGGTGAGATTGAGGAATGAAATGAGCCAGTGAAACGGTCCACGACCACAAGTATTGAGCTATAACCATAAAACTTGGGGAGTGCCTCAAGAAAATCCATTGAAATAGAAGACCCAGGTTGTAATGGAACAGATAAAGGTTGAAGAAGACAAGCAGGAAGGGTGTGCTCACTCTTGTTGAGTTGACACACATTACAGTGAAGAACAAACTTGGAGGGAGAAAAATAAACCAGAAGGGACCCATTGTTTCTGTGCAAGTCGAACAATGATGGAAAAGCATCCAGTATGTAGCCGACATATGCCAACAACCCAAATGCACATATGCTAGGTAAGTTGAAACTCCTAAATTAAAGCGCAAGCAACAAACCTACTTTTTTGAAGGCGCGAGGCGTTGAAGAAGACCATAGCTTGATTAACACAACTAGGGGCAATATGGTTCATTTTCCTAGAACACCACAACAAATGCCCCTACCAGCTGTTATCAGTGAAGCTGAAACCATGGCTACCCTGTAACAAGCTTCTAGCTCTTATCCTAGGCCTGAACTGCCTGAACCTCCAATTACCGTACCATTGGTACTGAATACAACCACCACTCACACCTATTCCAGACCTTTAAACCCCTGACCACCTAGACCTCTAGTAGCAAAGCAACTAAAAGACCCAATCACAAAAATAACCCTCTCTATCACCCACAAAACCCTGGCACGAACGCTTGTTTCCAGCCACCTATGGCCTTCCTCATAGCTCAAAACATGATAATATTAGACCTAATCCTGCACCTCCACCACCACAACCAAGACCCAATTCAATACCAAATATCCAATTTTCCCAACCAATACCTTTACCCTATGCTGGAAATTCCATGAAACCAGAAGTGCCAATATATACTTACCTTAACCAACCGCTTCCAACTCAACAGCATGACCCGTACCAATACCTGCAAGAACAAAGGCCGCAAAATCAATATCAATATGGGCAGCAGATACATCAACCTCCTAGAGTTTATTTTCCAATATTTTAAGGGGCCAGGTCTTGGATACAAAAGTCTGAACATTACTTTCCGGTGTACCAAGTTACGGATTGGTACAAGGTAGAACTTTCGGCTATGCACCTTAGGGGGAGAGCTGAAAGCTGGTACAACAGTTTCTTAGTGAATAGGGGACAAGTATCTTGGCAAGAGTGAATTCAAGAGATTGTAGAGAGGTTTGAGGTAAGAAATGTGGTTGGTGTAGTTGATGAGTTTAATCACTTGAGGCAAAGAGGAAGCCTAGAAGAGTACAAGTCACACAGAATTGACAGAATTGAGGGCTGCCATGTTGAGGTGCAATCCCTATTACGATGACAACCTTTTTCGACAAAGTTTTCTTGGGGGTAAGGGTATTGTAAATAGACATAGATGTTTCGTCCGGCTCTGAGAAACAATTCGGCAACCCCGCTCTTCCCTTTGCCTCTTCCACATCTATTTTGGAAACTTGATTCGGTTGAGTTTGAAGCAAGGATCAATCAGATAACGCTTTGTTCTCCAATGAATGGAGGTAAAATAATTTATTGAGATATAGAAAGCTACATCTCAACTTTATTTAAACGAAAGAAAAAGGTTAGTCCTGCTCCTAGACTTCCAATTCCAAGTAGTAGTAACGGAAAGGAACAGGTTTAGGAGAACCTTTTTTATGTCTTTCTTATAGCGATCGCTGAAAGTCAGTCAATGCCCTGGCTTCAATGAATGAAGAGCGATGGGCTACGAAGTGGAGATGATGTCGTCGTTTCATTGCTCGTGATGTCTTCACCAGGATTTGACTTACCAATGTTAAAGGTACCGTGCCAGTGGTTCTATCATTTAGATAGAGAGTGATCTTTCCTTCTTGTCGAAGAAAGATATGACGATGGGAAGGGAAAGGGAGTAGAAACGTTTTCGTAGCCTTGGGGCGAAGGGCTGAGAGTTCCGTGATCCAGTTCTTTGAGCATACATAGGTTGAGGATGGAACTCCTACAGCAATTGATGTGGAAAAAGGCAACAGCCGAGAATACAAAGGAGAAAAAGCGAGTGAGATCTTGACATTCTATTATCATACAACATAGAAGTATTTAATCAAATCAGAAAGAGCCCTGGGATTTGACCAAAACAGCATAATTGAAAGCTCTCGTCTCAGTCGCTCGCCTAAGAAAAGGTACCGGGTTGCTCCATGATGACGAATAAGCAATCCAGCCCAATCCTTGCTTTTATAGAAAAAGGTGAATTTACTCGAATATTCGTTCAATGAATTAGTATTTAGTAATCAAATCATGCGTTTGTTAGATCATTTAGTGAGAAATAAAACGAGAATAAAGAGAGAGTCCTCACCTCAATATCGACAACAATGACCTGGCAAGTGAAGTAAAGTAAAAGCAAAGTAGAGCCCGGTTGATGTCTAACGTTTTCAAATCTTACCCACCATATCCATTCATGCACGTTAGTAGATGAAAAGTAAAAAAAATAAAGCAATGATGGTTTTTATCAGAGCCACTTTACAACCGGTTTAGCAACTTTTTCATGCCCCTACGAACGAAATATTTGGAGTTTGACAACTGGTTGACGCCGGTTGATACTCGAATGAATATATCTCCGGTAGATACTTGCTTTTCTAATGAGGTAGACATGTTTGAATGTTAAGGTTTCCACTTCAAACCATCCAGATTTACACTTCAATTTCTCGTTGTTGACACGGTTTACACTTGACTTCATTCAAACTGATACTTATGTATCTATCTAGGCGGGCGGGCACTTAACCAAACTCAGGTTGACACAAACTATACAAAAGTCTTAATTAGGGTGTTTTTTCCGATCAACCCGAAACTCCAAACAGAACCGACCCTGACTAGACCTTTTCCCAAGCAACTCCGAATACTGGAAAATCTGAATGAAATTCGATAAGAGAAATCAGAGCATGTTTCTAAATTTGTGATAACTACTTATTTATGAGTGAGAAATGCTTCATGCGAGCACCCTTGGCGGCCTGCTTTTGAGACAGGGAGGCCATGCTCGTATCTATCTAAGAGACAGTCACTATGTGAATAAATACCTCTATCATAAATGAGTAGATGTGTCATATAGTTGTAGCAACTGCAATTTTTCCTCTAAAAAAGAAAAGGGATTCTAGGTTGTGAAGCAAAACTAAAGGGATGCGGATAAAGGGAGGGATGATAGAAAGAAGGAAGAGGAAATAAATAAGATATAGGATTCCACTATGTATGGTCTATGAATTACATCATAAAAGGCAATGTGATAAAGCATCAATATAATAAAAATAATAGAGAATCAAAAATTGTAACTTGAAACAAGAACTACAAATTTAAAGCAATAATAAAGAGTCGCCCGGGTTAATAAAACTGAGAAAATTCACTCTGAAAGAAATTTTTTGGAAGCTCCGTTGCGGGATTCAGACCTAACCATTCAAGGGGAAGCAGTGGGAACGACAGAACCTATGATTCCATAGGATTTTATTGAAAAGAATCCTAACACTTCATTGGGTGGGATGGCGGAACAAACCAAAAAAATTGTCTTATTTGGTAAGTTTAAAACTTAACAAATAAGACAGGAAAGAGTAAATATTCGCCTACGAGTAACTACTCACAAAGCATATTCATGTTCATAATCAGAGGGGTATTAATATGCATAATGGATTTGAACACATGATCTTCCACCAAGTAAACCAACTAGCATCAACTACAAGGAGTAATCAAGACTACTAGCAACCCACAGGTACCAATCTGAGGTTTGGATACAAAGATTGGATACAAGAGATGAACTAGGGTTTGAGATGAGATGGTGCTGGTGAAGATCCTGATGGAGATTGACCTCCTCCTGATGAGAGGGTCATTGGTGATGACGATGGTGATGATTTCCCCCTTCCAGAGGGAAGTTTCCCTGGCAGAACAGTTCTGCAGGAGCCCTAGATTGGTTCCGCCAGGGTTCCGCCTCGTGGCGGCGGAGTTTTGTCCCGTAAGCTTGCTTATGATTTTTTCCTCGATGAAAGACTCCATATAGCCAAAGATGGGCATCGGAGGGCCACCAGGGGGGCCACGAGGCAGGGGGCGCGCCCACGGGGGTAGGGCGCGCCCCCCACCCTCGTGGCCAGGGTGTGGGCCCCCTCTAGTGCTTTCTTCCCTCAGTATTTTTTATTAATTCCCAAAATGACTTCCGTGAAGTTTCAGGACTTTTGGAGCTGTGCAGAATAGGTCTCTAATATCTGCTGCTTTTCCAGCCTAGAGTTCCAACTGCCGGCATTCTCCTTCTTGACGTAATCCTTCTAAAATAAGAGCGAATAGGCATAAGTATTGTGACATAATGCGTAATAACTGTTGGGGAACGTTGCAGAAAACAAAAAAAATTCCTACGGTTTCACCAAGATCCATCTATGAGTTCATCTAGCAACGAGTGATTGGATTGCATCTACATACCTTTGTAGATCACGTGCGGAAGCGTTCAAAGAACGGGGATGAGGAAGGCGTACTTGACGTGATCCAAATCACTGGAGATCCTAGCGCCGAACGGACGGCACCTCCGTGTTCAACACACGTACGGTCAGCGTAACGTCTCCTTCTTCTTGATCCAGCAAGGGGAAGGAGAGGTTGAGGGAGATGGCTCCAGTAGCAGCACGACGGCGTCGTGTTGATGGAGCTGCAGTACTCCGGCAGGGCTTCGCCAAGCACTATGGAGGAGGAGGATGTGTTGGAGAGGGAGAGGGAGGCACCAAAGATCAAGGTAAGAAGTCCTCCATCTCCCCACTATATATAGGAGGGCCAAGGGGGGGGCGCCGGCCCTAGGAGATCTAATCTCCTAGGGGGGTGCGGCCAAGGGGAGGAATCCCTCCTCCCCAAGGCACCTAGGAGGTGCCTTCCCCTCCTAGGACTCTTCCTTTTAGGGTTTCCCCACCCTAGGCGCATGGGCCCTAGGTGGAAGTGGCGCCCCAGCCCACTTTGGGCTGGATCCCTTCCCACTTCAGCCCATGGGGCCCTCCGGGATAGGTGGCCCCACCCGGTGGACCCCCGGGACCCTTCCGGTGGTCCCGGTACAATACCGGTGACCCCGAAACTTGTCCCGATGGCCGAAATAGCACTTCCTATATATAATTCTTTACCTCCGGACCATTCTGGAACTCCTCGTGACGTCCGGGATCTCATCCGAGACTCCGAACAACATTCGGGTTACTGCATATACATATCCCTACAACCCTAGCGTCACCGAACCTTAAGTGTGTAGACCCTACGGGTTCGGGAGACATGTAGACATGACCGAGATCGCTCTCTGGTCAATAACCAACAGCGGGATCTGGATACCCATGTTGGCGCCCACATGCTCCTCGATGATCTCATCGGATGAACCATGATGTCGAGGATTCAAGCAACCCCGTATACAATTCCCTTTGTCAATCGGTATGTTACTTGCCCGAGATCCGATCGTCGGTATCCCAATACCTCGTTCAATCTCGTTACCGGCAAGTCACTTTACTCATACCGTAATGCATGATCCCGTGACCAGACACTTGGTCACTTTGAGCTCATTATGATGATGCATTACCGAGTGGGCCCAGTGATACCTCTCTGTCATACGGAGTGACAAATCCCAGTCTTGATCCGTGTCAACCCAACAGACACTTTCGGAGATACCCATAGTATACCTTTATAATCACCCAGTTACGTTATGACGTTTCGTACACCCAAACCACTCCTACGGTATCCGGGAGTTACATGATCTCATGGTCTAAGGAAAAGATACTTGACATTGGAAAACTCTAGCAAACGAACTATACGATCTTGTGCTATGTTTAGGATTGGGTCTTGTCCATCACATCATTCTCCTAATGATGTGATCTCGTTATCAATGACATCCAATGTCCATAGTCAGGAAACCATGACTATCTGTTGATCAACGAGCTAGTCAACTAGAGGCTTACTAGGGACATGTTGGTGTCTATTATTCACACATGTATTACGATTTCCGGATAACACAATTATAGCATGAATAAAGACAATTATCATGAACAAGGAAATATAATAATAATGCTTTTATTATTGCCTCTAGGGCATATTTCCAACAGTCTCCCACTTGCACTAGAGTCAATAATCTAGTTACATTGTGATGAATCGAACACCCATGGAATTCTGGTGTTGATCATGTTTTGCTCTAGGGAGAGGTTTAGTCAACGGATCTGCTACATTCAGGTCCGTGTGCACTTTACAAATATCTATGTCTCCATCTTGAACATTTTCACGAATGGAATTGAAGCGACGCTTGATGTGCCTTGTCTTCTTGTGAAACCTGGGCTCCTTGGCAAGAGCAATAGCTCCAGTGTTGTCACAGAAGAGCTTGATCGGCCCCGACGCATTGGGTATGACTCCTAGGTCGGTGATGAACTCCTTCACCCAAATTGCTTCATGCGCTGCCTCCGAGGCTGCCATGTACTCCGCTTCACATGTAGATCCCGCCACGACGCTCTGCTTGCAACTGCACCAGCTTACTGCCCCACCATTCAAAATATACACGTATCCGGTTTGTGACTTAGAGTCATCTAGATCTGTGTCGAAGCTAGCGTCGATGTAACCCTTTACGACGAGCTCTTCGTCACCTCCATAAACGAGAAACATTTCCTTAGTCCTTTTCAAGTACTTCAGGATATTCTTGACCGCTGTCCAGTGTTCCTTGCCGGGATTACTTTGGTACCTTCCTACCAAACTTACGGCAAGGTTTACATCAGGTCTGGTACACAGCATGGCATACATAATAGAACCTATGGCTGAGGCATAGGGGATGACACTCATCTCTTCTATATCTTCTGCCGTGGTCGGACATTGAGCCGAGCTCAATTTCACACCTTGCAACACAGGCAAGAACCCCCTCTTAGACTGATCCATATTGAACTTCTTCAATATCTTATCAAGGTATGTGCTTTGCGAAAGACCTATGAGGCGTCTTGATCTATCTCTATAGATCTTGATGCCTAATATATAAGCAGCTTCTCCAAGGTCCTTCATTGAAAAACTCTTGTTCAAGTAGGCCTTAATGCTGTCCAAGAGTTCTATATCATTTCCCATCAAAAGTATGTCATCTACATATAATATGAGAAATGCTACAGAGCTCCCACTCACTTTCTTGTAAACGCAGGCTTCTCCATAAGTCTGCATAAACCCAAACGCTTTGATCATCTCATCAAAGCGAATGTTCCAACTCCGAGATGCTTGCACCAGCCCATAAATCGAGCGTTGGAGCTTGCACACCTTGTTAGCATTCTTAGGATCGACAAAACCTTCCGGCTGCATCATATACAATTCTTCCTTAAGGAAACCATTAAGGAATGCCGTTTTGACGTCCATTTGCCATATTTCATAATCATAAAATGCGGCAATTGCTAACATGATTCGGACGGACTTCAGCTTTGCTACCGGTGAGAAAGTCTCATCATAGTCAACCCCTTGAACTTGTCGATAACCCTTAGCGACAAGCCGAGCTTTATAGATGGTCACATTACCATCCGCGTCTGTCTTCTTCTTAAAGATCCATTTATTTTCTATGGCTCGCCGCTCAATGGGCAAGTCAGTCAAAGTCCATACTTTGTTTTCATACATGGATCCTATCTCGGATTTCATGGCTTCTAGCCATTTGTCGGAATCCGGGCCCGCCATCGCTTCTTCATAGTTCGAAGGTTCACCGTTGTCTAACAACATGATTTCCAAGACAGGGTTGACGTACCACTCTGGTGCAGAACGTGTCCTTGTGGACCTTTGAATTTCAGTGGGCTTGATCAGAAGTATCTTGATCATCATCATTAACATCCTCTCTAGTCGGTGCAGGCACCTCAGGAACATTTTCTTGAGTTGCACCATTTTCTGGTTCAAGAGGTAATACTTCATCAAGTTCTACTTTCCTCCCACTTACTTCTTTCGAGAGAATCTCTTTCTCTAGAAAGGATCCATTCTTGGCAACAAAGATCTTGCCTTCGGATCTGAGGTAGAAGGTATACCCAATAGTTTCTTTAGGGTATCCTATGAAGACGCATTTTTCCGACATGGGTTCGAGCTTTTCAGGTTGAAGTTTCTTGACATAAGCATCGCATCCCCAAACTTTTAGAAACGACAGCTTAGGTTTCTTCCCAAACCATAATTCATACGGTGTCATCTCAACGGATTTCGACGGAGCCCTATTTAAAGTGAATGCGGTAGTCTCTAAAGCATATCCCCAAAAAGATAGCGGTAAATCGGCAAGAGACATCATAGATCGCACCATATCTAATAGAGTGCGATTACGACGTTCGGACACACCATTACGCTGAGGTGTTCCAGGCGGCGTGAGTTGTGAAACTATTCCACATTTTCTTAAGTGTGTGCCAAACTCATGACTCAAGTATTCTCCTCCACGATCTGATCGCAGGAACTTGATTTTCCTGTCACGTTGATTCTCAACCTCACTCTGAAATTCCTTGAACTTTTCAAAGGTCTCAGACTTGTGTTTCATTAAATAGATATACCCATATCTACTCAAGTCATCAGTGAGGGTGAGAACATAACGATAGCCACCGCGAGCCTCAACACTCATTGGACCGCACACATCAGTATGTATGATTTCCAATAAGTTGGTTGCTCGCTCCATTGTTCCTGAGAACGGAGTCTTGGTCATTTTACCCATGAGGCATGGTTCGCACGTGTCAAATGATTCGTAATCAAGAGACTCTAAAAGTCCATCAGCATGGAGCTTCTTCATGCGTTTGACACCTATGTGACCAAGGCGGCAGTGCCACAAGTATGTGGGACTATCATTACCAATCTTACATCTTTTGGTACTCACACTATGAACATGTGTAGCATTACGCTCGAGATTCATTAAGAATAAACCATTCACCATTGGAGCATGACCATAAAACATATCTCTCATATAAATAGAACAACCATTATTCTCGGATTTAAATGAGTAGCCATCTCGAATTAAACGAGATCCCGATACAATGTTCATGCTCAAAGCTGGCACTAAATAACAATTATTAAGGTTTAAAACTAATCCCGAAGGTAAATGAAGAGGCAGCGTGCCGACGGCGATCACATTGACCTTGGAACCATTCCCGACGCGCATCGTCACCTCGTCCTTTGCCAGTCTCCGCTTATTCCGCAGCTCCTATTTTGAGTTACAAATGTGAGCAACCGCACCGGTATCAAATACCCAGGAGCTACTACGAGTACTGGTAAGGTACACATCAATTACATGTATATCACATATACCTTTCGTTTTGCCGTCCTTCTTGTCCGCTAAGTATTTGGGGCAGTTCCGCTTCCAGTGACCACTTTCCTTGCAATAAAAGCACTCAGTCTCGGGCTTGGGTCCATTCTTTGGCTTCTTCCCGGCAGCTTGCTTGCCGGGCGCGGCAACTCCCTTGCCGTCCTTCTTGAAGGCTTTCTTACCCTTGCCCTTCTTGAACTTAGTGGTTTTATTCACCATCAACACTTGATGTTCCTTTTTGACTTCTACCTCTGCTGATTTCAGCATTGCAAATACTTCAGGAATGGTCTTTTCCATCCCCTGCATATTGAAGTTCATCACAAAGCTCTTGTAGCTCGGTGGAAGCGACTGGAGGATTCTTTCAATGACCGCGTCATCCGGGAGATTAACTCCCAGCTGAGTCAAGCAGTTATGCAACCCAGACATAGTGAGTATATGCTCACTGACAGAACTATTTTCCTCCATCTTACAGCTGAAGAATTTGTCGGAGACTTGATATCTCTCGACCCGGGCATGAGCTTGGAAAACCATTTTCAGCTCCTCGAACATCACATATGCTCCGTGTCTCTCAAAACGCTTTTGGATCCCCGGTTCTAAGCTGTAAAGCATGCCGCACTGAATGAGGGAGTAGTCATCGGTACGTGCCTGCCAAGCGTTCATAACGTCTTGTTCTGCAGGGAGAACAGGTGTGTCACCTAGCGGTGCTTGTAGGACATAATCTTTCTTGGCAGCTATGAGGATGATCCTCAGGTTCCGGACCCAGTCCGTGTAGTTGCTGCCATCGTCTTTCAGCTTGGTTTTCTCTAGGAACGCGTTGAAGTTGAGGACTACGTTGGCCATTTGATCTACAAGACATATTGTAAAATTTTAGACTAAGTTCATGATAATTAAGTTCATCTAATCAAATTATAATGAACTCCCACTTAGATAAACATCCCTCCTGTAATCTAAGTATAACATGATCCAAGTTAACTAGGCCGTGTCCGATCATCACGTGAGACGGTCTAGTCAACATCGGTGAACATCTTCATGTTGATCGTATCTTCTATACGACTCATGCTCGACCTTTCGGTCTTCTGTGTTCCGAGGCCATGTCTGTACATGCTAGGCTCGTCAAGTCAACCTAAGTGTTTGCATGTGTAAATCTTTCTTACACCCGTTGTATGTGAACGTTAGAATCTAACACCCGATCATCACGTGGTGCTTCGAAACAACGAACTGTCGCAACGGTGCACAGTTAGGGGGAACACTTTCTTGAAATTATTATGAGGGATCATCTTATTTACTACCGTCGTTCTAAGTAAACAAGATGCATAAATATGATAAACATCACATGCAATCAAATAATAAAAGTGACATGATATGGCCAATATCACATAGCTCCTTTGATCTCCATCTTGGGGCTCCATGATCATCTTGTCACCGGCATGACACCATGATCTCCATCATCGTGTCTCCATGAATTTGCTTGCCAACTATTACTTCTAATACTATGGCTAACGCGTTTAGCAATAAAGTAAAGTAATTTACATGGCGTTTCTCAATGACACGCAGGTCATACAAAAATATAGACAACTCCTATGGCTCCTGCCGGTTGTCATACTCATCGACATGCAAGTCGTGATTCCTATTACAATAGCATGAACATCTCATACATCACATATAGATCATTCATCATTCATCACAACTTTGGCCATATCATATCACAAAGCACTTGCTGCAAAAACAAGTTAGACGTCCTCTAATTGTTGTTGCAAGTTTTACGTGGCTGAAGTAGGGTTCTAGCAAGAACGTTTTCTTACCTATGTGAAAGCCAAAACGTGATTTGTCAACTTCTATTTACCCTTCATAAGGACCCTTTTCATCGAATCCGCTCCAACTAAAGTAGGAGAGACAGACACCCGCCAGCCACCTTATGCAACTTGTGCATGTTAGTCGGTGGAACCGGTCTCACGTAAGCGTACGTGTAAGGTTGGTCCGGGCCGCTTCATCCCACAATACCATTGAAGCAAGATAATACTAGTAGCGGCAAGAAAGTTGACAACATCAACGCCCACAACAAATTGTGTTCTACTCGTGCAAGAGAACTACGCATAGACCTAGCTCATGATGCCACTGTTGGGGAACGTTGCAGAAAACAAAAAAATTTCCTATGGTTTCACCAAGATCCATCTATGAGTTCATCTAGCAACGAGTGATTGGATTGCATCTACATACCTTTGTAGATCACGCGCGGAAGCGTTCAAAGAACGGGGATGAGGAAGGCGTACTCGACGTGATCCAAATCACCGGAGATCCTAGCGCCGAACGGACGGCACCTCCGCGTTCAACACACGTACGGTCAGCGTAACGTCTCCTTCTTCTTGATCCAGCAAGGGGAAGGAGAGGTTGAGGGAGATGGCTCCAGCAGCAGCACGACGGCGTGGTGTTGATGGAGCTGCAGTACTCCGGCAGGGCTTCGCCAAGCACTATGGAGGAGGATGTGTTGGAGAGGGAGAGGGAGGCACCAAAGATCAAGGTAAGAAGTCCTCCATCTCCCCACTATATATAGGAGGGCCAAGGGGGGGGCGCCGGCCCTAGGAGATCTAATCTCCTAGGGGGGTGCGGCCAAGGGGAGGAATCCCTCCTCCCCAAGGCACCTAGGAGGTGCCTTCCCCTCCTAGGACTCTTCCTTTTAGGGTTTCCCCACCCTAGGCGCATGGGCCCTAGGGGGAAGTGGAGCCCCAACCCACTTTGGGCTGGATCCCTTCCCACTTCAGCCCATGGGGCCCTCCGGGATAGGTGGCCCCACCCGGTGGACCCCCGGGACCCTTCCGGTGGTCCCGGTACAATACCGGTGACCCCGAAACTTGTCCCGATGGCCGAAATAGCACTTCCTATATATAATTCTTTACCTCCGGACCATTCTGGAACTCCTCGTGATGTCCGGGATCTCATCCGGGACTGCGAACAACATTCGGGTTACTGCATATACATATCCCTACAACCCTAGCGTCACCGAACCTTAAGTGTGTAGACCCTACGGGTTCGGGAGACATGTAGACATGACCGAGATCGCTCTCTGGTCAATAACCAACAGCGGGATATGGATACCTATGTTGGCTCCCACATGCTCCTCGATGATCTCATCGGATGAACCACGATGTCGAGGATTAAAGCAACCCCGTATACAATTCCCTTTGTCAATCGGTATGTTACTTGCCCGAGATCCGATCGTCGGTATCCCAATACCTCGTTCAATCTCGTTACCGGCAAGTCACTTTACTCGTACCGTAATGCATGATCCCGTGACCAGACACTTGGTCACTTTGAGCTCATTATGATGATGCATTACCGAGTGGGCCCAGTGATACCTCTCCGTCATACAGAGTGACAAATCCCAGTCTTGATCCGTGTCAACCCAACAGACACTTTCGGAGATACCCGTAGTATACCTTTATAGTCACCCAGTTACGTTGTGACGTTTGGTACACCCAAAGCACTCCTACGGTATTCGGGAGTTACACGATCTCATGGTCTAAGGAAAAGATACTTGACATTGGAAAACTCTAGCAAACGAACTATACGATCTTGTGCTATGTTTAGGATTGGGTCTTGTCCATCACATCATTCTCCTAATGATGTGATCTCGTTATCAATGACATCCAATGTCCATAGTCAGGAAACCATGACTATCTGTTGATCAACGAGCTAGTCAACTAGAGGCTTACTAGGGACATGTTGGTGTCTATTATTCACACATGTATTACGATTTCCGGATAACACAATTATAGCATGAATAAAGACAATTATCATGAACAAGGAAATATAATAATAATGCTTTTATTATTGCCTCTAGGGCATATTTCCAACAATAACAACCCCTAATGCAATATATATCGATATAAAAGCATGATGCAAAATGGACGTATCAAGGTTGCACGGCCCTGCCGGGTCGAACCGGCTCGCCGGAGCTGGCCCGCCGCAGGACTCGCCCTTTCCCCGCGGCTGGGAGCTCGGCAGCTTCAACCTCCTCCTCGGACGGCTCGTCGTCGTCTTTAATGAGAGGGGCTCCGGTGCCAGCGCTACTGGCCTCCCTAGTGGACTCCGCCCACTGGGCGAGCTCCCTCTCCTCTCCGTCCGCCGCGGCTTTGTCTTCCACGCCGTCGGCGCTGCCGGCCTCCTTGGCGAGCTCCGCCTCCGCCCCCATGGCGGTGATGTAGTCCAGCTCCGCCTGAGTGGTGTCCTAGACGAGCCGCGGCTCGTCGCGGACATACTTCTCCTCCAGGGTGTCAAAGAACTCCTGTACTTGATCCTCCGACGGCTCGGCCCAATTTGGGACGAGGCCGTGCGCATTGAACTCCAACATCATGGCGATGATTACTACAAAAAAAGACACATCCGTGACATTTTGGGCCGAACGAAAAAAAATTCTGTCATACATATGACACTTCTATGACGATAATTGTGACAAAACCCGGTATCATCATAGATGTGGTGGCCTCCTACTTCTACGACAAAAATTTATGATAGAAAATAGGCTTTTCGTCCTGGGCGGGCCGGAGACGCAGCTGCATGACATTCTTTGGGCCATCCATGACAGAAAAAACCATGGTAGAAGCGAGGGCGAGGAAAAATTTCGGGGAGTTCCCGGTTACTGTGGGAGGTCGGGGGCCAAGCGAAGCACGTAACACGTACGCGCGTGTGTACGAGGCGTTGTCTCTAACTGAACCCGAGCAAGGCGTTGGCTCTAACTGAAGGCGAGCGATTGCACTGCAGGCTACGCGTTACTGAACCCGAGCGATCGATCGATGGCTGTTAACTGAAGCCGATTGAGCGATTCCTTCGCTACTGCTGCTAACTGAAGCCGATCGATGCTGCCTCTGGGATGAACAGTGAGCGTTGCGGGGGGGGTTGGATGAACAGTGAGCGGTGGCGTTGCCTCTAGATGAACAGCACCCCGTGGTGTGGTGGAGGGTTGGATGAACAGTAGACGATGGAGGGGTGCCCGTGGAGGGGTGGTTGAACAGGACCCCGTGGTGTGGAGGGCTGGATGAACAGTAGACGGTGGAGGGGTGCCCGTGGAGGGGTGGTTGAAAAGAACCCCGTGGTGTGGAGGGCTGGATGAACAGTAGACGGTGGAGGGGTGGTTGAACAGTAGCCGGTGGAATAGCGCGCGGTGGAGGCTGGATGAACAGGAGCCCGTGGAGGCTGGAGGAGGTCGACGGTAGCCCGTGGAGGCTGGAGGAGGTCGACGGTGGAGATGAACAGTATCCCGTGGAGTCCCGTTTTGCGGTACGCCACACCCCTCCCGATGAACAGGACCCCCATTTCGACCGTAGGAGGTCCGCTTCGTCCGTTTTGTGGTACGCCACACCCCTCCTGATCAACAGGACCCCGTTTCGACTATAGGAGGTCCGTTTCGTCTGTTTTGCGGTACGCCACACCCCTCCCTATCAACAGGACCCCCGTTTCGACCGTAGGAGGTCCGTTTTCTCCGTTCTGCGGTACGCCAGGCCTCGTTTCCATCGCATGTTCCATCCAAGCCCTCCCGATGAAAACGACCACGCATTCCGTTCCGACCCAGCCGGTTGGCCTCAAATTATTTTGAGAAATTAAAGTAAGCACGCTATTCTAAATCAAAGTAAAGTCAAACTTTCTAGTATATTATATTACGGCTTTATTACATTCATAGAAAGGAGATAAAATGAGAAATCTTTGCCATCCAATCTGATTAGCTCCCACGCATTCCGTTGCCTCCCGATGAACACGACGCATTTCGTTGCCTCCCGATGAACACGACGCATTCCGTTGCCTCCCCATGAACACGACGCATTCTGTTGCCTCCCCATGAACACGACGCATTCCGTTGCCTCCCCATGGACGCGACGACAACGCTGTTTATCCGTTCCGACCCATCCATGTACACGAGACCTAGCCATACGTATGCGCGAGTAGGCGTTCGAGACCCTGCCCGTATGTACACATACGTGGCCGTATTTTCTTTCTTGCACCCTGGCCGCTGTACGTACGAGTACATGCTACGTGCGCACCTCTACTACAACACGTGCACGCCTCTACATCGACTAGTATGTACGTACACGTTCGCGACCAGAATGACAACGCTACGTAGGCTTCAACTAGGTGGGTCCCGACTGTCAGGCACTGCCTTGCGTGCGAAGATGTAGCTGGTGGATCCCAGCAGTCAGGGGGCGAATCGTTTTTTTTTCCGGACGCGCTTCCTTGCGTGCAAATGTGTAGCTGGTGGGTCCCAGCAGTCAGGGGGGAAACATTTTTTTCGCGAAATACGATGGCCCGTCCAGTGGGTCCCCGCTGTCAGGTGGAGGAATAATTATTTTGCACGTGATAAGGAGGCACTTGCTTGCTGTGGCCGTGGACCCAGCTGTCAGCCTCTCCACATACAATCCATGTCCAAGGGAAGTCGTTCCTTGACCACGTTGACCACGCTGCGCCGAGAGCACCAGGGCGGTGGACAACGACGAGGCCTAGGAAGGGGACGACGCGGAGCCGGGGAAGACGCGGCAGTGGATGCCCACGCATAGAGGAGTACGAGGGTTCACTGGTTCGCTGCGGTGTGAGGCTGCCGTCGCCGCAGAATAACAGGGGGTGTTGGTGAGTAGAGGGATGTCCTGCCAGCGATGGGAGTAGTAGGGGGCGGTGAGGCCTCCGCCGCATCGCAACTGGCCACGGGAGGCAGGAGCACGAGGCACGACCGGCGCTGGTTTGGGCGGCTGGAGCAAGAAGACCAGAGGTTGAAGAAGCACTACGGCCGTTGGATGGACATTGTATGGTCACTGGAGCTAGAATCGTGCATATTGACTAAGTTGACAAAGCCCTCCGTCCCCGTCAACTTAGTAGGCCCACAAGTCAGCCTGCCACTATACTGGGTCCCAGCTAACAGGGGGAGTATTCATTTTTTTGTGCGTAATAAGGAGGCACTTGCTTGCGTGCGAAGATATAGCTAGTGGGTCCGAGCAGTCAGTGGCGATAACGTTTTTTTCGCAAAATACAGAGGCCTTTTTGGTGGGTCCCGGATGTCAGGTGGAGGAATCATTATTTTACGCGTAATAAGGAGGCATTTCCTTGCGTGCGGCCATGGACCCAGCTGTCGGCCTCTCCACGTACAGTCCACTTCAGATGCATGTCGGTCGTTGACCACGTTGACCAGGCCGCGCGAGAGCACCAGGGCGGTGGACGACGGCGAGGCCTAGGAAGGGAACGACATGGAGGCAGGGAAGACTTGGCAGTTGTTTCCCACGCGGAGGGGAGTACGACTGTACGAGGGTTTACTGGTTCGTCTGCCGTCGCTGGAGAATAACAGTAGGTGTGGGTGAGTAGAGGGATGGCTAGGCGAGCGATGGGAGTACAGTGGGGCGGTGAGGCCTGCGCGGCAGCAGAGCCGGCCACGGGGAGGAGGGAGCAGGCAGTCCCACCATCGCTGGAGAGATTGAAGAAGCACGACGGCCATTGGATGGCCATCCAACAGTCACTGCTTGTGCGTCAACCTTTTTTTAGGAAAGCCTCAAATCTGTGGAAAATAGCATACAACCCATCTGCCATTATTTCTAATAATTTACAGCCCATTTGCTAATTATTAAGGTTTTTTTAGAGCCCATATTCTTTTTGTTAGCATTACAGCCCATACTGTGGCCACGGTTAAAAAATTGTACGGAATTTTGCATATTTCGGTGCGGAACGAACTGTTTTTAATCCCGAAATTTTGACTCACATTCTCCAGCGACAGCCCCACAAATAAATTTAAAATCCAACAAATAAAAATAAATTTATATCAATATAAAATCCAACAAATTCTCCACGCACAAAAATTAATGTAATTTAAAATCTCGAAACGAAAAAAAGACACTACAACAGGACCCCACATATAGCAACACATTTTTCCGTATCTAAAAGTCCATATATGCGTTGCTAGGGTCTGTACCAACGGTTTGGGATGCGTTGCCTTATCCAATGTTGCTAGCTCATAATGCAACAGCTATACTTCCGTTGGTAAAAGGAACCGTTGCAAGAGTACAACACATAAAACCGACTTTTACAACATTCATATACGTTGGTGGTTAATGTACAGGAATACAAATCTCATCTACAGGGTTTCAAATCCCATTGCTTGGCCACAAAGAATTTGTAAGGCTCAAGTGTTTTACATATAAAATGTGAATAATATTTTATATATTGCCAGCAATTAGATTAATGCTCCACATAACGGTGATAAGTATGTATATCAAGTTGGAAGAAAAAAATATAGGCACGAGAGAAAGAAATCATATATTGAATAAAATTGTGGAATTACAATAGTTGATATTACAGGAGGAATAACATTCAAATGTGATGCATAGTCTGAATATTCTCTTGAGAGCAAAACTTAAACTGAAATCATCCATCAACATCCCTACAACTTAACTAAAACTTAATAGAGGAACATCATCCAACAGGAAAAGCATCCCTACAACTAAACTAAAACTGAAAACAGCCATCATCGTCATCATCGTGAACCGGAACATCATCATCATCATTGCAGTATACTTGCCACACACACCCATATAATCGTCCATATATCTTTTGAATCTACAAACAAAATAACAAAATAAACTGTTAATAACTTAATACACAATGCATCGACATGATGCAAATACTGATGGGTTGCCCAGCAAATAAAAAACAATACTTCTTACAATGGGTCATTACTTTCGAAACATTAGTTGCCCGCCTAGATTACAACTATTACAAAGAAAAGTTGCGACCTGAAAGTATTCCCTTACAACTCAATATACTACTTTAGGTCACAAAACAAACATAAATAGACTCGGAGAAAAATAAACAGATGTGGTTGTGGCCTAAAAGAAAGCCATAATAACATAGTACCTACTTAGCTGACGGATTAAAAGCATAATAGACACTACTTGTATGGAACAGTGCAAGCGACATAATGGGAAATTCAGCAATTTACGAACCATGACATCAAGAGTTCATGTGCTTAATTCAGCAATTTATGAATCAAAGTGGTATGAGCTCAGTGGTCAGTTTAGCAATGTACAAATCAAAAGGGAAAGAGCATCTACTTGCATTTCCATCTTCGCAAACAGTTAACATATGGAGATCACAGACAGTTACCAGAACCATGACTACGAACACCGCTATATCTTGGACAAATCTACTCACAGCTCCAGCCGTCCATGATGTCGGCCTCCATCTCGGTAGTGCCGGAACGGATGAGTGCGGCGCCTCACATTAAATTACACACAACAACAGGTACACCATTGGCGAGATAGGAGTACATAAATAGTTGAATAAGAGCAGAAAAGGAGGTTGAAAATTGGTTCGAGATAATCTAAGCAATAGAGGAATAAATAAATAATCACCTCAATGGAAATAGTCATAGTTGAAGGTAAAACTCAATGATGTACTATGAATGTAGAGACTGGCACATTGAAACCCACCAAGTGGCATTGAGTATTTCTTTCTTCGGAAACCTACGCACAAAAAAACAGTGAGCCTCTAGTTAACAAATGACAAATATGATGATTAACAGTGAGCCTCTATCGGTGTATATGTGTGTGTGCTTGCTGCAAGCTTTAGTATACGAATGTTTGCACATGAACATGCATAAAGCTCAGGTGTAGGTTGCATCTAAGTGGGGTATTGGGATTCAGTTTTATTTTCACTATGATGTACAGCGGTAGTAGATAAGTGCCTTTTTTAGATTAGTAGATAAGTACTTGGTATAGATGAATCCTTTGCATTGATTTGACCCAAGTGCATATATAATAACCGCATGCTATGCGAGTAGTGACGGAGCGTGACAAACACAAGAGGGGGCCAAATCCATCTAAAAACACACAATATGCATGAAAAAGCTAGTCATCATAGAACATGTGTAAGCGATAATTTGTAGGGATCCCATAATTATATGACTAAATAACACGTCGTATCCATTGTTGCTATATATCTACATCAGGAATTTATAATGCATCAAATTTTCCAGCATTTAACCGATGCAGTGGACATCTATATGAATAAATTATCATCACTCCTCGCTTCTCAGTTACTCTCTCCGTTCCAATAAAAAATAGGACATACACTTTTTGTAGTAAACTAACCAAGAAATTAGCAAGGAAAACACGAAGCACCAACCAGCAGTGTCCAAGGCGTTTGGTTTCAATCAACAAGGAGCTGCAACCCAGCAAGAGGATTAATGTCTAGTGCGCACTAGTGCTGGTGCGTCCACCATTCGGTGTGGTGGCTCTTGCCAGCGTCAGCGGCATGCAGCTCCAAGCCTCCAACCGATAAGAAGGGAATCGACAAGTCGATAAAGAGGAGGAGCCAAGGAGGTCATTAGACGAATGGACGAGTTCGCAATGGTCGGTCGCTCAAATCATGTCAGCGGATGATGGTACACAATAGTTGTGGCCTGGTAGTGATCTAGCCCTGCAGTAGCAGTCTATCGGAGCCGTGGAGAATCGGGGATGGACGCTGTTCCTAGAGTGCTACTGGGCATTATCTCCAGGGCTGCGCTAAAGTAGTAAATATACCAAGTATAAAATTCTTTTTTGTAATTTTGGAAGGGGGGGTCGTGGCCCAGTTTCGCCTCCACTACCCTCCGCCAGTGTATGAAAGGACAATCACATAACCAAATGACAAAGAAAATGTGTACTCTCTTATTTATCAGTGTTCTGAATCATATCAACAGCATCAAAGAAACATCATAGAAGAAACAATGTGGATTATTGATTGACCTGCTCACTAAACACAAAGGTGGACGTGCTTTCCCCAACAGGTCCACGTCCTCTAGTATTTGAGCTGGATGTGAAAGCCACCATTAGCAAGCTACTACCTCCACCTAAATAACCTGACCATCAGACTCCTGAAAAGTGGGAAATTGCAACAACAACTTTGATTAGTAACTCATCAAAACTGCAATACAGAGACCTATTAAGACTAGATCCCTCCTTAAATATTGTAACTCTTGTAATAGACTATTTAATATGGGGTCCGCATATATGAAGTAGTGCTTCTCTACATAAAAAATAGAAAGGATTAACGACTCATCTATCAATGATTGATGAGTTAGCACTTAGCAGCGTGTAAGAATTTTTAAAATATTGATGCTCCATTGATATCTAATAATTACTAATTTAATAGAATAGCAATCAGTGCATAAATGTAAATCAACGGAGATAGGAAGTCAATCTGCAAGCCTATCAGTGTTCGACAATGAATTGCACAAGGCCAAACTTTTTTGACAGAGATTTAGCTGCAATAGAATCGGGGGTGCATACCTAGACGTATACAGGAGAAGAAAATAACAGAGGTTGGACAAAGGGGTAGAGAGAGAGGGCGAAGGCAGGGGAGGGGATTCACTCACCAGACGAGAGGACGACATGTCCACCGGCGCTGGAGCCGACGCCCGAAACCCTAGCCATCAAGGGAAGGTCGTGGGTGGGCTTTGGTGGCCGCTACCGCCGGACCTAGCTGCATGGGAGGGCGCCACGGTGTGAGGGGACGCCAGGCTGTGCTTCGCGATGGCGGGATTCGCCGGACGTCGCCTGAATCAGTCGCCGCAGGTGGCGCAACGAGGAGCTGCATCAAGAAAGAGATGGGATGTGAGAGGGATAAGTTTGTGGGTGGGTGATGCGGCGGATCGGTTAGCCTCCGGAGCTGCGAGGTGGGATGAGGGCAGGGGAGGACCGGCGGCGAGGTCGGAGGAGGGTGAAGAGGTGGTTGGTGGCAGCGATTTGGGAGAGAGGAGGGGCATCGGGGGATTTGTTTCTCGCACATCCCTCTCTCCTTTCATGTTTTTTTCTTTGCATATGTCCCATGATAGGGTCAAGAGATGCAAATCTACAACGCATATCTGCAACCTTTAATATGCGTATCTATTGTGAATTTTACAACGCATAGCTAAAATGTTGTAGAATGTATGTTGCTTTATAAGGGGTATTCCTGTAGTGAGATATTTGAAACTAATTGCCGGTTTGATGTGTTTTCAAAATGTACAGCCCATTTCTCATTACTGATGGGCCATTTTCTCGGCCAGCCGAATGAAAGCTCTCCTCGTCTTGAAAGGTTTGCAGCCCAACAGGTCTGACAAAGCGACTTACTTGGCAAATCACAAAAAAAAACTGGGTTGTGGCTGTGGACCCAGCTGTCAGCCTTTCCACGTACAGTACTCTTTCGATGGAATGTCGTTGACCACGTTGACCACGCCGCACCGAGAGCACCAAGGCGGTGGATGATGGCGAGGCCTAGGAAGGGACGACGTGGAGCCGGGGAAGACGCGGCAGTGGATGCCCACGCGGAGAGGAGTACGAGGGTTCACTGGTTCGACTGCGATGTGAGGCTGCCGTCGCCGCAGGGCCTGGCGAGCGGTGGGAGTAGTAGGGGCGATGAGGCCTCAATGGCAGCACAACCGTCCACTGGAGGCAGGAGCAGGCGGTCTCCCCGGCGCTGGTTTGGGCGGCTGGTGCAAGAAGAGCAGCGATTGAAGAAGCAGCAGGACCGTTCGATTCAAATCCAACGGTTACTGCTGCTGGAATCGTTTGTTGGCTAAGTTGACAAGCCCTGCGTACGCGTCAACTTAGTAGGCCCATGGGTCAGCCTCCCAACCAGTGCGCCCAAGATGTCAATGGGAGGGATATTTTTTCGTGTAATAAGGAGGCAGTTGATTGCGTGCGGCCAGACCAGCGGAGGGAGTAGGGTGGGCCGGGGAAGCCTGCGCAGCATCACAGCAGGCCACAAGAGGAGGGAGCAGGCAGTCCTGCCGGCGCTAGTTTAGGCGGCTGGAGTGTCTAAAAAAAAGGCGGCTGGACCAGGAGGATCAGAGATTGAAGAAGCACGTCGGCCGTTGGATGGACATCCAACAGTCACTACTGCTAGAATCGTGTGTTCACTAACAAAGCCTTGCGTAAACAATTCAGCCTCGAAATCTGTGGCATGTACAGACCATTTGCTATTATTTTTATAATTTTTACTCATTTTCTAATTCATATGGAATTTATTGCAGCCCGTTTTCCATTTTTAGAATTGCTGGCCATTTTCTGGTCAGTACCAGGGTCAAAAAATTAACTAGATATGGGGAAAATTTTGAAAATTCACAAATTTTTGTTGGTGAACAAAATATTCTTAATCCAAAAATTAATAGCCATACTAAAACAAATTTTAAAATAAATTAGTACTATGTCATGTTAAATCCAATGAAATACGTATAAGATATCAGTGAAGAACAAAAACAAAAAAAGAAACTTATATCCCATTTGCTATAAATTTTTTTGGAATTTTCAACCCCTTTTGATATTACTTTTAACAGACATTGACCATACTCTTAAGTCAGGCCGGAATGCATCCCTCCTCGTCTTGAAAGATTTGCAGCCCAGTAATTCGGAGAAAACAAATAGGCCTAGTTTGGGTATTCTTCAAGAAGAAATACAGGGCTACCTATTTTCCCAAAGAACTGGTGCATGAGCATTTAGCTTTATTTATTTATTTATCTACTTATTTATGTTTAGGGGACCATGAGCATGTACGTGGACCGGATTCATGTGAGAGCCTCCCTTCTAGTAAATTATAGGCTTCTCTATTGGGCCTTCATCAGTGGGCTGCATGTTATCAACAAGTGGAAAATGTGTTCCGTACGAAAAATAGTATGCGCTACGTACGGTACGGGGCAGTAAAGGATCGAACCGTGCAACGACTTCCAAAACATTGTGTTTGTCATTCTAACAACACATTTATTCAACCAACAGACGAAATATACTACTGATTGTACATTGAAAACAGCAGCAGCAGCAACCAGGGCTGGGGGTGCAACAGAAGCAGTAAGTCAGCCAGAAGAGTGAAGACGCAACTCTCTCTTCCAAACCAAACATCAGCCATCATTACAAAAGGGCTACCAAAAAAGAACAAGTGTATGCATCAAACTAAATAAAGATCCTACTACACAAAGTGTACGCATCTAACTAACTGGCTCAGTTAGACGTTACTATTTATTAAGCTGTGGAGATTGGCTGACGGCTTGAACCACATGGGTACCTGACGGGGGAAACTCCAGCCAGCAGGTCGAAGTCTGATACTTGCGACCATCTCTCCTACTTTGGGCTGCAGAGCGTGGCGGCACATATCAGGGTATGGTGCACGCATAGACGCATGGTACGTTGTGTACACATAATTTTGCCTAATGAACAAAACCGCGCTGCCATCATGATCCTTGCATGGTACTGAGATTGTCCACACGCGAAACAATGAGCTTGATTACCTCTGTGGGGAGCGAATTCCAGCCACTCTTTCGGCGGACGCTGCTCGGTTCTGCCATTGTTAGTGCTTGGGTTTCGGACGAGGGGGGAGGCGCCTTAGCGGGGATGGAAGATTGGACGAGATTATGTGCGGACAAAGATGGAGAAGCGAATATGTGCTGCGGGAAGTGGACAGGTGATAATGACTACAGCACGCTACTTGACTTATGAGACACATACCAGCAGCGTAGGGTCATGTCGATGCCAGAAAACTTGCTTGAGTGATCACAGTACTGGTACTCCCAACAGTGCTATGCCCTAACTTGCTTGAGTAGAGTAGTAGAGTAGGACTCTGCTCTACTACTAGCACCGGAGGAGTAGTATATTCTAATCTCAAATAGTTACAAACTTCAATGCCCGAGCGTGGAACGACTACGAACCGTGCTCAAAGACCGTGGCCCTGTTTGGATCCATGGGTTAGAGTTAGTTTGGGTTAGTTTGGACTCAACTAGCCCAAAAATATCCAAACAGGAGGGTTAGTTTGGGTTAGATCCATCTAACCCACCCCAAAAAACTAACCCACCCAAGAGGTGCTTATTTGAGTTAGTTCTTATCGGGACCACTAAAAAACACATTTTTCTCTCACTCTTCCCGTGTAGATCCCACCCCACTTCCTCGAAGCTTCTCGTCCTCTTCCTCCCTCCATCTCGCACTGCCCATGAAGGCGCCTCGCCGTATCTGCACTCCATCTAACCCTGCCATCCAAACAACTTTTGGTTAGAGTTAGTTTGGAGCTAGTTCAAGGTTAGAATCTAACACTAACCTGTAACTGAGTTAGAGTATCCAAATAGGGCCCGTGTCTACGTGGTGTTTGGGGCGACAACCTCAACGCCAACGGTGCTGTTCCCATTGCACCGTATGTGTTTCTATCCTTCCTGTTCGAAATCGTCGTAGAATTCATGTTTCTACTCTGTATACTACTACTATGCTAATCCACATGATTAGTTTCGTCTCTGTTATAGCCGTCATGATTTATTTTGTGCTTATTCGGATTAAATCTCGTAGTAACTTGCTCATATATTCAACTGGCGCAACGTCCCCTACAGCCACTCCCGTTTCATGGACGGCCTGGTCGATGCCTCCAAGGAGCCCTTCCTCCACTGCTATGACTGCCCGATGCCATTTTGTGGCTTGCCAACGGACATGGTGCATCACCTCACGGATGCATGCAGCGGCCACTGCTGGCCCTTGGCGGAGAACATCAAGTACGAGACGTGCTACCCGTTCACCATGCCGGAGTCGCTAGAGGATCACCGCCGCCTGCTAGTCTCGGAGGAGGACAGCAGCGTCTTCCTCTTGATCGTGGGCACCAGCGAGGCCTGCGCAGGCCGCCGCCCCGTCTCTGTAATGTGCGTCAGGGACGACGCCGATGACGCAGGCACTGACACGAGGCCGATGTACGGGTGCGTGGTCAGTGTTACTACCCCTCTGGGTCACGTGGGCAGCGACACCGGCCTCATCGAACAGACTTGGACTCTAGGGAGCTGGGACTATCCCGCCAATATGGACTTGGAAAACCCATGGCATCCTTGACCCGCCGACGCGGTGCACGAGGACTCCAAGGAGGTTCACCTAGACATACGCATTATCAAGTTAAATGTTGATCATTAGTCTTCCCTCAATGTAATCCGCTGTCTAAGCATGTGGAGACTTCCATGCAGGATCTTGCTCTATTGGAGTATCGCGCATGAATAAAAGTGTATCCGTTTATGGTTTAGTCTAGAATCTTCCATGTATGAATTTTTACTACAGTACTGGTGAAAGACTTACGATGAACCATTTCTTACATCTCCTCTGCCCGCTTGCAAGTCATCCCGATTTAATCCCTCCGTCTAGGTGTATAAGGGCATGGTTAATATTACTTAATAGTATAGCCAACAGTTGACTATAAGAAAGTGCCATGTCATCTGTAGCCAACATGTATAACAATCGATAGTCAAAAACAAATTCTTACTAGTGTGTATGCACGTGCAATGCACGTCTTAAGAGTATGGTGGGATTCCACCAAAAAATACTTTGAAAAATGAATTCCGAGCAAAAAAAATATTGTTGATGCACACGAAATAGAGTTTAGAAATTTACTAATTGGTAGTATAAAATGCAACTACTGCCTGCGGTCATTTAGAAATTTTTGAAGAATATAAAAAAAGTACGTGGTGGAACCCACAAATTGTTTACTTCAACTTTAGTTCCTCCTCCAGACCATCTCACATCGGCTCACAACCAACTCTTTTTTTTACTCATCACAACCTGACAATTGCAGCATAGTAGAGGAGGCATATGTCTTCTTTTCAGGAAGGTATGACACGGTGCAGCGATGGTTCCAGAACCAAGTAGATTCAGCTGCAGGCACTGTTCACTGCGAATCCCTCCAATATCAGCCGTTAGAGGTGCCAGACTCCCACCCTTCGACGCCAGCAGTTGATCCGCTGTCGGGGCAAAGTAGCGCTCTGTCGCTGTCTCCCCCTGGCGCTACTACGCTCGCTGCTGACCGGTCCATGGACCGAATCTCCGCCCTGGTGACCCAAGCGCCGACAGCTGGAGCAACGGGAGGATCCCATGGGGGCCCACCCATGCACGGACGTGCCAGCCACGCCCCGTTCAGCTGTCGCGACGCCACACCCGCCCGAGGCCCAGCATGAGGCCCATCATGGCGCAGGGCAGACGGAGGCCCACCGACGTGCAGGCGACGGCCCTGCATGGAGGCACGCACACGACGCATTCCGTCGAGCCCAACACCACGTCGTCGTGCCCGCCTGCATGCTTCGCCTCCCCCCCCCAATCACCCTTCGCCGCTCTCGCCCACGTGCGCCAGCGCCGGCACCCACCTCCTGGACTCTGGGAGACTGCCTCGCCGCCGCCACCAAACAGATCGATGCCGCCCTCCCACCCCCCGGCAGACGCCCGCAACGCGTACCTCCCAACTTCACCCCGCGGCATGGACGCTCGGTTGCATCCCTGACTTGCAAATCCGCAGCCCCGCCAACTGCTGAGAGACGCTCGCAGATCCACATCCTACGCACCCTGGGCGTCGTTGGGGTCGACCAACGGATCACATCGGCCGAGATGAAGGTGTACGAAGGCCTCTTCGCCACGCCCATCCCTCTGCCCATCCTCTCGGCCATCGCAGCGCTAGTTGATCGCGAGCTACCCGCGGATCCCATGATTGCGCCGATCACCACGGTGGTCGCCGGCAGCCCGATCGAGGCATGACCGCGCCCCCTGTCGACCTCTTCTCCATGGATCACGAG
Organism: Triticum urartu; assembly: GCF_003073215.2. NCBI lineage: Eukaryota > Viridiplantae > Streptophyta > Magnoliopsida > Poales > Poaceae > Triticum > Triticum urartu. The sequence goes on along the minus strand of NC_053027.1, from coordinate 23,353,055 downwards.
CCAAAGATCCTCATATGGAATGTGCGCGGCCTCAACGCGCGTGCCCGCCGCACCGCCATTCGCTCACTTGTTGTAACCGCTAATGCATCCATCGTTTGCCTTCAAGAAACAAAGATGAATTTGGTTTGCTCATCGACTGTCCTCGAAGCACTCGGCTCGGAATTCGACGACTATGTTTACCTCCCCGCGGACGGCACCCGTGGCGGCATCTTGCTTGCCTGGAAAAGTAGGGAGGTGGCCATCTCGGACCCTGAGTTCATGTCAAACACTTTGACGGCCAAGGTGTCCACCCCATCCGGCGCGGGCACGCCGTGGTGGATCACCGTGGTCTATGGGCCGTAGCTCGACGCCGACAAGATCGCCTTCCTTCAGGAGCTACGTGACGTCCGGGCGGCTTGCGATGGACCTTGGATGCTTTGCGGTGATTTCAACCTCATCTACCATGACGAAGACAAGAGCAGCGGCAACCTCAATCGCCGCATGATGGGTCGGTTCCGGCGTACTATCAATGACCTCGCGCTCAAAGAGGTCTACCTAAACGGCCGGCGTTTCACGTGGTCCAACGAGCAGTCACCCCCAACCTTGGTGCACCTTGACCACGTCCTCTGTACCCCCGACTGGGAGGAACTGCATGGGGAGTGCCACCTCCGATGTCTCGCCTCCGTTGTTTCCGATCACAGCCCTTTGTTGCTTGATTGCAAACCGGTGTCGCCGGGTCATCGACGATTCCACTTCAAGGAATTCTAGACGCGATTGGACGGATTCCACGACATCGTGGCGGGCGCGTGGCACTCTGTCCACGACGACGACCCCTTCCGGCGACTCATGCGGCGTATGCAAATCATCGCGTGCAAGCTCACTAGCTGGAGCACGCGAACCGTTGGCAACGTTCGCCTCAAGCTTGCAATCTCCAGGGAGCTCCTTCTCAGGCTTGACACGGCGCAGGAGAGCCGACCCCTGTCCCCACACGAAGACTGGCTCCGTCGGCAGATCAAGGCCTCCTACCTCGGCCTTGCCTCTCTTGAGCGCACCATCGCCCGACAGCGCGCGCGCATCGCGACCCTCAAAGACGGCGACACCAACACCTCTTTCTTCCATCAGCAATGTACCTATCGCCAGCAGAAGAATCGGATACACAGCCTCATAGTGGACGGTGCCCCGATCTCCACCCCCTGTGACATGGCGGCCGCGGCCTATGCACACTTCGACGCCCTGCTCGGCCGCGGGACACCCCGCGATTGCAGCCTCGACCTCTCCAAGTTGATCACGCCCACAAACCTCGACGACCTCGACGCCCCATTCGACGCCGAGGAAATCTGGAACGCGGTAAAACGCCTCCCTGCTCGGAAGGCTCCCGGCCCGGACGGCTACAACGCCGAATTCTTGCGCGCGTGCTGGCCCATCGTCCAGCAAGACTTCGTCGACATTTTCCAACGGCTATATGAGATGCGCGGCCGAGGCTTCTGCTCCCTCAATCAGGCTCTGCTCACCCTGCTCCCGAAGCGCGCGGACACACATGGCCTTGGCGACTTTAGGCCCATCAGCCTAATTCACGTCATCGCCAAAATCTTCGCCAAGGTTCTCTCGCTCCGCCTCGTGCCGAAGCTTTGTAGCCTCGTCAGCACCTGCCAGAACGCATTCATCCCCAGGCGCAGCCTGCACGACAACTTCATCTTCGTGCGCCAGTCCGCGCGCCTTCTGCACCAACTTGGGGCCCCTCGCGCCCTCCTTAAGCTGGACCTGGCCCGTGCCTTCAACACCATCAGCTGGCCATTCTTATTCGAGGTCCTCCGATAGTACGGCTTTGGCCACCGCTTCATGGAGTGGATCGCCATATTGCTCTCCTCGGCCAGCACAAGGTGCTCATCAACGGAGACCCCCCCCCAATCTGGCACCGATGTGGCCTCCGCCAAGGCGATCCCATGTCCCCGCAGCTATTCGTCCTCGCCGTCGACACGCTCGGTCGCCTCCTCCGCCGTGCCACGGAGCTGGGCATCCTACAGCGGCTGCACCCCCGGCGCCCGGTCCCCTCGGTCTCCCTCTACGCTGACGACGTGATCCTATTCTGCCACCCCACCGTCGGCGACATCACGGCCGTCAAGAGCATCCTGCTCCTCTTCGGCCGAGCTTCAGGCCTCCTCGTCAACTATGCCAAAAGCTCCGCCACCTTGATCCGATGCGCCGCTGATGAGGTCGCGCCCGCGGTCAACCTGCTGGGCTGCCCCCTCGCCGAGTTCCCGATCACATATCTGGGCATCCCCCTAAGTCTGCATCGCCCCACGGCCATACAGCTACAGCCCGTCGTCGACAAAACGGCCGGCATGCTACCCACCTGGAAGGCGCATCTCATGAACAAAGTCGGCCGCCTCGTGTTCGTCAAGGCCATCCTCGGCGCAATCCCGATTCACCAGCTACTTGCTCTCGCGCCCCCCAAGAAGACCATCCGGGCACTCGAGAAAATTCAGCGAGGCTTCTTGTGGGCTGGGCGCGCGGAGGCAAACGGAGGTCACTGCCACGTCAACTGGCAACGCGTCGCTAGGCCGCTCCCGCTTGGTGGCCTCGGCGTGCGCGACCTTGGCCGTACCAGCCTCGCGCTCCGCACCCGCTGGTTGTGGTTCAGCTGCACGGACAGCACCAGAGCATGGGCCGGCCTCGACCTGCAGTTCACTGGCGAGGAGCGTGCCTTCTTCTTCGCATCTACCACCATGCAGCTAGGGAACGGCACGGAGGCCCTTTTCTGGGAAGACCGATGGATTGGCGGGAGTTCTGTTTGTGAGATTGCGCCGCTCCTCTACGCGCGCATTCCCAAGCGCCGCCGCAAGCTTAGGACCGTTGCCGATGCACTCCAGGCCAACCAATGGGCACGGGACATTCGCGGCACGATCGGCATGCACAAGATCGGACAATACCTACAGCTCTGGCAAGCCATCAACGCCACGACCCTCTCCGGCGAGCCAGACCGCCTCATCTGGAAGTGGAACACAAGCGGCGTCGTCTACTCCGCCAAATCGGCCTACCTCGCCACCTTCAACGGTTCCATGCGCTGCGACGCATGGAAGCTCACCTGGAAGAACTTGGCGCCCCCGCGCGTCCGTTTCTTCCACTGGCTCGCCCGCCTGGACCGGTGCTGGACAGCCGACCGCCTCGCCAGTCGCGGCCTGCAGCACCCCGCACGATGCCTCCTCTGCGACCAGGCCCCCGAGTCCATGCACCACCTCATCCTCGCCTGCCCATTCGCCAGGCAGATCTGGCACGACGTACTGCACTGGCTCAGACTCCCCTGCACCCCGCCCGACCGAGAGATCTCTCTCAATGATTGGTGGCGCACGGCGCGACATGACACCCCAATGCCCATGCGCAAGGGCCTCGCCTCCGTGACCCTCCTCGTCCCATGGATGATATGGAAGCACCGCAACGATTGCGTCTTCAACAGAGGCCAACCCTCGACGTCCGACTTGCTCACGAAGATCAAAGATGAGGCCGCCCTTTGGGCCAAAGCCGGCGCCCTAGGGCTTCGTGCCATCTTGCCGCAAACTTGGGACGTGCACTGATGTGCCCCCAGACACTGTAATTCCCTCCTAGGAGGATTGTAACCGAGACTCCCTTCCTTTCCAAAGCAATGAAATGCAAGCCCTTCTTGCGTTTTCCTGGAAAAAAAACGTGCTCAGAAAATGGCTCAATGTTTTTTGCCACTATCAAATTTTCGGTTCAGTGCAAAATGTCACGAAAGTAAAGTGGTGGTTTTCAGTCAATCGTGTGGTTCCATTTAACTCCCGCAGAGTTGGTGGTTATTTGTAGGTGGCAACCTGTTACACTAGCCACAAATTGTGATGGTTTTAAGCAATATACTCGTTAAAAAGATGACGTGCTCTAGAGCTCTACGAGTAAGTAAATGATCTTCATTTGGCATTGCTGATGGATTCTAGTTTTGTTACTTACACTAGGCTGGGGTTAATATATAGAATAGCAAACAAGAATTCTGAAGGCGGTGAGCAACTACAGAAGCACTAGTCGATCTACAGAAACAAGAATTCAGTGCGATTCAGATTCAGAAAGGCATAGTACTCTGCAACACATAGGAATTCTTAGAAACTACAGTATCAGGTCAAACGCGGAAAACTAAGCGCGTGAAGAACCCAACTCCAAAGCAAAATCTCTTAAACAGATCTCAGTAAGCATGCACCAATCAGTACTAGTGTAAGCTGAACAACTCGTACCTACGCCATGTTATCATCATTCTCGTATGGCATCACATCAAGACATGAAACATATAGCACTGCAGAACTTCCAGGCCCATGAGCTCCCTCTATCCTCTCGATCAAGACTCCACTCAGAGCTCCCTACGTGCAGCTCGCTAGCCAACCACGGGCACGGGCAAGTTGGTGGGAGCAGGCGGGACCGGACGTGGGAGCCTGGCACTCGGCTTGAAGTAAACCAGTATCAGCGTCAAGTTGTCCACCGGGTTGCGGCAAAGATTCAGAAGCTTATCGCACATGCTAGCAACACTATAGCTCCCCTGTGTTGACACAACATATTTGTTAGGCATAAGCCACATCAATTAACAACAGCAAAAATGAATGAGTAAAAAAGGGCTTACAGAATACTGCCTCAAATACTTGACAGCCATCTCACTTGATATAGGAGTGGTATCCCTGAAAGGGGGAGGGGAACAAAAAAGTCCAATGTTTTAGCATTAAGAGCAATATAAATGATGTCTGAAAGCATTCCCCCAGCTGAGTAGAATACTACGGCACAAGATATGTTATTCCACAACTTCAGATGATCTTATTGGTGTGAATGTTTTATGAACTGATAAGATTATTAATTAAGCTCTTGCAAGATGAATAAAGCACACATTTCAAGTAACCACTTATTTTAGCAGGGGACTAACCAGAATGCGCGATTTGCTATAAGAAGATACTTGGTATCATGAGTGATGTCCGCCTAGCAAAAAAATTTGATTCCCATTATAACACACCCATGGAAACAAGTTTTTATACTCCACGAACACCTTTAAACAACAAACTTACAATGTGCATGTCTGGAATACATGTCACAATATGTCCTGCAGAAGGTGGCTTGAAACGGAAGGTACCTGAAATGCAAGTATGCAAAATGTCAGTGCAGTGAAACTAATGCAATTATGCAACCGACCAAAAAGAAAATCAAGTAAGTCTATACCAATAGCTCTTGTCAAAGGAAGTATCCCATTAACAAGATCAGCGCCACCTACGTTGAGTAGTTGCCCTCCAGCAGTTTTAATTCTGTTCCTTTCATCCTGATTTTCTGGCGTGTGGTTGGTCGATAACTCAGTTGCCTTTAGATTAATTGAAATACGAAGAGTTCTTAGATACTCATTGAAAACATTTCTCATGAGAAAGAGTTGGACAATTAAGTATTAGAAATTTGATAATGAAACTGTCACTATACCTGCCGACTATCATCCCTTGAGAGTACACAACAAGAGTCGCCAACATTCCCAAGAATGATCTGGTTTCCTCTAATGAGAACCACGCATGCTGTGCTCCCTTCCATGTATGGAGTTCCCTTCAATATAAGAGCAAATCAAACAGATGAGTAATTCGAACTCATGAAATAGTTATTTCTCATGTCATACCTAAATTTTGGCAGTATGATAAAACAACCGAGGTGTAATAACCAAGAAGAGTTTAGGATGGAACTTTGGAATTTCATTCTCTCCCTAGTCCACGACATTCACTAGTTCTACTCCTACTTTGTGGATCTTTCCTGCCCCAATTCCCTACTCCTAGACTCTCATACTAGTGCCTTTGAATCTATGGGATAGGCAAATAGTCATGCTCTGTACATATTGTAACAATGTAATTGTATTTTACCCCTTTGTTATTAATATACAACTGTAGGAGTTTTTATACAGTCCTTAAGGGCTCAAAAAAAAACCGAGAACTTAGAGAATTTGTCTTTAACTCGGTAAACTGGGCACAACTAACTATTCTAACTTCCAACTTAGAAGTTAGGTAAAGGAGTAAAGCCTCCATATACATACCACTTCCAACTCAGATTCACATCTTAAATAGGTAAAGTAGAGCCTTCATAATCCTATTACAGCAATTGATCCCTTCCAGTCCATTTATATGAATAACAGCATGCATATTATCCAAAAGATAGAATCCTAATCAACTTCTTCAAAACTCAATCTTGCAGAATTACTTGATAATCATGGAAGAAACCAAACCTGGACACGAGGGGCGGTGCTGGGAAAACATAGCAATTTGACACCGACACCAGGAGGGTTCGCCAATGTCCTCCAGTCATCATTTTGGTCCAGTTGCTCGTCCATTCTACAACAAATTAAGAAGGAACAATGTTACAGATTTCAGTGCCTCATCCAGATTATCCTTATAATATCCATGAATGTTACAAATAAAGAAGGAACAATGTTACAAATTAAGAAGTAGCAATGTTATGTATTTCACTGCCTCCAACAAAGGAGAACAGTTATGCAGCCTGAATGTTGACTACATGATTGTTAAATAACCTGGTAAACGCACGCTTCAGTGCCACATCCAAATTATCCTTATAATCTCCATCGTTTACCAGCACTCTATGGAAGTTGTTAGCGCAATACAATGCTACATCAGCTCCTGAAACACAAAATGCATAGCTCAATCTGGCATTTTCATAACAAGAATGCAAAACCAATATAATGCGCTAGAAGCTTATATCCAAAAGAATGTAATGAACATGACTAGCTGAATTTCCTTCAATATATCACTTGAAAGAAATGGTACACACAACATAGTGAGAATCTTTTATACATCCATGACCCTTCCCCTCTATCAGAGAAAAAGAGATCAAAAGGAATGTTCGGATTATTCGTCACAAATCACAACACTTGCTAAAAAAAATGAAACTCCAAGACATTACTCAATGCACAATTCAAATCTGGAAACAATGATTATGCTACAGATTGAAGATTCAGAATTGTTGTAACAAGGTCAGAAATCATAATCAAACCTCCATGGCCATCATAAACACCGAAGAATGATGTGGAGCTGGAGCCATCTAAATCAAGGATAGTGCAATGCTGAAAAAGTAAGGGAGAAAACTAAAGTTAGGATTTCACCACATTACTTCATCGCTCACAGCATTTTACTAGACTGGTGCGAAATGGTGCAATACTCACAACGTTTTCAACTTTTGAGTTTGATCCTTTACTAGATCCCGCAGCATATTCGATCGAGCTATTCTCATGGCTCAGAGACGGACCTTGACCCATGGTGGGTTCGCTTTTGCTGAAACAATTATATACTAAAATCTACTCAGCGATCATAAGTATAACCTCATACTTCTCTCCAGTGCATCCATCTAAAAACAATTGTTCATGAAATACACTATGGATGAAATGCGAACTCTGCTTGGTGAAGGGGCGAGGCGAGGAGAAGCCCTTACGGGTTGCACACAGATTGGGCTAAGCAACACACTAGAAGCAGGTCAAGTGAAATTGCATACTACTCACTAAGAAAATCACCAGAGCTCAACTAATCATTTGCCATATCTGCTTGGTATGAACTAAGAAACAAATACAGCCATGGCGCCATAAACAAGCATTCATGAATCACACCAATAACTAAGAACTCAAGTAATCTATACATTATAACATATGAATCTCAACATCAGCAGGTGACATGATTACAAATGGTTTAGAGCAGGAACCAACTAGTACTTGAACAATTAACTTTGTGGAAGCAACTGAATATTGACACCAGCAAGGTGAGATATATCTACATAATGGGTCAGCAACCAATTTTTCGCACAGACTAGGAAAATTATAAGGATTGGCACCATTAGGAAGCATTCATGAACCATACCAGCAAGTAGGAACGTGAGTAACTATATATTATAGCAAACGAATCTTGACATCAGCAGGTGATTCAGTTACAAATGCATGGACAGACAGAATCTGTCATCGTAGAAGGAACATCACACAGCAGAACTCATGCTACAGCAATGTCATGGGCTAAGCAACGCAATAGAAACATGTCAAGTGACATTACATGCCACTTAGTAAGAAGATCACCATCTAGAGCACTAAGCAGCAATCAGGCTCCTTGCCGAACCCTCCCCATCCAAATCCCCTTGCTGAACCCTCCCCTTCCTCGAGTACAGACATTTATAAAATCACACGAATAACTAAGAACAGCCGGCTCGCTGATTCAGCTCACAACTTTCCCGGAAAAAATTCCGATCCCAAATCCGAACATTCACCCTGGAGCGTACGGTACCCAGCCGAAAATGCGTGCCCTCTGCTGCTGCGGGAGGGGAGGGGGAAGGAGGGGGGGCGTGCTTCTCACCTGGACCTGCGGACGTGCGGAAGCGGGACGAGCAGCGGATTCCGCGGCGAGGGGGGCCGCCGCGCTGAGCTCGCCGGAGAGGAGGAGGGAGGCGGCGGTGCCTGCGGCTGCGGCTCCTGTGAGGAACAACGACAGCTCTGGTTGATGAAGCACCAAACCCTAGGTGGGGGGAGGAGTAGGCCGGCGGCTAACCTGCGGAGTGGAGACGCAACCGACGCCGACGACGACGACGACGTCTCCCTCCCCTCCCGCGAAGCCAAGTGAGAGCACCGCGTCCTCGGCCTCTGCTGTAGACGAAACGGGACGTGGTTGGGCTCGGCTCGGGTCCCCGAGCAGTCTACTGGGCCAGTCTTGGCGGAAAGAGGCCCGGCCCGAGCATCGCAGTGACCTGGCACAGCCCAAACCAGAGACTGTCGTTTTCGTCGATGAGCATACTATAAGGCCCAGTTGTCTCAAAAAAAAACTATAAGGCCCAGTTCTTTTGAGCAGATTATCGAAAATCTTGAGCGAAACTAACTCGATTTTGTGAGGGGGGGGTGGGTACATGTCTGACCACTGACAATGTCACAGATCGGTTCGCACGTAGTCATTCTATCATTAACAAAAAGTTTCATGAGATTTTGAAGTGTGTAAACCGCATGGCCGATGATTACATTACACCAATTGATCCAACTTTCTTTCGACCTCACCCAATACTTAGAAGAAAAGTTTTGGCCTTCTTTTCGAACATGCTATTGGAGCCATAGATGGAGAACACATTCAAGTGGTTGTGACCAATGAGTTGGAGCTCCAACACAGGAATAGGAAAGGTTACACAAGTGAAAATGTTGTGATTTTGATATGAGGTTCACGTTTGTTGTTCTTGGATGGCTCAGATCTGTTCATGACACACATGTATGGAGCGATGATAGGATGTGGAGTTTTTAAGCTCGAGCTCAAATGCTCCTGCATGAATAGTAAATTAAAAAATTAAAAAATTATTAAAATTCTATTTTTTTGTGTGACAGACTTTAAAGAATTTTTGGAGTGCATGTAAAAATTCATCACAAAATTACATCTGTGCAAGGCGTGGTAAAAAAACAAAACCGGTACTCTAAAAATGTTACTTCCAAACGCATTTTTTAGCTACGATTTTGTTTTGTTTTTCGCCACGACTTGCTCCAATGTGATTTCGTGATCATAATTTGAATGCACTTCAAACATTTCTTAAAGTTTGCCAAGAAAAATCAGAATGTTTTGAAAAAAAATCTATTTTTTACGGTTTTATTGTTCATGGTAGGAGCATTTGGCTCGAGATTAGAAACATACTTTTTGCGACGATATAGTTCGTTATGATCATTTTCCACAACCCCCACAGGTAATATCTTGTATGTCCATATTGTTGTATACATGATGGCATGTTATAAATTTCTAATGTCTTTTGTTGTCCCACTGTAGATAAATATTACATTGTGTACTTCGGATATCCAAAGAGGGGTCGGATATCTAACAGCACCCATCGGTGGGGAGACATGAGACATCAAACCATCGTCATTCTTCTTTGCGAAATGTCATTGAAAGAGCACTTAGTGTTCTCAAGACGAATTGGCAAATTCTCGAAGGCATACCAGGGTACAAATCCTCTGCCTCTGCTATAAATGAAACGGAACATGGTTGGGCTCGGCTCGGGTCCCAAAGCAATCTACTGGGCCAGTTTTGGCGAAAAGAGGCCCAGCCCGAGCATCGCAGTGACCTGGCACAGCCCAAACCAGAGACTATCTTTTTCATCGATGAGCATACTATAAGGCCCGGTTCTTTTGAGCAGATTATGAAAAATCTCGGTCTGAAAAATCTTGAGGGAAAAGAACTTGATTTTGTGGGTACATGTCAGACCACTATGGGTGATGATTACATTAGACCAATTGATCCAACTTTTTTTGAACCTCACCCAATGCTTACAAAAAATATTGGCCTTATTTCCAACATGCTATCGAGCCATAGATGGAGCACACATTGAAGTGGTTGTAACCAATGAGTTGGAGCTCCAACACAGGAATAGGAAAGGTTATACAAGTGAAAATGTATTGATTTGATATGAGGTTCACGTTTGTTGTTCCTGGATGGCTCAGATATGTTCATGACACACATGTATGGAGCGATGATATAGTTTGTTATGATCATTTTCCACAACCCCCATAGGTAATCTCTTGTATGTCCATATTGTTATATACAGGATGGTATGTCGTAAATTTCTAATGTCTTTTGTTGTCCCACTGTAGATAAATATTACATTGTGTACTTTAGATATCCAAACAGGGTTGGATATCTAGCACGATACAAAGGGCAACAATACCATGTACCAGATTTCTAACAACACCCGTCGGTGGGGATACATGAGACTTTCAACCATCAGCATTCTCTTTGTGAAATATCATCGAAAGAGCATTTGGTGTTCTCAAGACGAAATGACAAATTCTCGGAGACATACCAGGGTACAAGCCAGAGACCCACAAGATGATTGTCATTGCACGTATATATGTCCACAATTGGATTAATGCTAGCAAGTTACATGATGAGTCTTTTGACAAGTATAACAATGATGCATATGTGCAACCTCCATTCTTGTTTTACAGGTGCCAACGCTCTGCCACGAGAAGATGATGGTACCATGACCGCAATACGTGATGCTATTGCTGGTAGTCTCGTATATTGAGATTATTCATGTTCTATTTAGTTCATCCACTTTTGTTACAAACAAAACTTTAAAACCATTCTAATTGTAATATTTAGCGCTTTATGATATTTGTAAATCACTTTCGTGCTCATATTCAATAAGATACTATTCGAAACAACAGTGTTAACCATTCATCAAATAGTTTTTGTCTAAGGGTAGTACAGACATTTAAGCACACACACTCATTCCACACTCTCAAATTGCAATCTCAGAATAGAACTCGACGACAGATTCTATGGGAAGTAGATTCTGGGAGAAATTTTGCAGAGTCATGATTCTGGGATAAATTATGCAGAATCGTGATTCTGCAGAATCCTGCACGAAAAAAACTGGCCCAAGCCTCAGGATCATAGCCTTGCCTCAAAAAGAAAAAGGAAAATGGCGGACAACGCGCTAGGTGACGAGTGCGCCTTTGTCTCGCTTGAAGCGAGATAAAGCGTCCCCTAGCTTTAAGCAACGTGAGAATGGGGCAGCCAGGTAAGACTGATAGTTCATTTCATATTTCATTTGTTTGCTTCCATAGTTCGTTCCTCTATCTCATTTTTTTTCTTTTTTTGATATATATATAGTTATTTATTTATCTATATATTTGGAAAAATACTTAGGATTGAAAAAATGTTTGTGCGGTGTTACAAAAGTGCTGGTGCAACATTAAGAAAAATGTTGAAAACATCTGGGGGAAATCAAGACATATTAGAAAAACATATTTAACACATATTCGAACAATAAATGTTCAAAAACATGTGTTTAAAATATATTAATAATGCACTTTAAAAATGTTAAACGTGTATAAAAAATGTTTCAAATGTATATGGAAAATGTATAAGGTGTGTGAAAAAAGCAGTCATCAAAACATACATATGATAAAATGTTCATGTATTTACAAAATTTAAATGTGTTAAACAATGTGTAGAACGTATATTTAAAAAATTGGAAATAAAACCATAAATTTTATAAAATTGTGACCGTGTATAAAAAAATTAATCAAATATTTAAAAGGTTAAATATGTCTTAAAAAAGTTCCTGATATATACAAAATGTACATTGTGTACATAAAAAGTAGTATTTAAAAAAATGCTAAGCATGTATCTGAAAAATAATTAACATGTATAAAAAGTTCCTGGTGTACACGAAAATGTTGAATGCATATAATAAAGTTGACATCACCAAAATATGTTTAAAAAATGTTAATGATGAATTTGAAACAGTGTTCAAGGTGTACACAAAAAAAGTTTCATGTATTTGAATAAAATATTTAATGAGTATAAAAATGCTCCTATTCTATACTCCCTCCATTCCAAAATATAGTGCGTCCCGCTTCCCGAGGTCGAACTTTGACCATAAATTTAACGAACGAGACCGATTGAGGTGGGAGAAAAAGTTACATAATTAAAAACTTCTTTCGAATACGAATTCACTGATATAACTTTTGCCCCCACCGCAATCGGTCTTAATAGTTAAATTTACGGTCAAAGTTGAAGCACGGGGATTGAGGAAGCACTACATTGTGGAATGGAGGGAGTACCAAAAAAAGAAAGAAAAGACCAAAAAACAAAACCAATAAAAACCGAAAAGGAAACAAAGAAAAAGAAAGGAAAAAGGAACCTGTGCATGAGAATGGGAAACAATCAAAACCGAGAAAAAGAAAGAATGACAAAGAAAATCGATAAAAACCAAGAAAGAGCGAAGAAAATATTAAAGAAAAGCAAGAAATCAATAAAAACCAAGAAAGAAACAAAAAAGGCAAAGAAAAGTGAAGAAATGAAAAAACTAGTGAAAGCCGATAAAGAAATGAAATAACCTGTAAAACGAAAAGAAAAACCTAAAAACAAAGAAAAACAAAAACTGCAGAATGGTCTAAAGAGGTGTTGCTTGGGTCGAGGAACTTCATGAATAAAAGGGATTGAGGAACGTAAGTTAAACGTTGCTCCTTTGTGGTGGTGAGTGAATGTAACCAAAATTGAATTGAATGTCGTGATGAGAATGAATAAATCAAGTGGAAGGGCAACAGAGTGCTATTCGGGAATGGTAGGCGGACACGAAGAGATAGTTGCGGCGATAAGAGTCGTAGTGGAGAAAGATGAACCGTGACCGGGTTAGTGCGATGGTTAGATGGGCTATTTTCTTATCTTTTTCTCTGGTAGAATCGTTCATTGAAAGGCGCTGCAACGCTTGAAGAAGAAGACCGCTACAGCCCACGTACTAATAAGAGGCTTCGTGCAACCCAGGTGCAAGCTAACTCAGGAGTAACTAGGTGACGAGTGCTCCTTGAGAGCCTAACAACGATCAGCATCACTTGACGCGCTCTCAGCCATCCATCACGTGTCGCGCTCTGGACGTCTTCCTCTGGATTTTATTTTTTTTATTTTTCGCACGCGTTTTCGGCTTTTAAAATGTTTTTTTCCCGGGTTTCTTTTACGTTTTGGTTTTTCACCGGTCTTCCTTAGTTTTTGGATAAAAGAATTTGGAAAAAAATTCCATGAAAAAACGTGTTTTTTTCTTCCGCGAGAGGCACAGTTTTGCTTTCGCGAGGGTCACGACCGTGCCTCTCGGAAATGAAAAAAAATCACATTTTCTGTTTTTTTTCCTTTCGCAAGAGGCACGGTTTTGCTTCTGCGAGAGACACGGTTATGCTTTCGCGAGAGTAACGGCCGTGTACGGATGAAAACGGAGCGAAAACAGACGGAACTGAGTGCTATCATATTTGTTTGCAGAAGTGGAAACAAATACGGAAATCCCGGAAATGAAAACGAAAACAGGTACTATCGGAAACAAAGGCGGAGGGAACACAAAGCGGACACGGAAACAGAAGTAGACGTTTCCCGGAATTTAAAACCCCCTTAAATCGTAGAGAAATGCACACAAAAACAAACAAATTTAATGAATTGGTAACATGGCTAAAAAATAATATGATTATGTTAGCAACTTAGCACAGTATTGCAGTAGTATTGGACAATTGCATATAGGGTCTAGTTGAATACGAGTGTAGTAGTACAAGCTAGGGTTCAAATGATCATTATGTTCATTGTGTCATTGTGTGTTGTTTGGTGGTTGGGCTACAGAGGAGCCATAAGCCTATAGTAAACACAAAAATTCCATATTCACGGAAATGGAAAGTTCCGTTTTCATGTTTGTTCCACCGGAAAACACTGTTCCGTTTTGTTTCCGTTTCAATATAAAAAAAATTCCATTTCTACTTCTGTTTTGCAAATTTCCATTTCCGTTTTCATATTTCCTGTCTGTTTTCAATTTTCTTCCGGAAAAGCGGAAAGTTTCCACTTCATTTTCATCCCTACGTTCGTGTCTCTCGGAAACGAAAAAACGTGTTTTCTTTTCTTTTTCTTCTGTGAGAAGCACGGTTGTGCTTTAGCAAGAGGCACGACCGTGCCTCTCGGAAACGAAAAAAACGTGTTTTCTGTTTTTTTTCTTTCGCGAGAGGCACGGTTTTGCTTCCACGAGTGGCATAGTTGTGCTTTCGCGAGAGGCACGGCCGTGCTTCCTCGGAAACAAAAAAAATACGCATTTTATTTTCTTTTTCTTTTTTTCCTTCCGCGAGAGGCACGGCCGTGCCTCTTTTGGAACGAAAAAAAACCGTGCTCCCGATTTAGTTTTTTCATCTTCTTTTTTCGTGAAAAAAACTTTATCAAAATATATCAACATGGAATCTAGTTTTAAAGATCTTGGTGCGAGGAATTGAACGATAAAAATGGTTCTAGATTTGAACACACGGTTCAAGAGATAAAACATTTTCAATAAACGGATCTACGAAAAAAAACGAAAACTCACAGGTTGCGATAACTGACACACATGCAGTAGCATCGCACATGCAGCACGTCACTTATCACAACCTGGGAAGCTGGGATGATATTTGCAATAAGTACTACTCAATTAGTGATTTTGAGCTAACCCACGTGGGTGAAAGATTGTGGTACTAACATAATGCACGCTCTTGTGTTTCGTAACGGATCAATGCGTGCAAGGCGGCAGTTGCTAATGTGGCAGGATGCGCTGATTTGGATAGACTATTGTTAATATAAATAGGATAGTGGGATGAGTCTCTAGGTACATAGGAATAGAACTTGATGTGCCCATGTTCCTTAGCAAGGATGTTTGCTCGCTGCCCATGAAAAGATACCTTATCTTTTCCTTTTCTAATGATTTTGTAAATCAGTTTAAAAAGGACTATATGTATGGGGAATTCGGTGATTATTATTTTTTTGCGAGAAGGAAATTCGGTGATTAAAGATCCAGCCTATTGTCCCCTTCCTTACCCGGGTGGTTATAAATATTTTGCACCTTTCCTACTTCGTGGGTGAAACATGCGATAATTGCATCTATAGTCCTCGTAGTTGTTGGCGACGTCCAACTTGATCCTGGAGGTTGCAAAGTGCTCCAATACGTTCCCGGCACATGAAAATATGTGATCAATATAGTCCAGAGGTTGAAACGTCAGTTCTGACTCTACACGCTGCATACGTGTCTTATATTTCTGTAGGTGACACGTGTCAGCTTAGGACATGTCTGTATAGGGCCATATGTCAGTCGGCCAAAAAGAAATAAAAGGAAAAAACATTATTATTAAATATGGGGAAGCATTATTTATTATATACGTGTCGATGCCTTTTAAAAAAACTCATGAATTTATGAAATGTTCATGAGTATTTTCTAAAATGTTCATTGATTGGAAAAATGTTCATGATTCAAAAATAAAATTTCATGTCTACAAAAAATGTTTCTAAATTTTTAGAAAATGTTCCCTGTTTCAAAACAATATTCATGAATTCAAAATATGTCCGTCACAAACAAAACTGTTTCTAAATTTCAAAAGTTGTTCCCGAATTTCAAGAAATGTTCGACTATGCAAAAAACAATTGTTGATGGGTTCCAAAAATATGTATGCCATTTCAAAATGTTTTTCGTGAATTCAGAAAATATTTACGAATTTTTTAAAAAATTCATGAATTTAGAAAATGTTCGCAACTTCAAAAATATGGTGTGGTTTTTAGAATTCGACGAAAAAAATTAAATTCGAAAAATATTAACACCAATTTGTATTTTTTTACCAATTTTAAGAAAAAACATGAATAAAAATATTTGAAATTTCAAAAATTCTGTACATAGTGAGTGCAGGGGAGGTACGCACGAGGTCGCTCGCCCAAATGGAGACCACAAAAAAATGAACATGAACAAAAAAACCAGAACACAAAGAAGACAGCTGGGCCGTAGCTTTAAAAAAACATACCCGTCCAGCCCAAAGAAAAAAAGACTGTGTATACCTAAATAGATTTGTATTCACTAAAAAAAACACTAAATAGATTTCCTATAAAAAGGACTGCACAGGTATCGGGTTCGAAACCCCATCGTCTAGATTTTGTGGCATACAGAAGAAATATCTCACTGACGTATGAGTCCATTCTGACGAGCGGATCCAGGCTGACGTGGCATACGAAAGAAATTCAAGGTATATATGCAACATGTAGAGCTAGGACTGACATTTCAACCTCAGGACCATATTGATCACGTATTTTCATGTACCAGAACCCTATTGAAACACTTTGCAATCCCCATGACCAAATTGGACGTTGCCAACGACTATGAGGACTATAAATACAATTATCTCGTGAAACATCAACTAATCTGCTCATGGTCAAGTTACAACCTAAGCTCTCGCATAGGCTAAATAAGCCGCTCATCTCTGAGGAATTGTACACACATAAGAATGTAGAACCAGGGGAAAGCAAAAATGTATTCAATACTAAGAAATGATGTGTTTCAAAATGAGGGACTGTCAGCCTGTACCAAAAAATGTTTCCATGGGAAAGAAATGTTCATTTAAAATTAATGTCCTCATAATGCTCGCTCACGTAGCACTCTTTTTTCTCTTTCTTTGTTCTCACGCGCAGCTCTTTGAGTCAGGTCCACCCATCGCTCAACGCCTTGACCTTTCATTTCTTGTCCCGGCACAAGCCTCCACATACCACGCACCCATTTTCTCTCTATCTAGCACCCAGCAGCTCGCCCCTGCGTCCGTCGCTGCCGTCAAAGGGAGCCATTTGTTGGAATTATTATGTGATTAAATGGTCAAAACGTTAATTATCATAAGTTAATATGGGCTTATTAATTAATTTCGGGGTTAATACCAATTAAATGGCAATTAACAATTGGACCCGTGATTGGGGGGCCGAATTTATGTTAATATGGTTGAGGTCCCACAGTCAAAGTCAGCGCATTATATAAGGGAGCAGATGCACGTAAACATGAGTCCATCACATTAGTCATCGTCTTCTCCCAGAATCGCTCCTTTTCCAATCAGGAGAGCGTGGCTCATTGACGTGAAGGCCTTGCCATTTCTCCGGTGAAGTGCTGGAGACGCTGCTGCAATCCGTCATCAACTTCAGACTCAATTTCTCTACCGAGATGGCCTCGCTAAATGGAGGTATAATTATCTATTGTCCACTAAATTCCGCATCAGATCAAATTGTGTTCATATGTATTAGAAGACGACATGCTTGCCGCTCGTCAGGACCTTGGCAATGGTATAATCTCAGCAATTAATCTTTCATTTGGTATCAGTAGCAAGGTTAGATCTAATTGCATGAACCTGTTTGAGAATTAGCAGTAGATTAATCTGTCTTCATATAACATGCCTAAAAAATCGCGCGTGGAGGTGTGGTACATGCGCATCAGGGATCACGTGCTTCAGCCAGCATCAGTGGCGCCGTAAGTCTTGCCTCGCGCACGCATCCTACCGGTGTCGTCGCTCGTCAGTTCCGAGCGCCGCCGTCTTCTCGTTTTTGCTGACGCGCCTCGCCTCATGGTGGTGCTTCCTCCGCTGCGCGCATCAGGTGTGAGGCGAGCGCATCGCAACGTGCTGCCGCCACCGCGTGCATCAAGAGCCACGCGAGCGCCGCATGCCGCCATCACCGCCGCCGCCGCCGCCGTTTGCATTAGTCGCCGTGCACATCATGCCGAGTCTCGACGACGCACGCATCAGGGCGATGCTCTGGTTGCCGTGCGCGTCGTGGGAACGTACTAGCGCAAGACGCGGCGTATCATCACCTTCCCCGCATAGCCGGCTCTTTTCCGTAACTGTCCCGTCGCTTGATCGATTTTTCCTGATGGTAGCGGCGACGGAGCAGGGAGCTGGTTTGGTCGATTAGGGATATGGCCTTGCACTCGTAACCTTTTCTTTTTCGAGACAATGCACTCCCCGTAACTGACTAGGCTGCCACTAATTTGGCCGGCCATCAAGATGGGTCTTACTTATTCTTGGGCCTCAAGATGGGAATGGGTCGGGTCGGCCCGCTGGGTCACTGACCCGGCCCAAAATCTCGGGGCCAATGGGCCAGGTGGGTTGGCCTCGAAACATAAAACGGGTCAGCGGAGCCGGCACCGTGTGACCCGATGGACCAGACGGGTCGACCCAGCCGTCTGATTGCGCTGCCCTAGTCCATCTCTGCCGCCGCCCCCCACGATCTCTGTAGGCCGCTCCCGACGATTTCTGCCGCTGCCGGCCATCTCTGCCGCCCTCGGCCTCCCCCGACCTTCTCTACCGGCCGCCCCCGACCTTCTCTGTCGATCTGCCGCCGCCGCCGGCTGCCCCTGAACATCTCTGCTGGCCCGCTGCCGCCGGCGTTCCTCCCGCCTCTCGTTCGTCGTCTTGGTCACCGTCGAGCTCGCTGACCTGCGGTCCCGTCCACCGTCTACCTCGCCATTCCGGTCGCTGTCCTCAACGTCATCATCTCGCAGGTGAGACTCTTGCCGGCTTCCTCCCTGTCCCAGCGCAGCTGCAATGCAAGCACCGGTCTTGTTTTGGTTATTCGTCAGTGTTGTCTGCAATGCAATCACCGGTCTTGTAATTGATTCTGCTACTTTCAGTCAGTGTACTCTGTAGCCATGGGATCTGTTACTTGCAGTGTTGGTTCTGTAGTAGTTCTACAGTGTTGGTCCCTGTCATAGTGTCATTCAGTCAGTGTATATGAACAATTACATGAAGAACTAGATCATATTTGATTGGAAATGTTTTATAGTGGATCATTTTGCCCAGAGCAAGCAACAGATTTGGGGATCATGGTAGTACCTTTGTTTATTTTGCTTGTCAAAGTAGAACAAAAACCATGCCTGGACCGGATTGGTTTGTGATAGTACTATTTATCAAATTTGAAACATGTTACGACTTCTAATAACTAATTCGTAGCAGTTTGTTTGTGTAGTTGTGATCAATAAATGCGCAGAATTTTCTCGGCGATGAGGCGGTTTAGTAGTGTATGGCTCCATCGATGTATGTTCGTGCGTGTGTTTAGATATTATCAGTGCTTTGTAAATTTCTTCCCCCGAATCCTATTAACTGTTTGGATTCTCAAACCAAATTCTGTTAAGTTCATATACAAAATTTGTTGGTTGTCCTGCACTAGTACAAGTAAATGAAATTTGTGTATTACATCTGCTGTTGATTTTGAAAGTTAATGCTCTCTAATGTTCCTATATTTCCCTCTGATCAGAAAAATGGAAGAGGAACAAGGGGACCATGAGGCATACCAAAGTGGTGGTTCATCGTTGATATCCGGTGCGACAATGAGAAGGGCTCAACCACCCCCAGGGGTGTCTCCTTCTTCGATAAAAATTTGTAGAGCTTATCATGGTGAGTATTGTTAATCTTTATTTTTCTAGGGATGCAAATTAATGGTTGCTAAAATAAGAAATACTCGTAATTGTAATGTTAACACTTGTGTCCTTTGCTCCGCAGGACGTTCACAAGACACTCGTATGGTTGATTTTGAAGAAGATGAGGCTGATGAAGAAGATGTTGACTATGAAGAAGAAGAGGAAGGAGAAGAAAATGAGGAAGAAGATGATGATGAAGAAGAACAAGAACAAGAGGGAGATAATTGTTGGGGAACGTAGTAATTTCAAAAAATTTCCTACGCACACGCAAGATCATGGTGATGCATAGCAACGAGAGGGGAGAGTGTGATCTACGTACCCTTGTAGACCGACAGCGGAAGCGTTAGCACAACACGGTTGATGTAGTCATATGTCTTCACGGCCCGACCGATCAAGCACCGAAACTACGACACCTCCGAGTTTTAGCACACGTTCAGCTCGATGACGATCCCCGGACTCCGATCCAGCAAAGTTTCGGGGAAGAGTTCCGTCAGCACGACGGCGTGGTGACGGTCTTGATGTACTACCGTCGCAGGGCTTCGCCTAAGCACCGCTACAATATTATCGAGGACTATGGTGGAAGGGCGCACCGCACACGGCTAAGAATATGATCACGTGGATCAACTTGTGTGTCTAGGGGTTTCCCCTGCCTCCGTATATAAAGGTTCAAAAGAGGGGGGCCGGCCGGCCATCATAGGGCACGCCAGGAGGAGTCCTACTCCTTTCGGGAGTAGGACTCCCCCCCTTTCCTAGTTGGAATAGGATTCGCGGAGGGGGGAAAAGAGGAGAGAGAGGAGGAAGGGGGGCCGGCCCCCTCTCCTTGTCCTATTCGGACCAAGGGGGGGGGGAGGGGCGCGCGGCCCATCTCTGGCCACCTCTCCTCTCTTCCACTAAGGCCCACTAAGGCCCATATACTTCCCGGGGGTTCCGGTAACCTCCCGGTACTCCGGTAAAATCCCGATTTCACCCGGAACACTTCCGATATCCAAACATAGGCTTCCAATATATCAATCTTTATGTCTCGACCATTTTGAGACTCCTCGTCATGTCTGTGATCACATCCGAGACTCCGAACAACCTTCGGTACATCAAAATGCATAAACTCATAATAATTGTCATCGTAACCTTAAGCGTGCGGACCCTACGGGTTCGAGAACAATGTAGACATGACCGAGACACGTCTCCGGTCAATAACCAATAGCGGGACCTGGATGCCCATATTGGTTCCTACATATTCTACGAAGATCTTTTGTCGGTCAGACCGCATAACAACATACGTTGTTCCCTTTGTCATCGGTATGTTACTTGCCCGAGATTCGATCCGTCGGTATCCAATACCTAGTTCAATCTCGTTACCGGAAAGTCTCTTTACTCGTTCCGTAATACATCATCTCACAACTAACTCATTAGTTGCAATGCTTGCAAGGCTTATGTGATGTGCATTACCGAGAGGGCCCAGAGATACCTCTCCGACAATCGGAGTGACAAATCCTAATCTCGAAATACGCCAACCCAACATGTACCTTTGGAGACACCTGTAGAGCTCCTTTATAATCACCCATTTACGTTGTGACGTTTGGTAGAACACAAAGTGTTCCTCCGGCAAACGGGAGTTGCATAATCTCATAGTCATAGGAACATGTATAAGTCATGAAGAAAGCAATAGCAACATACTAAACGATCGGGAGCTAAGCTAATGGAATGGGTCATGTCAATCAGATCATTCACCTAATGATGTGATCCCGTTAATCAAATAACAACTCTTTGTTCATGGTTAGGAAACATAACCATCTTTGATTAACAAGCTAGTCCACTAAGGCACACATGTATTATGTTTCCGGTTAATAGGGCGCGCAGCCCATCTCTGGCCACCTCTCCTCTCTTCCGCTAAGGCCCACTAAGGCCCATATACTTCCCGGGGGTTCCGGTAACCTCCCGGTACTCCGGTAAAATCCCGATTTCACCCGGAACACTTCCGATATCCAAACATAGGCTTCCAATATATCAATCTTTATGTCTCGACCATTTTGAGACTCCTCGTCATGTCTGTGATCACATCCGAGACTCCGAACAACCTTCGGTACATCAAAATGCATAAACTCATAATAATTGTCATCGTAACCTTAAGCGTGCGGACCCTACGGGTTCGAGAACAATGTAGACATGACCGAGACACGTCTCTGGTCAATAACCAATAGCGGGACCTGGATGCCCATATTGGTTCCTACATATTCTACGAAGATCTTTTGTCGGTCAGACCGCATAACAACATACGTTGTTCCCTTTGTCATCGGTATGTTACTTGCCCGAGATTCGATCATCGGTATCCAATACCTAGTTCAATCTCGTTACCGGCAAGTCTCTTTACTCGTTCCGTAATACATCATCTCACAACTAACTCATTAGTTGCAATGCTTGCAAGGCTTATGTGATGTGCATTACCGAGAGGGCCCAGAGATACCTCTCCGACAATCGGAGTGACAAATCCTAATCTCGAAATACGCCAACCCAACATGTACCTTTGGAGACACCTGTAGAGCTCCTTTATAATCACCCATTTACGTTGTGACGTTTGGTAGCACACAAAGTGTTCCTCCGGCAAACGGGAGTTGCATAATCTCATAGTCATAGGAACATGTATAAGTCATGAAGAAAGCAATAGCAACATACTAAACGATCGGGTGCTAAGCTAATGGAATGGGTCATGTCAATCAGATCATTCACCTAATGATGTGATCCCGTTAATCAAATAACAACTCTTTGTTCATGGTTAGGAAACATAACCATCTTTGATTAACAAGCTAGTCTAGTAGAGGCATACTAGTGACACTCTGTTTGTCTATGTATTCACACATGTATTATGTTTCCGGTTAATACAATTCTAGCATGAATAATAAACTTTTATCATGATATATAAGGAAATAAATAATAACTTTATTATTGCCTCTAGGGCATATTTCCTTCAGTCTCCCACTTGCACTAGAGTCAATAATCTAGATTACACAGTAATGATTCTAATACCCATGGAGCCTTGGTGCTGATCATGTTTTGCTCGTGGAAGAGGCTTAGTCAACGGGTCTGCAACATTCAGATCCGTATGTATCTTGCAAATCTCTATGTCTCCCACCTGGACTAGATCCTGGATGGAATTGAAGTGTCTCTTGATGTGCTTGGTTCTCTTGTGAAATCTGGATTCCTTTGCCAAGGCAATTGCACCAGTATTGTCACAAAAGATTTTCATTGGACCCGATGCACTAGGTAGGACACCTAGATCGGATATGAACTCCTTCATCCAGACTCCTTCATTCGCTGCTTCCGAAGCAGCTATGTATTCCGCTTCACACGTAGATCCCGCCACAACGCTCTGTTTAGAACTGCACCAACTGACAGCTCCACCGTTTAATGTAAACATGTATCCTGTTTGCGATTTAGAATCGTCCGGATCAGTGTCAAAGCTTGCAACAACGTAACCGTTTACGATGAGCTCTTTGTCACCTCCATATACGAGAAACATATCCTTAGTCCTTTTCAGGTACTTCAGGATGTTCTTGACCGCTGTCCAGTGATCCACTCCTGGATTACTTTGGTACCTCCCTGCTAGACTTATAGCAAGGCACACATCAGGTCTGGTACACAGCATTGCATACATGATAGAGCCTATGGCTGACGCATAGGGAACATCTTTCATTTTCTCTCTATCTTCTGCAGTGGTCGGGCATTGAGTCTGATTCAACTTCACACCTTGTAACACAGGCAAGAACCCTTTCTTTGCTTGATCCATTTTGAACTTCTTCAAAATCTTGTCAAGGTATGTGCTTTGTGAAAGTCCAATTAAGCATCTTGATCTATCTCTATAGATCTTTATGCCTAATATGTAAGCAGCTTCACCGAGGTCTTTCATTGAAAAACTCTTATTCAAGTATCCCTTTATGCTATCCAGAAATTCTATATCATTTCCAATCAGTAATATGTCATCCACATATAATATCAGAAATGCTACAGAGCTCCCACTCACTTTCTTGTAAATACAGGCTTCTCCAAAGGTCTGTATAAAACCAAATGCTTTGATCACACTATCAAAGCGTTTATTCCAACTCCGAGAGGCTTGCACCAGTCCATAAATGGATCGCTGGAGCTTGCACACTTTGTTAGCTCCCTTTGGATTGACAAAACCTTCCGGTTGCATCATACACAACTCTTCTTCCAGAAATCCATTCAGGAATGCAGTTTTTACATCCATCTGCCAAATTTCATAATCATAAAATGCGGCAATTGCTAACATGATTCGGACAGACTTAAGCATCGCTACGGGTGAGAAGGTCTCATCATAGTCAACCTCTTGAACTTGTCGAAAACCTTTTGCGACAAGTCGAGCTTTGTAGACAGTAATATTACCGTCAGCGTCAGTCTTCTTCTTGAAGATCCATTTATTCTCAATTGCTTGCCGATCATCGGGCAAGTCAACCAAAGTCCATACTTTGTTCTCATACATGGATCCCATCTCAGATTTCATGGCTTCAAGCCATTTTTCGGAATCTGGGCTCACCATCGCTTCTTCATAGTTCGTAGGTTCATCATGATCTAGTAGCATGACTTCCAGAACAGGATTACCGTACCACTCTGGCACGGATCTTACTCTGGTTGATCTACGGGGTTCAGTAGTATCTTGTTCTGAAGTTTCATGATCATTATCATTAGCTTCCTCACTAATTGGTGTAGGTGTCGCAGAAACAGGTTTCTGTGATGTACTACTTTCCAATAAGGGAGCAGGTACAGTTACCTCATCAAGTTCTACTTTCCTCCCACTCACTTCTTTCGAGAGAAACTCCTTCTCTAGAAAGGATCCATTCTTAGCAACGAATGTCTTGCCTTCGGATCTGTGATAGAAGGTGTACCCAACAGTCTCCTTTGGGTATCCTATGAAGACACATTTCTCCGATTTGGGTTCGAGCTTATCAGGTTGAAGCTTTTTCACATAAGCATCGCAGCCCCAAACTTTAAGAAATGACAACTTTGGTTTCTTGCCAAACCATAGTTCATAAGGTGTCGTCTCAACGGATTTTGATGGTGCCCTATTTAACATGAATGCGGCCGTCTCTAAAGCATAACCCCAAAATGATAGCAGTAAATTTGTAAGAGACATCATAGATCGCACCATATCAAGTAAAGTACGATTACGACGTTCGGACACACCATTACGCTGAGGTGTTCTGGGTGGCGTGAGTTGCGAAACTATTCCGCATTGTTTCAGATGTAGACCAAACTCGTAACTCAAATATTCTCCTCCATGATCAGATCGCAGAAACTTTATTTTCTTGTTATGATGATTTTCAACTTCACTCTGAAATTCTTTGAACTTTTCAAATGTTTCAGACTTATGCTTCATTAAGTAGATATACCCATATCTGCTTAAATCATCCGTGAAGGTGAGAAAATAACGATATCCGCCACGAGCCTCAATATTCATCGGACCACATACATCTGTATGTATGATTTCCAACAAATCTGTTGCTCTCTCCATAGTACCGGAGAACGGTGTTTTAGTCATCTTGCCCAAGAGGCACAGTTCGCAAGTACCAAGTGATTCATAATCAAGTGGTTCCAAAAGTCCATCAGTATGGAGTTTCTTCATGCGCTTTATACCGATATGACCTAAACGGCAGTGCCACAAATAAGTTGCACTATCATTATCAACTCTGAATCTTTTGGCTTCAACATTATGAATATGTGTGTTACTACTATCAAGATTCATCAAAAATAGACCACTCTTCAAAGGTGCATGACCATAAAAGATATTACTCATATAAATAGAACAACCATTATTCTCTGATTTAAATGAATAACCGTCTCGCATCAAACAAGATCCAGATATAATGTTCATGCTCAACGCTGGCACCAAATAACAATTATTTAGGTCTAATACTAATCCCGAAGGTAGATGTAGAGGTAGCGTGCCGACTGCGATCACATCGACTTTGGAACCGTTTCCCACGCGCATCGTCACCTCGTCCTTTGCTAGTGTTCGCTTAATCCGTAGTCCCTGTTTCGAGTTGCAAATATTAGCAACAGAACCAGTATCAAATACCCAGGTGCTACTGCGAGCTCTAGTAAGGTACACATCAATAACATGTATATCACATATACCTTTGTTCACCTTGCCATCCTTCTTATCCGCCAAATACTTGGGGCAGTTCCGCTTCCAGTGACCAGTCTACTTGCAGTAGAAGCACTCAGTTTCAGGCTTAGGTCCAGACTTGGGTTTCTTCTCCTGATCAGCAACTTGCTTGCTTTTCTTCTTGAAGTTCCCCTTCTTCTTCCCTTTTCCCTTTTTCTTGAAACTAGTGGTCTTATTGACCATCAACACTTGATGCTCCTTCTTGATTTCTACCTCCGCAGCTTTCAGCATTGCGAAGAGCTCGGGAATAGTCTTATTCATCCCTTGCATATTATAGTTCATCACAAAGCTCTTGTAGCTTGGTGACAATGATTGGAGAATTCTGTCAATGACGCAATCATCTGGAAGATTAACTCCCATTTGAATCAAGTGATTATTATACCCAGACATTTTGAGTATATGCTCACTGACAGAACTGTTCTCCTCCATCTTGCAGCTATAGAACTTATTGGAGACTTCATATCTCTCAATCCGGGCATTTGCTTGAAATATTAACTTCAACTCCTGGAACATCTCATATGCTCCATGACGTTCAAAACGTCGTTGAAGTCCCGGTTCTAAGCCGTAAAGCATGGCACACTGAACTATCGAGTAGTCATCAGCTTTGCTCTGCCAGACGTTCATAACATCTGGTGTTGCTCCAGCAGCAGGCCTGGCACCCAGCGGTGCTTCCAGGACGTAATTCTTCTGTGCAGCAATGAGGATAATCCTCAAGTTACGGACCCAGTCCGTGTAATTGCTACCATCATCTTTCAACTTTGCTTTCTCAAGGAACGCATCAAAATTTAACGGAACAACATCACAGGCCATTTATCTACAATTAACATAAACAAGCAAGATACTATCAGGGACTAAGTTCATGATAAATTTAAGTTCAATTAATCATATTACTCAAGAACTCCCACTTAGATAGACATCCCTCTAATCATCTAAGTGATCACGTGATCCGAATCAACTAAACCATAACCGATCATCACGTGAAATGGAGTAGTTTTCAATGGTGAACATCGCTATGTTGATCATATCTACTATATGATTCACGCTCGATCTTT
Organism: Triticum urartu; assembly: GCF_003073215.2. Lineage (NCBI taxonomy): Eukaryota > Viridiplantae > Streptophyta > Magnoliopsida > Poales > Poaceae > Triticum > Triticum urartu. Next base: position 23,326,118 of record NC_053027.1, on the reverse strand, counting down.
CGACCTCAGTGTTCCGAGGCCATATCTGCATATGCTAGGCTCGTCAAGTTTAACCTAAGTATTCTGCGTGTGCAAAACTGGCTTGCACCCGTTGTAGATGGACGTAGAGCTTATCACACCCGATCATCACGTGGTGTCTGAGCACGACGAACTTTGGCAACGGTGCATACTCAGGGAGAACACTTTTATCTTGAAATTTAGTGAGAGATCATCTTATAATGCTACCGTCAATCAAAGCAAGATAAGATGCATAAAAGATAAACATCACATGCAATCAATATAAGTGATATGATATGGCCATCATCTTGTGCTTGTGATCTCCATCCTTGAAGCACCGTCGTGATCACCATCGTCACCGGCGCGACACCTTGATCTCCATCGTAGCATCGTTGTCGTCTAGCCAATCTTATGCTTCTATGACTATCGCTACCGCTTAGTGATAAAGTAAAGCATTACAGGGCGATTGCATTGCATACAATAAAGCAACAACCATATGGCTCCTACCGGTTGCCGATAACTCGGTTACAAAACATGATCATCTCATACAATAAAATTTAGCATCATGTCTTGACCATATCACATCACAACATGCCCTGCAAAAACAAGTTAGACGTCCTCTACTTTGTTGTTGCAAGTTTTACGTGGCTGCTACGGGCTTTAAGCAAGAACCAATCTTACCTACGCATCAAAACCACAACGATAGTTTGTCAAGTTGGTGTTGTTTTAACCTTCGTAAGGACCAGGCGTAGCCATACTCGGTTCAACTAAAGTTGGAGAAACTGTCACCCGCAAGCCACCTATGTGCAAAGCACGTCGGGAGAACCGGTCTCGCGTAAGCGTACGTGTAATGTCGGTCCGGGCTGCTTCGTCCAACAATACCGCCGAACCAAAGTATGACATGCTGGTAAGCAGTATGACTTATATCGCCCACAACTCACTTGTGGTCTACTCGTGCATATAACATCAACATATAAAACCTAGGCTCTGATACCACTGTTGGGGAACATAGTAATTTCAAAAAATTTCCTACGCACACGCAAGATCATGGTGATGCATAGCAACGAGAGGGGAGAGTGTGATCTACGTACCCTTGTAGACCGACAGCGGAAGCGTTAGCACAACGCGGTTGATGTAGTCATACGTCTTCACGGCCCGACCGATCAAGCACCGAAACTACGGCACCTCCGAGTTTTAGCACACGTTCAGCTCGATGACGATCCTCGTACTCTGATCCAGCAAAGTGTCGGGGAAGAGTTCCGTCAGCACGACGGCGTGATGACGATCTTGATGTACTACCATCGTAGGGCTTCGCCTAAGCACCGCTACAATATTATCGAGGACTATGGTGGAAGGGGGCACCGCACACGGCTAAGAATATGATCACATGGATCAACTTGTGTGTCTAGGGGTTGCCCCTGCCTCCGTATATAAAGGTTCAAAGGAGGGGGGCCGGCCGGCCATCATAGGGCGCGCCAGGAGGAGTCCTACTCCTTCCGGGAGTAGGACTCCCCCCTTTCCTAGTTGGAATAGGATTCGCGGAGGGGGGAAAAGAGGAGAGAGAGGAGGAAGGGGGGCCGGCCCCCTCTCCTTGTCCTATTCGGACCAAGGGGGGGGGAGGGGCGCGCAGCCCATCTCTGGCCACCTCTCCTCTCTTCCGCTAAGGCCCACTAAGGCCCATATACTTCCCGGGGGTTCCGATAACCTCCCGGTACTCCGGTAAAATCCCGATTTCACCCGGAACACTTCCGATATCCAAACATAGGCTTCCAATATATCAATCTTTATGTCTCGACCATTTCGAGACTCCTCGTCATGTCTGTGATCACATCCGAGACTCCGAACAACCTTCGGTACATCAAAATGCATAAACTCATAATAATTGTCATCGTAACCTTAAGCGTGCGGACCCTACGGGTTCGAGAACAATGTAGACATGACCGAGACACGTCTCTGGTCAATAACCAATAGCGGGACCTGGATGCCCATATTGGTTCCTACATATTCTACGAAGATCTTTTGTCGGTCAGACCGCATAACAACATACGTTGTTCCCTTTGTCATCGGTATGTTACTTGCCCGAGATTCGATCGTCGGTATCTCAATACCTAGTTCAATCTCGTTACCGGCAAGTCTCTTTACTCGTTCCGTAATACATCATCTCACACTAACTCATTAGTTGCAATGCTTGCAAGGCTTATGTGATGTGCATTACCGAGAGGGCCCAGAGATACCTCTCCGACAATCGGAGTGACAAATCCTAATCTCGAAATACGCCAACCCAACATGTACCTTTGGAGACACCTATAGAGCTCCTTTATAATCACCCATTTACGTTGTGATGTTTGGTAGCACACAAAGTGTTCCTCTGGCAAACGGGAGTTGCCATAATCTCATAGTCATAGGAACATGTATAAGTCATGAAGAAAGCAATAGCAACATACTAAACGATCGGGTGCTAAGCTAATGGAATGGGTCATGTCAATTAGATCATTCACCTAATGATGTGATCCCGTTAATCAAATAACAACTCTTTGTTCATGGTTAGGAAACATAACCATCTTTGATTAACAAGCTAGTCTAGTAGAGGCATACTAGTGACACTCTGTTTGTCTATGTATTCACACATGTATTATGTTTCCGGTTAATACAATTCTAGCATGAATAATAAACTTTTATCATGATATATAAGGAAATAAATAATAAATTTATTATTGCCTCTAGGGCATATTTCCTTCAATAATGTGGATGAAGAGGGATAGGTTGAGATCATTGACATGAGAAAATTTTCTGAACCGGGAAGAAATTTTTTGTCTAAAGTGTGGAAAGAATATGAGCCAATCCGTGTTGATGGCATAGTTGTAGCTGCTGAGTGCAAACACTGTGCAAGGAATATTTGTGCTGAGCGTAAACATGGAACAAGTTCATTGCGCAAACATTTGAAGAGATGCAGGGAAAGGAAGAAGGTTCTTAGAGTTTCTGGACAACTGAGTGCTTCTATCGTGAGTGCTGATGGAGTTGCAATGGGGCTTTGGACCTTTAATCAGGCATTAGCACGCCGAGAGCTGATGAGGATGATAGTGTTGCATGAATTGGCATTCTCATTGGTGGAGTATGATGGATTTAGAAGATTTGTCTCTAGTCTAAATCCCAGCTTCAAGATGATATGTAGAAAAACAGTGAAGGAGGACTGCATGAAAGCATTCAAGGAAGAGAAGAGAATTCTGCAAAGGATGTTCCAAAACTCCAAATCCAAGATTTCTTTGACCACGGACCTGTGGACATCAAATCAGACAGTGGGGTACATTTGCATCACAGCTCACTTCATTGATGAGGAGTGGAAGCAGCAGAAGAGGATAGTTAAATTTGCCGCTATGGAGACGCCGCACACAGGAGCTGCAATGTTCAAAATCATAGTGAATTTCATAAGAGAGTGGAACATTGAAGATAATCTCTTTGCTGTGACACTAGACAATGCATCGAATAATGGTGCAATGATGAAGCTATTGAAGGCACATCTCCTGCTTAAGAAGATGTTACCTGGTGGTGGCAAGTTGTTTCACCAACGTTGTGCCGCCCATGTCATAAATCTGATATGTCAAGCAGGATTGAACTTCCTTGGTACAGTGATCAACATGATACGTGAAACTGTGAAATACATTCGAAGCTCACCAAGTCGAAAGGAAAAATTTCAAGAAATCGTTGAGCAACATGGTGTATCATGTGGGAGAACTCAAAGTCCTGATGTTCCAACTCGCTGGAACTCAACCTACATGATGATTGATATAGCAAAAGAGTATCGCAGAGTGTTTGACTCTTTGGCCATTCAAGATAAACAATATACCTTCAAGCCATCTTTTGAGCATTGGGAAAATGCCGAATATGTTTGCAGGCTATTGAAGGTATTTTATGAAGCCACTAATGTGATATCCGGCACTAAATATCCAACTGCTAACTTGTATTTCCATGAAATGTGGAAAGTGAAGCCGACCTTAGAGCAACAACATTATGAAGATGATTCTGAGATGGGCACAACGGTCAAATATATGAAGAGAAAATTCAGAAGATATTGGAAGATGACATGGTTGAGCCTTTGTATTCCAGTGATTTTGGACCCACAATTCAAGTTAAAATATATTGAGTTCCGATTTGGCCTAGAGTTTGGGAACGAAGCTGCAGCAATGATTGCTAAAATAAAAAATGTGTTCCAAGGGTTGTTCAATGAATACCTCCAATTGAATGACAATGGATCAGATCCCATGTCACAAGGAGGTGATGATGACATGGTTGTAAGTGGTGAAGATCCTATGGTTGATTGGGACCAACATGTCACCCTCACTGCTCGATCAACAAATTTGGATTCCACCGAACTTGATTCGTTCTTGTCAAAGGTACCCATCCGTCGAAGTGATCAATTCAATATCCTTGCATGGTGGCAGACGAACTCAGGTGAATACCCAACGCTGAGTCGCATGGCAGCAGCTATCTTGGCGGCTCCTGCCTCTGCGGTGGCATCCGAGTCCGCCTTCAGCACAGGGAAGAGAGTCCTATCAGATTTTCGAAGTCGAATGACCGCAACGACACTTGAAGCTCTTGTTTGCTTACAAGATTGGATAAGGGCCAACAGTAAAGCCATATGACACAAGTTTCTTCTTTGTTTCTTGTTAATGCTTCAAGTTTACAAGTTTCTTCTTCTTTTTCTGCAGCTAATACTCAACGTAGCTTTGCTTCAGTTCATGACATTATAATGGACTTACAAGGTATGAGAAACCTTCTGATGTATATAGTGCCATGTATATGAAAGTACACTTAAAGTATGAAGTCTGCTTTTTAATGAGGGATTTCATATCTACAGTTTGTTCCAGGGAACTATTTGCAAGATGCAGCCCAAACATGTAGGTGAATATATAGAGTGCTTTACACACAAAACTAGTGCTTTTTGTTTTTCGTTTCCCCAAGTTATACTTGATCTCTAATATATATTTCTTTTTTCTCTTAGATATGAATGTGTAGTTCAGATTCATTTTTTTCATCGCCAAACTATATTAAAAATATGCATTGCTAACTAAAGTAACTTGATTAGAATATGTTGTGGAGTGGATGACGAGTAGTGTATAATGGATATTTAGAAGTGTATTTTCTTGCAAACCTGATCATGAATTGGTTTTCTGGAAGACGCCTTTGCTACAAAGAATATTCCTCTGCTCATAAATATATTATTTAGTTTTTTTGAGGGATAAATATACTATTTAGTTGATGTGCACAGAATCACTCTTGTAACATTTCTTTGTAAATACAGATATCGAGGACTGATGCTTGTTGGAGCAATTGATGTTGAACCTGAAGCATATGGTGAAGCAAAGATATGTCAGCTTTCTCTATAACCTACTGGATGTGAAAAGTTTAGCATGTTGAACCTGTAATATTTTGATCTTGTCTGAGTCTGTTGGATTGAGGTCATTAGCTTGACGTTCTTTGAAACTTGTAATTTTTGATCTTGTTCGAATCTGTTGGATTGAGGTCTTTTGCTTGATGCTCTTGAAACATGTAATCTCATGATCTCGCCATTTTACTAAATGTGAAAAGGTTAGACCTTTCATTTTACTGTATTGTGTACACGTTTGCTGACATATCTAATCTTTTGGAGACTTATTAGTAATTTGGCGAGGCCACAATTGTTGGACTGTGCAAACATTTGGTTCAAAAAACCTGTGATCCTCTGGGCTGTGTAAATATTTGCTAAATTCTGGGTCGGCCTCATGTACCCAATGGGTCAATGGGGCCACAAAATTCTGATGAAATGGGTCGGCCCGTGGCCTCACATATTGACCTTGGGGCCACGGGGCCGGGGCCGGGGCCAGGGCCGGGTCGGCCCATTCCCATCTTGACTTGAGCCGCACAGAAGGATTTTTGGTTAATAACTAGCGATGGCAGGCAGCCTCAGAGTTGCAGAGTAATCTAGTACTAGCATTGTCTCAAAAAAAATTCTAGTACTAGCACGTGCAGCTTATTTAGTTTTAACTCATCGGGTTCCTGGTACTTACAGGAAGAGTACATGCCAAGCTTTTAAATTCTGTTGTTATTTTAAAACAGTAGATGGCTGTTTAAACATTTGTACGATTCAGTATATTTCATGAGTATTTTTTCTTCTTCTTCCGGGTGTTGCATCATACAAATTAGAGCCTTAGCCTTTGCACCTGCTGTATATTTCATAGGTTACATGTGCATTAGTTCTGTTTGCTGCCGGTCATCAATTAGTTGCTAGTGCTTTAGTTAGGCAGCAGCGCATGATTCCTGCACTGCCGTCTCCTGTGCACAAGTTAATCGTACAATGTGCATTCTTATTTAATTCTGCTAACTAAATTGCGCGGTTGATTATTATTATTTTTACGTGCATTTCAGTCGTTATTCACGAGCATTAAGTGTTGAATTAGAATGGAACCAACGAGAAATTTTGGTTTAACACTGCTATATATTCTCACGATAATTGTGATAATTAATTTTAGTACTACATGGTTACATACTGACCAACGTTGTATGTGATCATGATTATTTTTGGACCTTTTATCTAAGGCTACTATATATCTTGGGATAATTGCAATAATTAATTTTTTGACGCATGATTATATTCTGACCAAAGTTGATTACGATCATGATTATTAGAATTAATTTCCCAATAAAGATATTTCATTTGTTCCTTTTTTCGTTACTGCCCAATGGTGTTGCGAATTAGGATTTAATTTATTTTTGGCATGTATTAATCAGACTAATGCAAATAACATGCAATAAGTCACAATTTGATATGGATGTTATTTTCAGAATTTTTAATTCTAATATCCATGTTATTTTACCCTTTAATTCAGCCTTCAACCCATTAGCTGTTCCTGGGCACATCAGTGGAATTAGCATCTCAATGAAACTAATTTTGCTTCCTGGAAGGAGCATATTCTGAATGCCCTTGTGATCATGGACCTTGACTGCGCACTTAGAGAAAAAGTTCCTATTCCTCCGCCCTCTGATGATGAAAACCTTCTTGAGAAAAGTAAAAATTATGAGGCTAATAAGGAGAAATGGGAGCGCTCCAACCGCATGTCTGTCAAGCTCATGAAAAGCACAATAACTTATGGGATCAGGGAAGCAATTCCTGACTCTGTGTGTGCTAAAACTTACCTGTCATTAGTGGAGGAGCAATTCAAAAAATCCTCAAAAGTATATGCCAGCACATTGATAATGGAAATACTCATGGGCATGGTATGAAAGTGTTGCCATCAGAATATTGCTAATAAGGGTAATGACATAATTTCTTACATTTATGAATCATTAGTTTACTTATCTTCCCATAAATAATGTTGAGTTGACTCAGGTGCCACTTGCACAATTCGAACTCATTTCAGGGATTCCATTTTATTAGGACACTCCAAAAGGATGGATTGAAGTCTTAGATTTTTCCAGTTGGACTGATGTTCAAGCATTGGAGATTTGTTCATCCTCCATCTATAATATAATGTTATTTTCCTAGTATAAAGAGGGACCTTATTTTGTTTCTCTATTAGATGATGGATTTAAAACAAATATCATGTTATTAAGAGTTGTCATGACAGTTCTGGTTGTGATGTCTCTTGTGAATCCTTGAATGTTTATTATGAGTTTTATATCTAATCAAAATGATGTCACTATCATTTAAGCCATGTTTTGAAGGGGAGAAATGATCATTAAGAGTTGCCATGCTGTTTCTGATTGCAATGTCTGATCATTAAGAGTTGTCATGATGGTTTTGATTGCGGTGTCTCTTGTGAATCCTTGAATGTGTATTATGAGTGCTCATCAAGATGATGACACTACCATTTAAGACATATTTCGAAGGGGAGAAATGAACACTCTCATTAAGTAAGAGACACCTTCATTTCATCTACTTGGCTTATCTGATTTACGTGAAGCTATTAGTTATATTGAGGGAAATAAGCAAAGAAAACCGATAAAGGGGTTCTTCCATAGTACTCGGGATATGGAATTAATACACATAAAAAATGCGGTCCAGTTCCTAGCACTTATAAGTGTTTTACACTTTCATTACCTTCACCCATAAATTATTTGCATTGGCCCATTTTCCAGAAGAACAAAGTTTTTGTGTGCATATGTTATTGTCGCCCAATATTCACTGGTGTTAAACACTCTAATTCTTTGTAGAATGTTTGCATCAGTGGGAGCTATATACAAAAGGGCAATGAAAAATTAAAGTTGATGGGTCCATATAGGAAATAAGAAGGGAAATTGCATGTACGCTAAGATGAGTGGGAGCTAGTATATCACATTTGTACTTTATGGTACGATACATATAAAATTAGTTTTCCATTACTAAGCCTACTGTCTAAGGTGACAATGCAATTTTTTATTTTAGCTATGTTGTGATACAACCAGGCAAGCCTTGTGCCTTAACAGTTTTTCCTGGACTTTGGTACACTACATATATAATATTTTTGTGCGATAAGAAATCCACACATTAGTTCACGAGTAACAACAATTAAGTGAGTATCATGTTATGAAATATATTGTCCAAGACCAAATATTAAATTCAGCATATATGTACAAGAGCATGATAGCTGATCCCCTAACTAAAGGCTTACCATTAATTTTGCTAGCATAAGTATAACTCAAGGCCTCTAATTGTTGGGACAATTATGTAAATGAGATCTCGAATTTTGATCTGGACAATAAGAAAGTTGTTTCGCTCAATAAGTGCACATGATGATTAATAATGAAACAAACTACTAGGACCATAAGTAGGGAGTATGCCTGCATGCACATACAAACTCCCAACCATGAATAATTATCCGTGTCAACATGGAGTATTATGCTATAGATAATGGGGTTCCAGTAATAACTATTCGATTACTGTGAATACATTACCTTGGTATGGTATTTTTGTCGAGATATGGACTAATGATGATTAACCATTCGATCAAGTGGGAGAATGTTGGAATTATTATGTGATCAAATGGTCAAAATGTTGATTACCATAAGTTAATATGGGCCTATTAATTAATTTCAGGGTTAATACCAATTAAATGGCAATTAACAATTGGGCCGTGATTGGGGGGCCGAATTTATATTAACTAGATGATACCCCGCGCGTTGCTGCGGCAAATTATGATTATAAATTGATTAAAATAAAATTTAACATATGACTATATAATATCAAAATGGATAGTTCATGGTTGCGGATGGCAGCAGGAATAATAAGTTAACAACCGTATAGATCCTGTCAATGTGAAAACAAATGACATTGATAACGTCATTCTTGTGGAGTTCAATTCCAAGCACCAATATACTATATCTAAATAGGCCAAAATATTTATACTGCAAGCAATTCAAGCCAATAAAAACAATCAAGAAACAGTACAAACTTATAAGATAGTTAAGACAGCTTGTTACATGAGAAACACACACCTACATAATGCTCTGGCCAATAGATTACTTGAATGTTAGTTAGTTGCTCCCCGGATGTTGCCTGCCCTGTCATTGCTTTTCTAGTTTCGTACAATCTTTAGTGACATTCTGCAATTGTTATCATGACTGCTACATGTGTCGTCTCCTTTACCTCACCTATGAATGTTGTATGACCAATCAGCAGCATGGCAAGAAAAAAAAACAGAATTACTATGTCAGTTAGTTACGGATTGAACATGGCATTCAATAATGGTGAGATACCATGGGAAATGCGTAACATGACATTGATAATAAAGGGCGCGTAAAATGCAAGTATAGTCTAGAACATATAACATATAGAACTAACTTCATGATGTTCGCCCTTTGTGCTGGGCTTTTGCTTAACTGCTCTTACTATAATCATTCGATGCACGCTTATAAAGCTCTCAAAGAAGAAAGCAATCTCAGGACTCAACTATGTCTTATAAAGCTCGGAAGCTGTTTGTTGTGATAATGGATTTTGCAAACCTATGTCTTATAAAGCTCTCAAAGAAGAAAGCAATCTCAGGACTCAATTATGGAGATTGAAAGAGCCTCACTTGGCATAAAATTAATAAATCTCTGATTGGAAGGCTACATATTGTACTAACTTCTAGTGTATAAAATAACTTGACAATGAGAAAGAAGGATATCTCTAATATTTTATGTATATTAACATGTATGGTTACAGAAATCACTCATAAAATAGTTTTTAGCTTTCTTACATGATCAACAATTCAGAGAGTAAAAAAATTGAGAAAAAAATATCATATGTAGAAAAAACATGAGGGAGATGGGATTATTCTTTGATTACATTATAAAGATTACATTGGCCCACCTAACTTGCAGTCAATTTAAATCTTCATCAACTACCTTGTTGACATCACAAAACAAAGATCTGCACAAACATGAGTTGGTGACTTAATTTTAGTAGACTAATGCAGCCCAAAGATGTTGGTATTACTACTCAAATCAAAACAAATAGTCAAAGAATAATCAAATTTTAAATAAGAAGCAACAGCACAAACAAATATTTATATCCAACCAGCAAAAAATTAGTGTGTGACAACGCCTACGACGCGGACGATGGCTGCTCACTCCCCAGTTCAACAGGGAGGACATAGTGCAGCGTGTGGCAACTGATAAGGCAGGTAGGTTCATTGTTCAGAGACAATAACATGGAAATTCAGAGATTTCAAGAAAAATGGATTAGAGATCGACTTACATCAAGATCATCAGATCATTGTTTACCAAGACCATTCTTACGACCACCTTAGCCATACATACCGCACACTGTAGAACCTAAAGTAGTACCGACTCTTGTTAATTATGCTATTCCTCCGCAGCCCTTCCTAATCTCAAAGCAGACCTCATGTTCAGGTATACTGTATACTTGCCCATGGGCGTCCATAAACTGCAAACAAAATTCACACACACATACTCCGGCATAAGATAGATTAACTGGAACAAAATAACTGCATACCATCTCCTTGTAGAAGTATGTCTGGATGGCCTTACTATCTTTGATTTAGTAGAACAGGAACCCGTTGAAAAGATGCCAGTTGGAGTGGTATATCCCGAGCGGTCACCATGTGATTTTCAACTACAAAACAAAATGGGTTATTTACAGATAACATATAACCTAGCTTGCAGTCAATGAACCAATTTCAATTTCTTACTGAACAATCCTAATTAATCCTAATTAGGTAGGAGGAAGGAAGGAGAGGAAGTAGGAGAAGGTACCATGGTCTTTTTATTGCGAGCGGCGACGGGTCATCTTCACCTTGGCCGCACGGCCGGATGCCGATGATGCCCCGCATGGTTGAGGTGGGTCAGATTTCCGTCGTCGGCGTGGAGGAGCGCCTGCAAGTCTACCTCCACGGCCAGTGCCTCACCATACGGGAGGTGGTGGAGATGCCATCCATGGTGTTTGCTGAGGTGTTGTTCCAGCACGTCGCCGACGCTAGGGAAGAAGAAGATGCAGCCGCCTCGCTGTCGCGGCGAGGACTCCAATTCTTCCCATCACAAGAAGGAGATGGGCAATAAAATCCCTCGATGGGTGATGAAGATGGATGCATGCCGCCATCCGTTCCATGTGTGTTTGTGATGGGGAGATCGGGAGATTGAAATATTGGCAGGGAGGGATGGAAGGAGAAGAGAACGCACCAATTGGGAATCTGGAGAGGAATGGGTAGGCGCGCGTTTTTGGGAGGCGAGGAGACGATGAAGAGGGAGTCAACAGGCGGGTCCTGGAGCACAGGGGGATCAACGCTTGCACTGTAGATCTGAGCCACTTGTGGTCAATCAAACGGCTGGATTTTTTTAAAGTGACGTGGATGCATGAGAGCTCAGAGAAATCAGGTAGTGGGGATCCCCTATTTAGATATAGTAGATATGGTTGAGGTCCCACAGTCAAAGTCAATGCATTATATAAGGGAGCAGATGCACGTAAACATGAGTCCATCACATTAGTCATCGTCTTCTCCCAGAATCGCTCCTTTTCCAATCAGGAGAGCGTGGCTCATTGACGTGAAGGCCTTGCCGTTTCTCCGGTGAAGTGCTGGAGACGCTGCTGCAATTCGTCATCAACTTCAGACTCAATTTCTCTACCGAGATGGCCTCTCCAAATGGAGGTATAATTATCTATTGTCCACTAAATTCCGCATCAGATCAAATTGTGTTCATGTGTACTAGATAAGATCCATTAGCACTTATATAATCTCAGCAATTAATCTTTCACCATTGCCAAGGTCCTGGCGAGCGGCAAGCATGTCGTCTTCTAACTCGCCTTCTCCCCCAAGAGCCACTACCAAGGTCCTGACTATGGCCGTTGGCCACACCCCCGTTGGCGAGCGGCAACCAGCACGCTTACGAAGCTCCAATGCGCGGCCTACATGGTCGCACCTCGCACGGCGACAAGTTGTATCCAGCAAGGTGGTGAGCTACAACCGCGATGTGAGGATGCTGGAACCATAGTAGAATGCTGGAAGGGTGTTTTTCAGATGCTGGACCGCGGCGACGAAACTGCATTTTGCTAGATGCTGGAAACATGTTGTGCATATGCTGGAACCATGGTGACCATGAACCGCCGAATGCTGGGAGCATGGTGACCACGCCCATGCGCGGATGCTGCAACCGGCACGGTGGCAAGCTGGAACCAACAAGACGGCGAGCTGCAAACGGCATTTGTAGCCCATAGAAAATGTTTGCAAGTGGCCATGGCAATACTGGAATCGGCCATGGAAAATGTTGGAACCGGCATTTGTAGTTGCTGCCCACGGGGTTGCTGGGACCGCCTACGACGGGAATGCTTGAACGGGCGGTGGGAGATGCTTCAACCACGAGCTGCCAGAGCTGCAACCAGTGTCGCGAGATGCTACATCTATGGCGCGGCGGTGCTACAAGGTCGACGGCGTCCACGTTAGGATGCTACAACCATAAGCGGGGAAGCTGCAACCACAGTTTGCCATAGATGCAACATTTTTGTGGGCGGAGCTGCGAGAGGAGAGCGGCCTGGACGGGTTACTGCAACCATGAGCAAGTCCGGCGACGACGAGCCTCCGGTGCTTCAACTGAGGAGCAGTGCGCTGGTGGTCCGTGGCATGGATGGACTGCTGCAACCACGAGCAGCCCGGCGACATTGCATTAAAAAAATGTCAATTTGTTTTTGGAATTTCTGGTAAAGCTCGGCGACCTTGAAATTTCTGGTACAGCCCGGCGACCTTGTATTGTTCTGGACGAGTAGAAGAAATTTGGTACCTCTCACTGTACCAGAACAATCCGGCAGCTGCATAAAAAAATGTCAATTTGCTTTTGGAAAATCTGGTAGCTATGTCGGAAAATTTGGCAGTTGTATCAAAAAAATGCGGAAGCAGGTACAGTATCCCTGTACTACAAAATTTGTTGAGCGGCACAACTCCTTTTTAATCTCTTAATAATTCGTCCTTCATATATTCTCTGGAAATCCGCTCAACAAATATGCTTTTATGTAGTGTTTTTACCTTTCAAAAATGACTTGGCAATTTAGTAAAATAACACCGGCAACCAGTTAGACATGCGAGAACATTTGCCCATACGAAAAAATGTTTTCGTGGGAAAGAAGTGTTCACTTATTCAAAATAAATGTTCACATACGTTTAAAACCCACATGTTTTTATAAATATGTTTGTTGCATGGCTTTTTTGGTATAAAAATTATATTGTATATGGAATATAAAAATGTTCATCTCATATAAAAAACCATAGACCCAATACATGTATATGATATACCCATGATATCATATACCCAATATATCGTATACCTAATGTAAAAAAAGTATGATCCATGTATAAGTACAACATACCTCTTACTAATACATGTATGAAAAAAATGTCTTCATGTACCTATAAAAATCATGACGCATTAACTTCTGATTTGTATCTTCCTATTTCTATTAATATCTCTCAAATATGCAAAGTTGGCACTAATATCTCTCAAATATGCAAAGTTGGCATGCGTGGCATTTCCTTTCCTATTTGCTACTACTACATAATTGTTGCCATGCATGCTACTAATGACATTATTTATGGTAGGTATTCTGTTATATTTATTTCTAAATCAGTCAATTGTAATGATCTAAAAGCAATCAAGTGTCCCAAATGTGTTTATATATTCATCTGCACTAGGAAAATAACAAATAGTAACTGGAAAAATCTTGCCTAGCACGTTCGTTTAGCAGGATGAACGAATGGAAAGTTTTATTTCTCGGGTTTCATATTTTTTAGCAAAAGAGGGTTTCCCCTCCGATTTCTATTAAAGAAACCATCAGAATCTAGTACACATTACCCATAACGCAACCCCCAACAACCAATACATGTAGCGAACCAACCTGTGGTTGAGATGGTTAGGTGGACAGTGGTATCCCCAACCCACCAGGATTTAAATCCTGATGCTCGCATTATTTCTGGATTTATTTCAGGATTTCCGGCGATGCACTTTCAGTGGAGGAGACGTTCCCGTCGACGACGAGGCGCCTACGGTGACTTCGTAAATCTCAAGATGATATGCCGGCTCAGTCTCTCAGAGGTGCTCATATGCGTAGGGTGTCCGTGTGTGCATTTATAGGGGTGAGTGTATGTGCGTGCATATGAGCGCTTGTGTCTGTAATGATGCTAAAAAAAACCAACACCGCCCCTAGTGGGCGTCTCGGGGGCAACTCCCCCCTCGCCGGAGTAGCCCCTCTCCCCCTCGCCGCCGCACGAGGCTGCCGCCGGGCAAGGCCCATGGCGCAGCCGGGGACTGCGGCGGCGGGGCATGCGCTGCTCTGGTTCACATCGGAGGGTCTTGTATCTGGGCGGCGGCCCCCGGCGAGGCCCCTTGTCACATGCGGTGAGCAGTGGGGTGGGCGCGGTGCTGGCGATCTGGTCGGGTGGCCGGCGGATCTTCGGTGGGCTGGGACCTCGCGTGGCTGCCCTGGTGGTTGGCGGCGTCAGATCTGGCTGCTGGCCATCTTCCCCTGCTCGGTGCGTTTCACCCTCGACGGTCCCTGGCTGTGCAGGCGTCTGGCCTACCTCTGGGTTGCGGGTGATTCTGGTGGTCGGGATCCAGATAGGGGGAAACCCCTGGTCGGCTCCAGCCGGCCGCGACGACGACGACGTCCGTGGGTGTCGATTTCTTCATGGGGATGTCGGTCGAGGTCTGCCCTTCCACACCCCACCACCTTGCTTCTCGGGTGAAAACCTAACTCCGGTGGGCGGCGGCGGCGTCCTTGACGCCGTGACCTTCTTGAAGGCGTCGCCTTGAGGGCAGTGTGGTGGCGGGCTAAGTACGGGGTCGGTGACAGCACCCGAGGATCGAGGGACCAGTGGGCGCCTTTTTTGATGGAGCGGTGCTTCATCCTACACATTGATGACGGCGGATCTTGACGGCGTGGTGCAGTGGAGACTCGGCGCCCGATGCGCGGTGATGGACTCGCGCAGGCGGAGGCAGTTGTCTGGCGTCATGGTGGCGTCGATGGCAGAGTGGCCTAACAAGGTAGAAGCCTCAATATCTGCTCTGAAGACGGACATGTGGAAGATGGCGGCGACGACACATGTGAGTGCGTCAGACCAGTTTATGCTCCAGACCCGGTATGTGGCTCGGCTGGGGCTTCTGACTTTTGATGATAGGCTTAGGTAAGTGGTCCGGGTATTTGGCCCAGGTAGCACCCCTTCATCGTATGGATAGAAATAGTGGCATATGTTACCAAGATGACGGATTCAGACATATTGTTGTAATATTTTGTAAGGTCCTCGAGAATAATCAATAAAGTGGCCATATGCATCTCCTAGATGCAGAGGCCGAGAGTTATCTTCCTTTTCTTAAAAAAATGTAAGGCATTATCCGCTATCCGGCCACATCCAGCAGCTACAACTTGTTAAACCGAGAGAGACGCAACATTCATCTATTACAATTCTACCAAAAGAAAGCCAAACATCTAGAACAGATGTCTAGATAGGAGATTCCTTCCTGGGAGGCGCACACCATCACATCTGTAGCCGCGGCACACCAAATCGCCACCCTTTGTGAAGCCCTGTAGATCTCACTTGCCACTTGCTCGATGAGTCTTGCTTCCGGTATCAATCATTTTTTCCTCTCGGTCCTTCCTCTGCAAAACAGCCTAGTCAGTAATCCAATTACACATTCTTTTGATTGTCCCTACCGGGTCATTGATATTTTTCCTACCAAAAATAATGTCATTTCTACTAATCCAAATTGCCCAAAGTAAGGCCGAAGTGCCGGTCAACACCAGCTTTTCATATTTCTTTTAAAAAAAATTAAGTCAGTTCCCAAAACAACCATTCAGATCTCTCGGGGTATGCTTTAGATCAAAAGCACAGCCAACTATATTCCATATGAACCTAGTTACTGAACAAGAGAAGAATAGGTGATCATTGTTTTCCTCTTTCCCACACAGGACACACGGTTTGTCCCCTTTCCATCCTCTCTTTAATATATTGTCTCTGGTTAGGATACTTTTTTTGTTTAACATAGGGAAAAAATATTTTTCCCTGGTACTCTTGTTTTCCACAAGAATTTTTGCGGAAACCCCACATCCGTTTTGATGAGATGGAGGTAGAGAGATTTTACAGAAAATTTCCTATTAGTAGATAGCATCCACATACGTTTGTCTCTTCCTCCATACATCAAGATCTCTTCACATCTCTTTTTTAAACTATTCCATAGTTGTTCAGTATCCCCAAACAGAGCTCTTCTAAAAGAGAAGAGATCCCATCCTTTGTCAATGGCTTCCTTGACAGAAAAATGTTTTGATCATTGCTAATGAAGTATAGAGAAGGGTAGGGATCTTTCAAAGGTTTGTCATCTACCCACCAGTCTTCCCAAAATCTGGTATTTCAACCATCACCAAGTTTTTTCTTAATATGAGGGTAAACAAATTTCCTAATTTTGAGAAGGCTAGACCAGAACTAGGAGTCCCCATTATTGTGTTTTACCCCAGACAGACATTTGTGCTTGATATATTTGGCTCTAATTATATCTTGCCAGAGCCCATCTTCTTCCTCTAGTTTCCATAACCACTTAGCCAGAAGAGAAATATTAAAGACTTCCAAATTAGTAAGTCCTAGCCCCCCTTGCTGTTTTGGGAGACAACAGGTCTTCCAAAACAAAAATGATAAAAAAAATGCATCGATCAATGAATCTAGCTAGAGGACATTCTGTTGTGGATCGAAGGGAGTCAATCGTGAGTGGCGTTTGTTGTTTGCTCGCTCTAGTTTCTCTGATGCTTTTCTTTTTCAGATTTTCAATGTAAGAAGGTGAAGCGGGTGAAGGAGTTGAAGAATATGGGTACAAGTAGAAGTGTTTCTGACCTGGTGATCTTCCTGGGATTTCCCCCAATGTTTGGCTCTTTGGTGGGTCGCAAGCTGATGGGCAGTTGTTCCCTATGGTTCAGGGTATTGTGGTTCAGATTTAGTTGAAACCGGGTGATAGTTTAGCCCGACCTGTTTTTCAGAAATAGAAAACATACAACACTTTCGTTTTGGTAGGCCTTTTCAAACACAAGGACGACTGAGATTGCCCAATACCTCTTCATAAAAGAAGGTAGGACGGGCATTTTACGAAAAATAGTCCGCCCACCCATCCGCCCCCTGCAAAAAAAAAGCTGGAGTGTATACGTATATGAATATAGGACCCGCCCGCCCGCCTGCCCGCGAAAAGTGGTACCCCGCTCGTCCGAAAAAAAAGTGAAACCCCGCCCGCTAGGATAAAAACTTGAACCGACCCGGCCGGCCGCCCGCCCGCGACTGCGGACATGGCGCGCATGTAGAAGTGCAGACGCCGCCCGCACGGCAACCCACAAATAAAATACCAGAGCGTACCCGCCCGCCCGCGCCTGCGAACGTGCATGCAGATGTGCCCACCCCGCGATCAATGCGTTGACGAGGGAGGCGCGACAGGCGGCAGTCCTGCAGTCAATGCGTGGAACTGGCGCGCGTCGTTATCCGCACGCCGCCCCGTCCCGTCGGTCGCCGCTGCCGTCCGACAGCCCCGCTGCCTCGCCTGCCGCGCCCTCGTCCCGTCGGTTGCCGCTGCTGCCCGACAGCCCGGCCGCCTCGCCTGCCGCGCCCCCGTCCTGTCGCGCCTGCCTGCCGCCTACCCGCCCACCGCCGCATCGCTTGCCGTGCCCGCCTGCAGCACTGAAGGAAATATGCCTTAGAGGCTATAATAAAGTTATTATTTATTTCCTTATATCATGATAAAAGTTTATTATTCATGCTAGAATTCTATTAACCGGAAACATGATACATGTGTGAATACACACTACAAGAAATATGTTAATCCATGACGGATTTCTGGTGACAAATTCAAAATCCGTCACGGCAGCCGTCACCGATTAGAAGGATGCGAATGGGCCCAAAAACATTGACCTCTTGATGACGGACATTGAGATACCGTCACAAAATCTGTCACCAATTGGACCTAGCTTTTTCCCCTTATACACTAGTATATCTGGACATCAAGGATTCCTCTTATTTATGTGTGGTGGGGATGCTCCTTGTGTGACACATGTGTCGTTCAGAGTTGTTAGGAATACATGCGGGTGCCCATTGTATGAACCACATGTCAGTGTCATTTACTGTCATAGTAATACTGCGAGTAATACGAGAATAATGTGCTCGTGGCCACGTCAGGGAACATTAAAGTGTTGGCCTTACACGTCATTACAACCGAGAGAAATAATAGCGATAATAATGTGCTCCTGGTTACTGTCCCATGTCAGCGAACAGTAAGTTGTTAGCCCCACATGTTATTACAACTGAAAGAAAAGATAGCAAAATAATAACAGTAAAGTGAGACCTAATGAACAACCGTGTAAAAGTCTAACAATCAGGCTACATGTACATTTATATACACAATGAAACAGTTATTTCTGGCTTTAAGTAAGACAGAAGCTTACACTTGCGTCGAAGTCTATACTGATAGGCCGGCCCATTTGAGGGAACATAAAACAAGGAATATTATAGAGACAAAGGAGCACCCGGGGTGAGATTCGATTTCGAGTCTCCTGGGTAATAGCTAGCCACTTGCTAGTGAACGGCATTTTGATAATAAAAAAAATGGCGCGTTATACTTGAGGCAACACGTTCAGTTTATTTCCGTTTTTCTCCTACTTGAAGCGAGTCAAGCTAGTTTTTCTCCTTTGTTTCGTTTTCTTTTGTTTTTTCTTCTCCGAGGTTTTTCATTTGTTTCTTCAGTTTTTTCATTTATTTTCCCTTCGATTTATTTTGTTTTTTTTCTTCTTGCATTTTTGGGTTTTTCTTTGTCTCTTTTTGTTTGCATTTTTTGGGGTTTTCTTTGTCTCTTTTTTTTATTCTACATTCTTATATACTTGTTCAACATTTCTCTAATAATGGTTCAACATTTTTTTATACGAGATCAACATTTTTTCAAATACTTGTTGAACATTTCTCTAAAATTTGTTCAACATTTTTCAAATACTTTTTCCCGATTTTTTAAATATTTTTTCAACACTTATATACATGATCATATTTTTTTAAATATGTTTTCAATATTTTTATATACATGATCAATATTTTTTCAAATATTTTTCAACAAGTTTCAATACTTGTTCAACAATATTCAAATACTTGTTCAATATTTTATAATACTTTTTCAACATTTTTTCAATTTTTTTGCGGAGTGTTTTTTATATATAGAATATATTAAAGTATAAACAAAATTACAAAAGTAAAAACAAAACAGAAAACGTAAAAGAACAGGGAAAGGAGGCGCACCCTACACACAATCCACGTATGGCTGGCACAATGCGCATAGTTGGGCCAGCCCAACAGTATAGCATACATATTCTTGTAAAAAAAAGAATTTGGGCGATTTTCCTAGTGCGTTTCCTACCTTTTTAATTTTTCCGAACTTTGTGTTCATTTACAAATTAACCTTTTGTCGTATTAAAATTAATAATATTATGTATTTAAAATATTTATTTATTTTCATCATTGTGTACCTTGAAGAGCCAATCATGAACTTTTCCTAAACTGTACGTGGGTTTAAACTGTACATTTTTTAACAACACATTGACAATTTTTGAATAGATGTGAGACATTTTCCATAACAAGTTGTCGATTTGTCGGACGCACTAACACTTTCTTAAAGTATTATGACGGCAGTGGTAAATTTTTATCACTCCATCAGATCCATATTATTTGTCTTTAATTTTTCTTTGGAAAAACATACTTGTGTTAGCAAGCCTGTGTTTAGGTGTTATGCAATAAAGTTCATAAAATTGGTTTGAAAAATTATATTTGTGTTAGCAAGTCTGTGTTTAGGCGTTATGCAATAAAAGTAAAGAAATTCTAATCGCGAGGGTGCCAAGATACGACCGCGAACATGTAGTTTACCTTTTTTTGAATTGTGAAAAATGCAAATGGAGTTTGAAAAACATGAATTTTGGAATGGTGCCCTCATATGACACCCAGAGGATGTTGTAAAATTTTGAGAAGATTTTGTGAAAATTGTGACATATGCACATGGGTGTGAGTTACATCGGCCTGGGCAGTCCTGGAGCTGCAATCCCCCCTGGAAGTGTCTGGCAATGGCAGCGACGCTGCCCTGTTGCTCCAAGTCTCGGCGCCTCGCCATCTTTGGCAGGAGGCAAGGTTGGGGTGAGGCCTAATGTTGTTGTTTTTCTGCAGTTGAGGGCACCTCCTCACCTAGTTGTAGTCACTTGATGAGGATGCCCATGTGTGTGTGTGTGTGTGTGTGTGTGTGTGTTTTCATGTTTTTCAGACTCCTTTTTGGAGGTTGTACCCTCGATGTCTTCCTGTTCAATATATGCAATGAAACGCAAACTCTTTTGCGTTTTCGCGAAAAAAACCGACTCCGGGTATGACGTTTACCCTTTTTAAAATTTTGAAAAATGCATATGGAGTCTGAAAAACATGAAATTTGGCATGGTACCCTCACGTCACATTCAGATCACGTCGTTAAAACTTCAAAAGGTTTTGAAAAAGTTATGACATACGCTGCTTCGAAACCAAAACATCTCCAAGAAAGAATCTAGGTTTCGAGAAGAAATGGGTCAGGTTTGAAGGCGAAGCAGCCATACTTCATCTGTTGGCATTGAAATTTTTTATACACTCAACATACACCATTTTCTGATAGGTTACAGATAAGAGTTTGAATTAGCCATAACAAACCATTCATCTTTTGCAAATTACTTAACAAGGAGAAATCTATTTGTTATGTAAAGATTTTTTTTGCATGAAACCAGTCTGTTTAAATTCAAATTGTTAATGGGAACATAAAATTAACCTTTATTTAAAATTTGAAACTTTTCTGTACTTATAAGAAATATTCATACGTTTTAAAACATATAATTATACAGCAAAAGAAAATTATATATTGGAAAAATTATTAGTCTATTACAAAATTCATTCAGAGATGCCGATAATAAAGTTCCAAATCTAAATGAAAAGTAGGCCCACATGCATTTTTAGTTTACTGTCCACCTCGTGTGCAACTACACTTGCATGCCCTTTCGGTTGAAGGATAGTTCGGTTTCTAAGATTCCCGAGATGTGCATACCTTAGAGAGCAATCTATAGTCCACATTTTCCGAAGTTACCTAAGATTTTAACACAAACACATGAGGTCTGGAAAGGACCCCATACCGGTTTTCATAAATTTCTGATCAGTTTTAGATATCATCATCATTTTTCCCGATAACTTGGAAATAGAAGTTCGAGTTATCCCTAACAAACATTCTATATTTCCATCTATCTCCAGGACATAAGCTAAATTGAAAAATAATACATCTTTACATATATTTATTTCTGAAAGTTTTAAACCTTATTTGAGATACTTGTAGTTCAGAATGGAATTACTTTTAATAAATTTATTTGCAAGTTACTTTACAAGGGTGCCTTAATTCGTTAATAAAAATGCAAAAAAAAAAGTTAGGACGAAATCAAGGAGAGAGTGGGCTGGGCCGAAGCAAATAAAAGCCACTAAGGTTCACAGGCGTGTATCTCGCGTGAGCCAATTCCTGTGTCCTGATTGGTTGTTCCAACCCTCCCACGGATCGCAGACAGCCACCGTCCGATCCTCCCGAATCCAACGACAAGGAATGCTCCCCCTCTTTCCTGTGTTTCCTTCCGTCCACGGTCCACCCACGAGCCACGAGACGCCTGCTTATCTTCCACCGAGAGGAATTGGATCCATGGCGGCCTCTTCCAGATCCTACACCCTCCACCCTCCCCCTCCCCATCCATGGCGACCGCCACTCCACCAAGACAAAGGCTGGCAGCCACCGCAACCTCGCCATATATGGCATCTTCCCTCTTCATCCCGAAACCGTCGCGTTAACAGCCGCCGCAACCTCTTCATCCACAAGCATCTACATCTCTGCATCCCGCACCGACCATATGCGATGTTAACCTCGCCCAGTTGGCGGGGACGCCCCTGAAGGCGGATCTAGTGCACGCGTCGCGGGTGCCGTGCTGCGGATGGTGCCATCTTGCTGCAAGGACCGACCAGGTCCCCCATGGGCTTGCATAAGCTGGATGGGCCGGATGTGGTGACTATGGGCGTGCTCGAGGTCCTGCTCCAGCCTCCACCTGATGGAGTTTCGCCGCATCGGACCGGCGGGATCCTCGGCAGGCTGTGAGCTGCAGGTCCCACCAGGTCTCCCCCCTATTGCTTTTGATTTTTCCCACCTTTCCTTTCTGATTTCCCAAACCGTTCTTAGTGCTTCTTGACACGCAGGTACTACAGGTTTGATGGTGTCTTCATCGGTTGAGATAGAGTGCCGTTCAGCAGCATGGTTTGAGGAGAGTTGGTAGCGAAAATGGTGTCTCCCTCGGATGACTTTGGCGGGTACAGCCGGATCCGTGGCCATGAAGGCACGGGGATTAACCCAAGTTGAAGTATGGCGAGTGCCGCCGGCGCTTGAGGAGCTGGAGAGTAACTTAGTGTTCTACAGGAGGGACGAGACTTGCCTGCTCCCCTGTCGTGTGCTCATCCGTGCTCCCGTCTACGTGGCTTGATTTGATTAGAACAAAATATGGCCCGGCCCTACCCCCTTAAAATCAGGGGGGAGATGATTAGATTAGAAAGAAAAAAGGAAAAAAGAAAACCGTACGATTAAGTGGGAGCACGGATGGGAGCACGAGGAGGGAGCACGCAAGCCGGATCCCTACAGGAGATGTTTGTAATGTTAATTTTTTACTGATTTTTTTTGCTCCTGTACATGTGTATTTTCTGCTCTGTTTATGTAACATTCATTTTGGTGAATGAAATGAGCATATATTTTTTATGATAAAACATATTGCCTTAAATTTCCATGGACCAAGACAAGAGAAATAAGATGAGAGGTGGTTGTGTCGCTTTTAGTGAATTAGTGGGCCTTGGACCGACCATAGTGTAATGGGCCAAAATTCAATTGGGTTGATTGCTATATGGGTTGTCACTGTTGGACCTAGTCAGAATTTGATGGGTCATGTTTTTAATTGAGCTGATTCCTACATGGGCTGCCATGTTAGATCCTTGTCAAATGATGACATGGCAAACATGTTAACGCCGTTAGAAGCATATCAGTTAAGCACGTTTGGGGCAGATCCATGACGGTCATGAGCCGTGAAGGATGTTGTGATGTCAAATTATGACGCGATATACATGACAGATTTCTACTTCATCATGGATGGGCACCCATGACAGATTTTCATTGATCCGTGACAGATCAGATCCGTCATGTATTAACAGATTTCTTGTAGTGACATAGACAAACAGAGTGTCACTAGTATGCCTCTACTTGACTAGCTCACTGATCAAAGATGATTATGTTTCCTAGCCATAGACAAAGAGTTGTCATTTGATTAACGGGATCACATCATTACGAGAATGATGTGATTGACTTGACCCATTCTGTTAGCTTAGCACTTGATCGTTTAGTATGTTGCTATTGCTTTCTTCATGACTTATACATGTTCCTATGACTATGAGATTATGCAACTCCCGTTTACTGGAGGAACACTTTGTGTGCTACCAAACGTCACAACGTAACTGGGTGATTATAAAGGTGCTCTACATGTGTCTCCAAAGGTACTTGTTGGGTTGGCGTATTTTGAGATTAGGATTTGTCACTTCGATTGTCGGAGAGGTATCTCTGGGCCCACTCGGTAATACACATTACTTAAGCCTTGCAAGCATTGCAACTAATGAGTTAGTTGTGGGATGATGTATTACGGAACGAGTAAAGAGACTTGCCGGTAACGAGATTTAACTAGGTATTGAGATACCGACGATCGAATCTCGGGCAAGTAACATACCGATGACAAAGGGAACAACGTATGTTGTTATGCGGTTTGACCGATAAAGATCTTCGTAGAATATGTAGGAGCCAATATGAGCATCCAGGTTCCGCTATTGGTTATTGGCTGGAGACGTGTCTTGGTCATGTCTACATAGTTCTCGAACGCGTAGGGTCCGCATGCTTAAAGTTCGATGACAGTTATATTATGAGTTTATGTGTTTTGATGTACCGAAGGTAGTTCGGAGTCCCGGATGCGATCACGGATATGACGAGGAGTCTCGAAATGGTCGAGACGCAAAGATCGATATATTGGACGACTATATTTGGATACCGGAATGGTTCCGGGTGAGATCGGGATAATACCGGAGCACCGGGAGGTTATCGGAACCCCCCGGGAGGTATATGGGCCTTAATGGGCTTTAGTGGAAAGGAGGGGAAAGGAGCACGGGAGGGGGCGCGCCCCCCAAGCCCAATCCGAATTGGGAGGGGGGCTGGCCCCCCCTTTCCTTCCTCCCTCCTTCCTCTTCCTTCCCTCTCCCTCTCCAAATAGGAAAAGGAGGAGTCCTACTCCCGGGGAGTAGGACTCCCCCCTTGGGCGTGCCTCCTCCCCTTGGCCGGCCCTCTCCTCCCCCCTTTATATACGGAGGAGAGGGGCACCCCATAGACACAACAATTGATCTCTTAGATCTTTTAGCCGTATGCGGTGCCCCTCTCCACCATAGTCCATCTCGTTTATATCGTAGCGGTGCTTAGGCGAAGACCTACGACGGTAGAACATCAACATCGTCACCACGCCGTCGTGCTGATAGAACTCTCCCTCAAAGCTTGGATGGATCGGAGTTCGAGGGACGTCATCAGGCTGAACGTGTGCAGAACTCGGAGGTGCCGTGTGTCGGGGATATACCCCGCGGTATGACCCGGCCAGAAGTATGACCCGTCTGGACTTGGCGCTTTATCATGGCCCGCTGGAGGATTGGCGACTCACGGGTCTGGCAGTTCACTGGTGTGACGACTCACGAGCCCGGCGACTTGATGATGGCCCCGACGGCGGGTCAGACGGATGACAAGCGCCCAAGGCCTAGTAGGCCGGCTAAATGTTATAGTGGGCCGGCTTAAGACGAAAGGCATGAGGAATATTTCCTTTACGAGGAAGCAAGACCCATACTTGTATCCGACTTGTAATAAGAGAATAAGTTAGTTCTAATCCTACTAGGATTCTACATGTAAGCCGTCCCTTCAACTTATATATGGAGGGGCAGGGCTCCCCAAAGGGGGACAAGTAAGAAACAATCTCTAGGGCTAGACACAAAGGGGGATCCGGCTTATGCGGCGACTCTCTCATGAGCATAATGAGATCTAGCCACAAACAGCACGTAGGGCTATTACCGGATGATGTTTCCGGGGGCCCGAAGCTGTCTAAATCCTTGTCTTGTGTTGCGTCTCTCGATTCCGCTCAACCCCTCTCAAGCTACTACAAAGATGCGTTGGCCTCACGACGAAGTCCTCACACTAGGACATCTGCCGTGACAACTCCATGACAGTTGGCGCCCACCGTGAGGCCATGCGCACGGTGGTGTTGAGTTCTTGGAGGGAGCTCTTCGGGGATCGAGAAGTTCGCGATTTGTTGAAAGAAGAAGAACCGGTTTTGAAGGATCTACATCGTCTCCATAAGCAAGCGGCCGGAACGACGTACACGATTTGAGATGAAAGAAATTTAGGGTTGTGTTTTTTACAGCCGCCGAAAAATCATGTCGATCCACCAACACCGAGACAAATTATTGTTTGATCATCAAAGAACAAAATTAATTCTCAGATGTTCAAGTCCAGACTTGGCCTGGGGTTGCAGCGAGTCACGACTCAGGAGGAGATTTAACTAATCGATTCTGCTGTTCATCTAAGGGAAACCCACGCCTGTACATACCAAGAAAAAGTACTAGACTAGCTATGTTTGCCCCAGCCGCGTCTGTCACGTTAAATGGATCATCCATCATCCGAACAAAACATCTAAATCTATTTTTGACATGTATTGTTTTTTGTCAATGAACAATTACTTTGCCCTGTAATATTTTTACACATGATAAATTTTTTATGCCATCATACCGCGGATACGGAGTGCATGCACTAGCATTCGTCCATGTCACGCTGCTCGACAGACATGCGTGCAAGCCGCCGTTCCCGCGGTCCAGTATTCATCAACTCGTCAGGACCCCCGCAGTCCAGTTTTACATCAACGTGCCGGCCAACTCACCCGTTCGCGCCGTCTTACAACGCCACGGACGACTCGCCCGTCCACCTGCGAGACCGGTTCATGCATCCTCGCCAGCTTACAACACGGGGGGAAACTTGCTCGTCTGCACCGGCTTACAATGCCGTGACCGGGTCATCTTTCTGCTCCTGCGGTCGATTCATCCGTGATGGATTTCAGTGATCATCAACTCCGCGGTGAATAGTTTCCGGCCTAACATATCAGGTGAAATCCATCCAGCATATATTTTATATTATTTTCTTTAAAAGAGCAATTATTCTGGCTTGTAAGTTCTCCAATGCAGGACGGGGTCATTATATCATTGCGCTGTTGAAGGACTCATACCGGTTTATATCACGGTCAAATATGGAGAGTCTCAAGCCAACTCCTCGAGTAGTCTTAAGACTCGAGGGCTACAATGACATGACTCGAGAACTCCGGGTCATTGGAGGGAATGATAACCCGGTTCCGGAGGACACCGCCATATTGATGAAAATTTAAGGGCCCTCAAAAAATTGTCGGTTCAAAATAAAGATTCCGGTTTAAAATCCGGTTCAAGAGACATCTCTCTCCCGCAAAGCTTTGAAGATCTCAAATCCGGTTCAAACATCCGGCTCAAGGTAAATTTGTCTCTTACAAAGCTTTTAAGCTCTCAAATCCGGTTCAAACATCTGGCTCAAGGACAATCTGTCTCCCACAAAGTTTTGAAGCTTTCAAATCCGGTTTAAAGTTTTGGTTCAAAAAGAATTAATCTCTCGCAAGATTCGAGTTCTCAGAAAAATTAAAGGTTGCCAAAGAGAACTTGCTGCCATGATGCGCGGTTCAAACATGGGTATCCTGCCCTACGGCTTACCTTATTATGGTCACTTGGGGGCTTCCTGCTCATCGAGCATAGCTGTCGGTACCCTCTTGATCGGCGCGATGCCAAAATTTATATGGTCACTTGGGGGCTTCTTGTTCAAACATAGGTCGTATTCGAACCAAAGAGAACATAGCTGTCGGTACCCTCTTGATCGGCACAATGCCAAACTCACTAGGGGGCTTCTTGATCGTATTCGAATCATAGCTTAACCCCTTTTGGGCCCGACTTGGATAGTATTTGAATCAGGGTCGTTAAAAACCTCTCAAGGTCATTTGGGGGCTTCCTGTTCAAACATAGGTCGTATTCGAACCAAAGAGAACATAGCTGTCGGTACCCTCTTGATCGGCACACTGCCAAAGCCACTGGGGCTACATGATCGTATTCGAATCCTAGCTTAACCCCTTTGGAACGTTTACTGATCGTATTCGAATCAGAAACCTCGATTTTTATTTGGTTTAAGTTTTTGCAAACAATCTTTGGTTTTGTCTTGAGACTTTTTTTGTTCAGATCTAAGTATAAGTGTGGTTTCGTTTAAACCCGGCTTGGCTTTGGACGATAAGTCGCCAACATGTGACAATTCCACGACAATCATCATATATTTGGAGGTATTGGCTTCTAAGGATTAGGTTACACCCTTACTGCACAGGTCCTGTAAACCGACAGTACAAATTCAATATCACAATGGTTATATGTGGGATATTATGGCTCGCCCTGTGGTAAACTGCCAAGGGATCTTGTGATTTACTTGTGTCCAGGATAAGACTACATTTGGGTGGTTACCCCCTGGCTTTTGACGTTAAGTTGCCAGGGCATATGTTGTTTAACCTTTGTGCAGGATTTACAGAGCTATGACTTACATAAATGATTAAGTTCCGGCCCATCATCAAAGATTGAAATTGGTGTTTCAAAAGGATTATCAATTCTTGATTTTCTCAAAGGCTATAAGTCGTCGGGTTATAAAAATTCCGGTTTACAATGGAGGCGTATTAAATCATCATCGGCCAAGAGCCGCCGGGTATTTAAACTTCGGATTTACTTGTCAACAGATAAGGTATTTAAAGTCGCTTTGGCGCAATGGCTATTATTTTATCAATGGATATGGTTTATTCTACAATGGAAGGAATAGTCCCGAGTCGCTGCAGGCTTACGACCCGGCACTTGGGGGATACATTATTCAAATTGAGATTACATCGAATATGCAAGTCCCATGTCACTGCCAGCATGCACCATGGCACTTGGGGGCTAATGTAAAGTCATTTTGTGCTCACTTTATTGAAGACCCGACCCATCACATTGTAATGGGCCGACCCTTGGGGCTACCAATTGCTTCTGTCAAAAATTCAAGGTAAACAAGCATTAATCCATTATATTGAACGGTCCACTATTCAGTTGGTAGAGTACAAAGCTCTTAACCTTGTGGACGTGAGTTCAAGCCTCATGGTGGAGATTATATTATATGATGTTATTATCAATAAATTATATACAAAGTCCTAGCTCAATATTATCTCACTAAGCCGGCCCTTGGGGGCTACACATTGTTGTTCAAGTTTACATGGTTATATCTACAAAGTCCTTGCTCATTATTGCATAATGACCCGGCCCTTGGGGGCTACACTGGTTGAAGTTTTCATGAGCATAAGGCAATTACAAGTCTCATGTTGCTGCAAGCATGACAACCCGACACTTGGGGGCTATAGGTGATATGCATATATGGGAGAAAAAATCTTCAAATTCTTAGTTTGGAGTAGACCAGATTAACCCGGTGTCTGCAACAATCATGAGCCAGCATCATTTATTTATAACCCGACAATTTTGGCAATCATAAATCGGCAAGATCTACATCTGTAAGCCGGCTGAATATCAGTTGAATATTTCAAGACCAATATTTTTGTCAAGTCAGAGCATTGAAGGCCGACTCAAATGGATTATTCCTTATAATATTTCTCTACAAGAGCCAATGTCAGCAAATTGGTTATGAAGCTGGCTATTGACCCAGAATTTTTAGAAGAAGTGCTTGGACTTTTGCATTGGCAATGTTTGGACATATCTGTTAAAAGAGATTTGCTATACGATCTTGAATATGCATCCAGGAGGGAATGACAAGGACTTAAAGATGATCAGGTGCCGGTTCAGGAATTTTTTAACCCGGAGCACAACCTATCAAGTTTGTTCTTGTGTTTATTTTATAGGATCAGTTTAACATGGATATATCCAAATTAAACTGGGGGCTAATGTCGGGGATATACCCCGCGGTATGACCCGGCCGGACTTGGCGCTTCACCATGGCCCGCCAGAGGATTGGCGACTTACGGGTGTGGCAGTTCACTAGTGTGACGACTCATGAGCCTAGCGACTTGATGATGGCCCCGATGGCAGGTCAGACGGATGAGAAGGGCCTAAGGCCCAGTAGGCCAGCTCATGTTATAGTGGGCCAGCTTAAGACGGAAGGCATGAGGAATATTTCCTTTACGAGGAAGCAAGACCCGTACTTGTATCCGACTTGTAATAAGAGAATAAGTTAGTTCAAACCTACTAGGAATCTACATGTAAGCCGTCCCTTCAACTTATATAAGGAGGGGCAGGGCTCCCCAAAGGGGGACAAGCAAGAAACAATCTCTAGGGCTAGACACAAAGGGGGAGCCGGATTATGCGGCGACTCTCTCATGAGCATAATGAGATCTAGCCACAAACAACACGTAGGGCTATTACCGAAAGATGTTTCCCGGGGCCCGAAGCTGTCTAAATCCTTGTCTTGTGTTGCGTCTCTGGATTTCGCTCAACCCCTATCAAGCTACTACAAAGATGTGTTGGCCTCACGACTAAGTCCTCACACTAGGACATCTGTCGTGACAATTCCACGACACCGTGCGTTCGGTACTTGATTGGTCAGATTGTGAAGACGTATGACTACATCAACCGCGTTGTGCTAAGCTTTCGCTTTTGTTCTACGAGGGTACGTGGACACACTCTCCCCTCTCGGTGCTATGCATCACCATGATCTTGCGTGTGCGTGGGAATTTTTTTGAAATTACTACGTTCCCCAACAGTGGCATCAGAGCTAGGTTTTATGCGTTGATGTTATATGCATGAGTAGAACACAAGTGAGTTGTGGGCGATACAAGTCATACTGCTTACCAGCATGTCATACTTTGGTTCGGCGGTATTGTTGGATGAAGTGGCCTGGACTGACATTACGCGTACGCTTACGCGAGACTAGTTCTACCGACGTGCTTTGCACATAGGTGGCTGGCGGGTGTCAGTTTCTCCAACTTTAGTTGAACCGAGTGTGGCTACGCCCGGTCCTTGAGAAGGTTAAAACATCATTAACTTGACAAACTAGTTGTGGTTTTGATGCGTAGGTAAGAATGGTTCTTGCTCAGCCCGTAGCAGCCACGTAAAACTTGCAACAACAAAGTAAAGGACGTCTAACTTGTTTTTGCAGGGCATGTTGTGATGTGATATAGTCAAGACATGATGCTATATTTTATTGTATGAGATGATCATGTTTTGTAACCGAGTTATCGGCAACTAGCAGGAACCATATGGTTGTCGCTTTATTGTATGCAATGCAATCGCCCTATAATTGCTTTACTTTATCACTAAGCGGTAGCGATAGTCGTAGAAGCAATAGTTGGCGAGACGACAATGATGCTACGATGGAGATCAAGGTGTCGTGCCGGTAACAATGGTGATCATGACGGTGCTTCGGAGATGGAGATCACAAGCACAAGATGATGATGGCCATATCATATCACTTATATTGATTGCATGTGATGTTTATCTTTCATGCATCTTATTTTGCTTTGATTGACGGCAGCATTATAAGATGATCTCTCACTAAATTTCAAGATAAAAGTGTTCTCCCTGAGTATGCACCATTGCCAAAGTTCGTCGTGCCCAGACACCACGTGATGATCGGGTGCGATAAGCTCTACGTCCATCTACAATGGGTGCAAGCCAGTTTTGCACACGCAGAATACTCAGGTTAAACTTGATGAGCCTAGCATATGCAGATATGGCCTCGGAACACTAAGACCGAAAGGTTGAACGTGAATCATATAGTAGATATGATCAACATAGTGATGTTCACCATTGAAAACTACTCCATTTCACGTGATGATCGGTTATGGTTTAGTTGATTTGGATCACGTGATCACTTAGATGATTAGAGGGATGTCTATCTAAGTGGGAGTTCTTAAGTAATATGATTAATTGAACTTAAATTTATCATGAACTTAGTACCTGATAGTATTTTGCATGTCTATGTTTGTTGTAGATAGATGGCTCGTGCTGTTGTTCCGTTGAATTTTAATGCATTCCTTGAGAAAGCAAAGTTGAAAGATGATGGTAGCAATTACACGGACTGGGTCCGTAACTTGAGGATTATCCTCATTGCTGCACAGAAGAATTACGTCCTGGAAGCACCGCTAGGTGCCAAACCTGCTGCACGAGCAACACCAGATGTTATGAACGTCTGGCAGAGCAAAGCTGATGACTACTCGATAGTTCAGTGTGCCATGCTTTACGGCTTAGAACCGGGACTCAACGACGTTTTGAACGTCATGGAGCATATGAGATGTTCCAGGAGTTGAAGTTAATATTTCAAGCAAATGCCCGGATTGAGAGATATGAAGTCTCTAATAAGTTCTACAGCTGCAAGATGGAGGAGAATAGTTCTGTCAGTGAGCATATACTCAGAATGTCTGGGTATAACAATCACTTGATTCAACTGGGAGTTAATCTTCCAGATGATAGCGTCATTGACAGAATTCTTCAATCACTGCCACCAAGCTACAAGAGCTTCATGATGAACTATAACATGCAAGGGATGGATAAGATGATTCCCGAGCTCTTCGCAATGCTAAAGGCCGCGGAGGTAGAAATCAAGAAGGAGCATCAAGTGTTGATGGTCAATAAGACCACCAGTTTCAAGAAAAAGGGAAAAGGAAAGAACAAGGGGAACTTCAAGAAGAACAGCAAACAAGTTGCTGCTCAAGAGAAGAAACCCAAATCTGGACCTAAGCCTGAGACTGAGTGCTTCTACTGCAAGCAGACTGGTCACTGAAAGCGGAACGGCCCCAAGTATTTGGCGTATAAGAAGGATGGCAAGGTGAACAAAAGGTATATGTGATATACATGTTATTGATGTGTACCTTACCAGAGCTCGCAGTAGCACCTGGGTATTTGATACTGGTTCTGTTGCTAATATTTGCAACTCAAAACAGGGACTACAGATTAAGCGAACACTGGCTAAGGACGAGGTGACGATGCGCGTGGGAAATGGTTCCAAAGTTGATGTGATCGCCGTCGGCACTCTACCTCTACATCTACCTTCGGGATTAGTTTTAGACCTAAATAATTGTTATTTGGTACCAGCGTTGAGCATGAACATTATATCTGGATCTTGTTTTATGCGAGACGGTTATTCATTTAAATCAGAGAATAATGGTTGTTCTATTTATATGAGTAATATCTTTTATGGTCATGCACCCTTGAAGAGTGATCTATTTTTGATGAATCTCGATAGTAGTGATATACATATTCGTAATGTTGAAGCCAAAAGATGCAGAGTTGATAATGATAGTGCAACTTATTTGTGGCACTGCCGTTTGGGTCATATTGGTGTAAAGCGCATGAAGAAACTCCATACCGATGGACTTTTGGAATCACTTGATTATGAATCACTTGGCACTTGTGAACCATGCCTCATGGGCAAGATGACTAAAACGCCGTTCTCCGTAACTATGAGCGAGCAACTGATTTGTTGGAGATCATACATACTGATGCATGTGGTCCAATGAATGTTGAGGCTCGCGGCGGGTCATTATTTTCTTACCTTCACAGATGATTTAAGCAGATATGGGTATATCTACTTAATGAAACATAAGTCTGAAACATTTGAAAAGTTCAAAGAATTTCAGAGTGAAGTTGAAAAATCATCGTAACAAGAAAATAAAGTTTCTATGATCTGACCGTGGAGGAGAATATTTGAGTTACGAGTTTGGTCTACATTTGAAACAATGTGGAATAGTTTGGCAACTCATGCCACCCAGAACACCACAACGTAATGGTGTGTCTGAATGTCGTAATCGTACTTTACTATATATGGTACGATCTATGATGTCTCTTACTGATTTACCGCTATCGTTCTGGGGATACGCTCTAGAGACGGCCGCATTCATGTTAAATAGGGCACCATCAAAATCCGTTGAGACGACACATTATGAACTGTGGTTTCGCAAGAAACCAAAGTTGTTGTTTCTTAAAGTTTGGGGCTGCGATGCTTATGTGAAAAAGCTTCAACCTGGTAAGCTCGAACCCAAATCAGAGAAATGTGTGTTCATAGGATACCCAAAGGAAACTGTTGGGTACACCTTCTATCACAGATCCGAAGGCAAGACATTCGTTGCTAAGAATGGATCCTTTCTAGAGAAGGAGTTTCTCTCCAAAGAAGTGAGTGGGAGGAAAGTAGAACTTGATGAGGTAAGAGTACCTGCTCCCTTACTAGAAAGTACTTCATCACAAAAACCGGTTCATGTGACGTCTGCTCCAATTAGTGAGGAAGTTAATGATGATGATCATGAAACTTCAGATCAAGTTGTTACTGAACCTCGTAGGTCAACCAGAGTAAGATCCGCACCAGAGTGGTACTGTAATCTGTTGGAAATATGCCCTAGAGGCAATAATAAAAGCATTATTATTATATTTCCTTGTTCATGATAATTGTCTTTATTCATGCTACAATTGTGTTATCCGAAAATCGTAATACATGTGTGAATAATAGACACCAACATGTCCCTAGTAAGCCTCTAGTTGACTAGCTCGTTGATCAACAGATAGTCATGGTTTCCTGACTATGGACATTGGATGTCATTGATAACGAGATCACATCATTAGGAGAATGATGTGATGGACGAGACCCAATCCTAAACATAGCACAAGATCGTATAGTTCGTTTGCTAGAGTTTTTCCAATGTCAAGTATCTTTTCCTTAGACCATGAGATCGTGTAACTCCCAGATACCGTAGGAGTGCTTTGGGTTTACCAAACGTCACAACGTAACTGGGTGACTATAAAGGTATACTACGGGTATCTCCGAAAGTGTCTGTTGGGTTGACACGGATCAAGACTGGGATTTGTCACTCCGTATGACGGAGAGGTATCACTGGGCCCACTCGGTAATGCATCATCATTATGAGCTCAAAGTGACCAAGTGTCTGGTCACGGGATCATGCATTACGGTACGAGTAAAGTGACTTGCCGGTAACGAGATTGAACGAGGTATTGGGATACCGACGATCGAATCTCGGGCAAGTAACATACCGACTGGCAAAGGGAATTGTATACAGGGTTGCTTGAATCC
Organism: Triticum urartu; assembly: GCF_003073215.2. Classification (NCBI taxonomy): domain Eukaryota; kingdom Viridiplantae; phylum Streptophyta; class Magnoliopsida; order Poales; family Poaceae; genus Triticum; species Triticum urartu. The sequence continues at coordinate 23,291,381 of NC_053027.1, read as the reverse complement.
TCGACATCGTGGTTCATCCGATGAGATCATCGAGGAGCATGTGGGAGCCAACATGGGTATCCAGATCCCGCTGTTGGTTATTAACCGGAGAGCAATCTCGGTCATGTCTACATGTCTCCCGAACCTGTAGGGTCTACACACTTAGGTTCGGTGACGCTAGGGTTGTAGAGATATGAATATGCAGTAACCCGAAAGTTGTTCGGAGTCCCGGATGAGATCCTGGACGTCATGAGAAGTTCCGGAATGGTCTGGAGGTGAAGAATTATATATAGGAAGTGCAGTTTCGGCCATCGGGAGAGTTTCGGGGTGACCGGTATTGTACCGGGACCACCGGAAGGGTCCCGGGGGTCCACCGGGTGGGGCCACCCATCCCGGAGGGCCCCATGGGCCAAAGTGGGGAGGGGAACCAGCCCATAGTGGGCTGGTGCGCCCCCCTAGGCCCACCCCATGCGCCTAGGGTTGGAACCCTAGGGGTGGGGGGGGCGCCCCACCTTGCCTTGGGGGCTACTCCAGCCCTGGCCGCCGCCCCCCTAGGAGATCCCATCTCCTAGGGCCGGCGCCCCCCTAGGGGAGCCTATATAAAGGGGGGGAGGGAGGGGGCAGCCACCCCTTGAGCCTTTGGCGCCTCCCTCTCCCCTGCTGCACCTCTCTCTCGCGTAGTATACGGCGAAGCCCTGCTACTGTGACGCCCTGCATCCACCACCACGCCGTCGTGCTGCTGGATCTCCATCAACCTGTCCTTCCCCCTTGCTGGATCAAGAAGGAGGAGACGTTACGCTGACCGTACGTGTGTTGAACGCGGAGGTGCCGTCCGTTCGGCACTAGGATCTCCGGTGATTTGGATCACGTCGAGTACGACTTCCTCATCCCCGTTCTTTGAACGCTTCCGCGCGTGATCTACAAAGGTATGTAGATGCAATCCGATCACTCGTTGCTAGATGAACTCATAGATGGATCTTGGTGAAACCGTAGGAAATTTTTTGTTTTCTGCAACGTTCCCCAACAGTGGCATCATGAGCTAGGTCTATGCGTAGTTCTTCTTGCGCGAGTAGAACACAATTTGTTGTGGGCGTAGATGTTGCCAACTTTCTTGCCACTACTAGTCTTATCTTTCTTCAACGGTATTGTGGGATGAAGCGGCCCGGATCAACCTTACACGTACGCTTACGTGAGACCGGTTCCACCGACTAACATGCACTAGTTGCATAAGGTGGCTGGCGGGTGTCTGTCTCTCCCACTTTAGTTGGAGCGGATTCGATGAAAAGGGTCCTTATGAAGGGTAAATAGAAGTTGACAAATCACGTTGTGGCTTTCACGTAGGTAAGAAAATGTTCTTGCTAGAACCCTATTGCAGCCACGTAAAACTTGCAACAACAATTAGAGGACGTCTAACTTGTTTTTGCAGCAAGTGTTCTGTGATGTGATATGGCCAAAGTTGTGATGAATGATGAATGATATATATGTGATGTATGAGATCATGTTCTTGTAATAGGAATCACGACTTGCATGTCGATGAGTATGACAACCGGCAGGAGCCATAGGAGTTGTCTTTATTTTTTTGTATGACCTGCGTGTCATTGAGAAACATCATGTAAATTACTTTACTTTATTGCTAAACGTGTTAGCCATAGTAGTAGAAGTAATAGTTGGCGAGCAACTTCATGGAGACACGATGATGGAGATCATGATGATGGAGATCATGGTGTCATGCCGGTGACAGGATGATCATGGAGCCCCAAGATGGAGATCAAAGGAGCTATGTGATATTGGCCATATCATGTCACTATTATTTGATTGCATGTGATGTTTATCATGTTTTTACATCTTGTTTACTTAGAACGACGGTAGTAAATAAGATGATCCCTCATAATAATTTCAAGAAAGTGTTCCCCCTAACTGTGCACCGTTGCGACAGTTCGTTGTTTCGAAGCACCACGTGATGATCGGGTGTGTTAGATTCCGACGTTCACATACAACGGGTGTAAGACAGATTTACACATGCAAACACTTAGGTTGACTTGACGAGCCTAGCATGTACAGACATGGCCTCGGAACACAGAAGACCGAAAGGTCGAGCATGAGTCGTATAGAAGATACGATCAACATGAAGATGTTCACCGATGTTGACTAGTCCGTCTCACGTGATGATCGGACACGGCCTAGTTAACTCGGATCATGTTATACTTAGATGACTAGAGGGATGTCTATCTAAGTGGGAGTTCATTGAATAATTTGATTAGATGAACTTAATTATCATGAACTTAGTCTAAAATCTTTACAATATGTCTTGTAGATCGAATGGCCAATGTTGTCCTCAACTTCAACGCGTTCCTAGAGAAAACCAAGCTGAAAGACGATGGTAGCAACTATACGGACTGGGTCCGGAACCTGAGGATCATCCTCATAGCTGCCAAGAAAGAATATGTCCTACAAGCACCACTAGGTGACGCACCCGTCCCACAGAACCAAGACGTTATGAACGCTTGGCAGACACGTGCTGATGACTACTCCCTCGTTCAGTGCGGCATGCTTTACAGCTTAGAGCCGGGGCTCCAAAAGCGTTTTGAGAGACATGGAGCATATGAGATGTTCGAAGAGCTAAAAATGGTTTTTCAAGCTCATGCCCGGGTCGAGAGATATGAAGTCTCTGACAAATTCTTCAGCTGTAAGATGGAGGAAAATAGTTCTGTCAGTGAGCACATACTCACTATGTCTGGGTTACATAACCGCTTGACTCAGCTGGGAGTTAATCTCCCGGATGATGCGATCATTGACAGAATCCTCCAGTCGCTTCCACCAAGCTACAAGAGCTTTGTGATGAACTTCAATATGCAGGGGATGGAAAAGACCATTCCTGAGTTATTTTCAATGCTGAAATCAGCAGAGGTAGAAGTCAAGAAGGAACATCAAGTGTTGATGGTGAATAAAACCACTAAGTTCAAGAAGGGCAAGGGTAAAAAGAACTTCAAGAAGGACGGCAAGGAAGTTGCCGCGCCCGGCAAGCAAGCTGCCGGGAAGAAGCCAAAGAATGGACCCAAGCCCGAGACTGAGTGCTTTTATTGCATGGGAAGTGGTCACTGGAAGCGGAACTGCCCCAAATACTTAGCGGACAAGAAGGCCGGCAAAACAAAAGGTATATGTGATATACATGTAATTGATGTGTACCTTACCAGTACTCGTAGTAGCTCCTTGGTATTTGATACCGGTGCAGTTGCTCACATTTGTAACTCAAAGCAGGAGCTGCGGAATAAGCGGAGACTGGCAAAGGACGAGGTGACGATGCGCGTCGGGAATGGTTCCAAGGTCAATGTGATCGCCGTCGGCACGCTACCTCTACATTTACCTTCAGGATTAGTTTTAAACCTTAATAATTGTTATTTAGTGTCAGCTTTGAGCATGAACATTGTATCGGGATCTCATTTAATTCGAGATGGCTACTCATTTAAATCCGAGAATAATGGTTGTTCTATTTATATGAGAGATATGTTTTATGGTCATGCTCCGATGGTGAATGGTTTATTCTTAATGAATCTCGAGCGTAATGCTACACATGTTCATAGTGTGAATACCAAAAGATGTAAGGTTGATAATGATAGTCCCACATACTTGTGGCACTGCCGCCTTGGTCACATAGGTGTCAAACGCATGAAGAAGCTCCATGCAGATGGACTTTTAGAGTCTCTTGATTATGAATCATTTGACACGTGCGAACCATGCCTCATGGGTAAAATGACCAAGACTCTGTTCTCAGGAACAATGGAGCGAGCAACCAACTTATTGGAAATCATACATACTGATGTGTGCGGTCCAATGAGCGTTGAGGCTCGCGGTGGCTATCATTATGTTCTCACCCTCACTGATGACTTGAGTAGATATGGGTATGTCTACTTAATGAAACACAAGTCTGAAACCTTTGAAAAGTTCAAGGAATTTCAGAGTGAGGTTGAGAATCAACGTGACAAAAAAATCAAGTTCCTACGATCAGATCATGGAGGAGAATACTTGAGTCACGAATTTGGCACACACTTAAGAAAATGTGGAATAGTTTCACAACTCACGCCGCCTGGAACACCTCAGCGTAATGGTGTGTCCGAACGTCGTAATCGCACTCTATTAGATATGGTGCGATCTATGATGTCTCTTACCGATTTACCGCTGTCATTTTGGGGCTATGCTTTAGAGACCGCCGCATTCACTTTAAATAGGGCTCCGTCGAAATCCGTTGAGACGACACCGTATGAATTATGGTTTGGGAAGAAGCCTAAGCTGTCGTTTCTAAAAGTTTGGGGATGCGATGCTTATGAAAAGAAACTTCAAGCTGAAAAGCTCGAACCCAAGTCAGAAAAATGCGTCTTCATAGGATACCCTAAAGAAACTATTGGGTATACATTCTACCTCAGATCCGAAGGCAAGATCTTTATTGCCAAGAATGGATCCTTTCTAGAGAAAGAGTTTCTCTCGAAAGAAGTAAGTGGGAGGAAAGTAGAACTTGATGAAGTATTACCTCTTGAACCGGAAAATGGCGCAACTCAAGAAAATGTTCCTGAGGTGCCTGCACCGACTAGAGAGGAAGTTAATGATGATGATCATGAAACTTCAGATCAAGTTGCTACTGAACTTCGTAGGTCCACAAGGACACGTTCCGTACCAGAGTGGTACGGCAACCCTGTCTTGGAGATCATGTTGTTAGACAACGGTGAACCTTCGAACTATGAAGAAGCGATGGCGGGCCCGAATTCCGACAAATGGCTAGAAGCCATGAAATCCGAGATAGGATCCATGTATGAAAACGAAGTATGGAGTTTGACTGACTTGCCTGTTGAGCGGCGAGCCATAGAAAATAAATGGATCTTTAAGAAGAAGACAGACGCGGATGGTAATGTGACCATCTATAAAGCTCGGCTTGTCGCTAAGGGTTATCGACAAGTTCAAGGGGTTGACTACGATGAGACTTTCTCACCGGTAGCGAAGCTAAAGTCCGTCCGAATCATGTTAGCAATTGCCGCATTCTATGATTATGAGATATGGCAAATGGACGTCAAAACGGCATTCCTTAATGGTTTCCTTAAGGAAGAATTGTATATGATGCAGCCGGAAGGTTTTGTCGATCCTAAGAATGCTGACAAGGTGTGCAAGCTCCAACGCTCGATTTATGGGCTGGTGCAAGCATCTCGGAGTTGGAACATTCGCTTTGATGTGATGATCAAAGCGTTTGGGTTTACGCAGACTTATGGAGAAGCCTGCGTTTACAAGAAAGTGAGTGGGAGCTCTGTAGCATTTCTCATATTATATGTAGATGACATACTTTTGATGGGAAATGATATAGAACTCTTGGACAGAATTAAGGCCTACTTGAATAAGAGTTTTTCAATGAAGGACCTTGGAGAAGCTGCTTATATATTAGGCATCA
>NC_053027.1:23164828-23284971 GCF_003073215.2 Triticum urartu | reverse complement strand
GTTACCTATAATTTCTGTGCTTGCAGAGAATACCTTGCTAAAAACCGCTTATCATTTCCTTCTGCTCCTCGTTGGGTTCGACACTCTTACTTATCTAAAGGACTAAGATAGATCCCCTATACTTGTGGGTCATCAATAGGCAGAAAGCTGATCTTTGGACCACGCTGCAGGAAAATTTCACCTTCCCGCCAGAGGAGGATCCGGAGAATCCTGTTAAAAAGCTAATGATCAAGGCTTATGCTCTTAAGAAGATGGCTGAGCTATTCAGGAGGTGGAAGAATGAGCTGAAATCATCGTTTGTCGACCAAGACAAGACTCCAGAATTCATCGGCCGATTTGAGAAGATCAAAGATCAGTGGCCCGCATTTGTCACGAAAAAGAAATCTGAGAGATCAGCGAAGATGTCAGCAACAAACAAGAAAAATGCTGCAAAGAAGAAGCATCACCATCGCACGGGGTCAGGTGGCTACCTGAAAGCCCAGCCGTTGTGGGACAAGGTTGAGAATGACCTCATTGATAAAGGGATCAAATCAGAGACGTGACGCTGGCCAGACCGTTGCAGGACTTGGTTCTTCGGGGTCGGGGGAAAATTGGACCCTGTAACAGGGAAGTGCGTTTGGACCAACGAGCAGCTGAATACACCCATTGAGAAGCTTCAGGAGTATATCGAAAAGGCATAGCAAGGGACATTCGTTCCAGACAGAGAGAACGACGAGCTCACAGAGGCCCTCGGGAATCCTGAGCACCCCAGACGGACCCGAGGCATGCCAGGCTCCCTTTCGTGGAAGGTAGGATTTGCCGACGCAGGCGGTTACAAACGCCGGGATAGGAAGAAGAAAAAGGAGTTGACCCAACTACAGGCGCTGCACGCAAGGGTACAAGCGCTAGAGGAACAAGACGAGGACCGCAGCACGCGACCTACCAAAGCTACACCCGAAGCTACCCCGCCATCTCAGCGGAGAAGCAGTGTCGCTTCCACGGAGCTGCTTCAGGAGCCTGTCTTCACGGCTCCTGCTAGCTAGCCCGTGGATGCTATCACGGAGTCTCAGAATTGCCACCTTATGACGCAGTGGATGTAATTGAAAGTCAAGGCGGCTGTTGGCTCTATTGCACCTCCTGAACTTGGCGCAACTTTTCACTGCCGGCGGATTCCAGAAGGATATGCTAGGGTGACGGTGGATGAAACCACAGAAGGATTTGAGGACCTCCAGCTTGACCACCCTATGGGTGACGGGGAGACTCGGCTGGGTTCTTGTCTGAAGACTCCATGCCTATGGCGAAAGGAGCTCATCAACCTTCCGAACTGGACGCCTCTGCCTCCTCCTCCTCCTCCAGCGAGTCAGGGCACTCCGCCTCCTCCACCGTCTCCTCGTCCGGCGAGTGATCAGGGCACTCAGCCTCCTTCTCCGGTGCGTGGCAGCACTCTGCCTACTTCTCCGCCTGCGCCGGCGCGCCCGAGCAGCCACCAGCCTCCTCCATCTCCGCCTCGCCAGCAAGGGCGGAAGAGACCCGCCGCCGCCCCGGCTGCTCCGGCGCGTCGTAGTCCTCCTCCTCGTAAGCAAGGAAAGAAGACAGCTGCAGCCACTCCGTCTGCTCCGGCGTCTAGCAGTACTTCCAGAGGCGGGAGGTAATACAGATTCGGTCCTTCTCTGAAGACTCCAGAGAAGTTACCATACGAGATGACCCCGCAGGAAAACGAGAAGATCGTGCAACACGAAGTGAGGAACTTCTTTGAAGGGGTGAAAGCAAAGAAACATCCACCTCTGGAGGAGAAGGTAGATCCGGTGAAAGCGAAGCGCACTCTGGAAGCCCTGAAGAAACCACCAAAGTCTCCGCCGAAAGGCAACTATGAGCGCATTATTGAAAGGTGATTTGTCGAAGCGGAGCGGTCGGGAAGTACTGTCAGTGATCAATGGTTAGCGGAACGACGAGCTGGGAAAAAAATTGCCCAGCTAGGCGAACAAGTGAACCAATCCCCCCCCCCGCTCAAGGTGTCTAGCGATATCGTTGCTAATAATTCGAGGATGTTGCCCAGTTATAACAATCTTGATGATTACCTGCCCGACGATGTACATTATGAATTCTTGGAGGTGGAAGAACACAGATACGAGTAAGGGAAGCCTCTTGTCCAAGATGAAAGGTCTCTAACAACGATGATGCGAAGATTCCATGATTGGTACATGAAAACCTGCAGAGAGTCTGGGGGAGGAATACTTTGATCCTGAGAGTTAAAGAGGAGCATGACCTCGTTGGAACTGATCTATTGAATGTTCCATTTTAGGAGTTCTTCCAGTTTTTCAATCAGAGGGCCCTCGATAAATTAAGGGTCACTTTCTACTGTCTGTAAGTACTACTTCTGTCATTAAGTCTCTCTATATAGGTCAGTTCTTTCATTGCATGTATTTATAATTATCCTCACTATATTATGCAGATTGAAGATCGCCGAATTGAAGAAAAGACAAATCGGTGGTATTGGGTTCATTAACCCAAATATCACAGATGCTATAGTACTCTTTCCTTACAACTTCAAGTGAGTGTTACTTTCTTGTGCATATTCGGTTTCCCTTATTAGTCGAGGTTATAGTAATGTAATTGATGAGTTATGCATGCGTGCATAGGTTCCACTAGATTATCCTAGAGATTAAGCTCGAGCGGGGACTAGTAACCATCTTACACTCAAGACGAAAAGATCCCAAGGAGTATGCGGACATGACTGAAATTCTCGAGAAGTAAGTTAAATCGATCATTATCGCACCATATCGGCAAATTTGTTCACTTCCTGATATCAAGTGATTGTTTTCTTTGTCTGGCAGGGTTTGGAAAAAATTCACCTCAAAAGCTCCGGGACCGCCGAAGAAGCTGGAATTTAAACACCCAAAAGTAAGTACTACTAGCATGTTCCGCGCATCTCCTAGTGATTCAAGTGCTAGTTTCATCAATACCATTTTGGCATGCTTGCTTATCAGTTTGATTGACCTCTATTTCTTGTAAAGTGGTTGTGGCAGGAAGCCGGGAATAAGTACTGTGGATACTACGTTTGCGAGTCCATCCGCCACACGACCTATGAGCGGGGCTACACTATAAAACAATATGAAGTGCGTAAGCAATAATATTCAGAATTTAACTTTATTTACCGTCTTTTGTGTTGAGTTTCATTCATTCATATATATGTATTGATCACCTTCTTCAAATTAGATGTTTCGGATGGGGGATGAACTCTTAGCACCATATCGCATGCGAGGAATTCAAGAGGAATTGGCGGCATTCTTTCTTGACCACGTGATCGATAAAGACGGAGAATACTATGTGGACCCTGTGTTCAGATATAATTAGGGGATTATATTGTAAGAGATCTTATATTGTATATATGTAGCCAGTAGCGTCGGATAGACATAGGAAAACTTGTTGTTCGACCAATCTCTCGGAGAAGGAGAGGTTGATATCACTTCTCTCCGTATGCATATGTTCATGACGATCTTTTGTTTCCTTCATTTTTGCTTACTAGCTAGCGTGCCGAGTGCTCTCTATACGTATAGTATGTAGCGTCGACCAAGCACGGAGATAAGAGAGGACACTTCTCTCTATTAATTAATTAGCTACCTAACACAATATATGAAACACCTTAATTAACCATGCAAAACGCCCAAATCCCCCCCCCCCTTCAGAAAAAAAAACAAAAACCCTAGCCCCTGAACAACTGACGCGTGGATTCCTATTGGTCCCGGTTGGTGCCACCAACCGGGACCAAAGGGCCTCCTGCCTAGGCTCGCCGCACCGGCCACGTGGAGACCCATCTGTCCCGGTTCGTGTAAGAACCGAGACTAAAGGCCAAGGGCATTAGTAACGACATTTTAGTCCCGGTTCCCAAACCGGGACAAAAGGCCCTTACGAACCGGGACAAATGACCCTTTTTCTACTAGTGAAGCGAAATAATAGCCTTCAGCGAGGTGAGGCATAGCTTCCTTGTGAGGTCATATTCTCCACAATACCTTTTAGCTTAACTTGGAAAAGGTACTAGCATAGCCCGCGCGGCGGCACGCCGCGCCTGGTGATGCATTATATTTATACGGATCGTAAAGGCCATTGTTATATTTTTAATGACATAATCGCATAACTAAAACCCAGAAAGAGTTCTAAAAGGTGGAAAATGAGTACATTTATTGCAGCCATGTATGATAAATACTGATGAATGGAAATGTACACGCTACTAATAAGGTCTACTTATTGGCACATTATAGAGACCGTTCTATGGAACATACCATATACAATGATGCAACTGCATGAAAGTAAATGATTGCGGATGGCCTAGTTGAGTTAAATCATCCTAGTGTAGCCCCCTGTAAGATAGTTTCTAATGAAGTAGTCAAGAGCTTTTGCAAATTTCTCTACCTGTCCAACGGGTGTCTTAACTCCTTTGTATGTAATGATGGGATCATCTCTCTGAGGACGTTGGGGTACATGCGAAGAAGTGCCACGTCGGAGAAATCATTGCATATTATCGCCAAGATCATTGTTTGTCTTGCAAATTCATTCTGTTGGGTACTTACTTGCTAGCGAGCCATGTTGAATTTTCATGCCCGTGCGGTGGCACGCCGCGCCTATTGATACTTTATGTGAGAAATTCTATGTACAATAATATTAAACTTGATATACCAATTATTTAATTATTTTATTCACTTTTTACGTGTTCACATCAAATTTTATATTATGGTGTATGTAAAAAAATTATATTGGTACAAATGCTATAATCTTTCATAAAGAAAAAATTTATTGAATGAAAAGAGTCAGTACATTAATTGTACATAAAGAGAATACATATTGATATTGCATGATAAATTTCTGATTCCTTGATAATTCAAGGCATCCTTGTTTGACCGCCCATTGGTTTTGTGTTCATAATGAAATGATAGCTGAGGAAGTTCACATCAGTAGTTAACATGATAGAGCTTGTATATGGGGCAGTTGTTCAGCTTCAGTAAGAAAAACAGATTGTTAATGCCTTGCAATTGCTTCCGACTTTTCACCCCGTAAGGGTCTTATTATGTAAGTTAATAGTATGTCATCCAAATTCATCATAGCTTGATGCATCCATACAATAACTATGAGAAGGGGTCGTTCAAAAAAAATAAATATGAGAAGGGGTTAAAACCATATCTCTAGTATTGATGCCTACATACAACAAATATGATAAGGGGGTAAACCCATATTATTTAGTCTTGATGCTTGCATATAACAAATATTAGAAGGGAGTAAATCATGGTCATCCCAAAAACCATATCATCAAATTTACAGCAGATGCAACAAATGACACGGGACCATGAAGAATATATCCCACACCGGAACCGCCGTGGGTTTAACGGTTGCAAATTCCTGCACCAAGGACAGATAGTAAATGTTTGCAGCAATGATGGAAGGGATACTATACCTTAAGAGCACAAAAATGAACCTGAAGCTAAATAACACCAATCAGTTAGTGGCCATCTCTGAACCTTTAGTCTACAAGAAAAGGCTTCAAAATAATCGACAGAAGCAATCCCTATATGGATTATCAAGAAGAAAGAGGATCAGGAGAAACCTTGTCTTATTACATAGCAATGATAGCACCAGAATCTTGACCACTTGCAAATCTCCCTCGCCGTTGAGCTGCACAAAAAATATGAGAGAGAGAGAGATGATCACACGAACCTGGACGTACGCGAAACCTCGTCGGACCATGCAAGGGGATACAACGCGGATGGTATGCATCACGGTTTGAGTGCACTTCATGTTCAACAGCATCACATAGCAGTGCAGTGCGCAACGCCAGGTCGTGCCTTGCTGATGGACGTTTCACGTTGAGACCCACGTACTCATCCACATGCCCGCAGCATCATCAGCAACAGCCGATCCTGGCTAACAACAGACCACTCCGGCTCCAGTCGCTCCTGCGCAGTGTGGCCGCCTTCGAGACCATCCTACTGTCTGCTGCACCACCTCCCCTCCGCCCCGACGCTGCAACCTAACCCCTTGTCGGCGCCACAGAGCAACCTGCTGTCTGCTACACCAGGAGCATCCACCCTCGCCACTGTCACACCGCTCGCACTGGCAAGTGATCGTTATCCGGCGGTGGTGATGCCGTCGTCTTTGTCATAGAGGTTGTTGCCGCAGGATCTATGCTCCCCGAACAGGGCGTCCTACTATGTCCGAGCAGAGACCATGGCCCCACCAAGGGGATACGCAAGCGCTGGCCGCCGGGACACCCGGTTTCCGCGCAGCCCGTAACCAATCGACAACATCTTCGACGTAGCCACCATCGGCCGCGGACGGCCGGTTGGACGGACTCAGGGCGATGCCGGAGCCGAAGTTGTGGCTGATCCTCACCAGACCTGCCAGCACCGCAAAGAAGGTCAAGGGAGATTAGGAGGCCCGGGGCAGCAGCAGCGAGTTGCCGACAGCCAGGGCACGGCGGCGGCAACGGCCGATCATCAAAGGACGAAGCATGCTCCATACATACATGCGGAGCCAAGACAACGGCCGACGCAGCAAGACAACCCGAACCACCACACCGGCCAACCAGAGCTCCCCCCGATGGAGGAGGCCGAGCAGGACGCCGCGGTCCATTACGACAGGAAGAAGGATATACCATAGAAACAGTATATGCTAACCCAAAGAAAACCTAGCACAATGATATGAGAAGAAGGACGATCTATTTATAACCCCCAGGACGTAAGCGATGGTGGTATGTGGCGAGGTTTCGAGATCAAACGACTACAGCGGCGCAAACCAGGAACAAAAAGTAGACTCTAGATCGAAACATGAAAGCGGTACCGATCAAAAAACGCAAGAACCCTTCAGATCAGGTGATGGAAGCGGCACCGTTTTTCACCATAGAGCGGCAAAATCGCTAACTGCACCCAACCGCACCCAAGAATTCAGCACACAAGTTCAAATTTTTTGAAACTAAACACTGAATCCACAAAGCGTTTGTACACAGCCATTTACCAAAATAATACCATGTGCCAAGCCCAAAATTCACCATGGGTCATTTTCATCCAAGTGGATGAATGTTGAGGCAAAAACCTTGCCTGGAATAGAGCTTTGGGTATTGTAAGTTTGTAACTGCCGTCACAGTCCCTCAGGCTGTAAATGATCATTGTCGGAAGACGAGCAATGCCCGCGGGTTCCAACCAATCTCGCAGGCTCAGAGACGACGTAATTGTACATTAATGGAAATATTCCTTTGACCTCATTAGCACGATGGAAGCCTTACACACGATGCCCTAAGAAATCTATTTGCTGCAATTATAAGAGTGAAGTGGATGACAACCATGAAGCACTAGAGCCAACTTTAGAATGAAGAAAGATTGATTCATTTTCATCTTAGTCGACCAAACCAGTCGTTAGCGGACAATTACTTTTCGGAACTTTAGTGAGCCTGCTGTGAAGCTCTCTGCAAAACAAAAATACAGGGCGAACATAGCACATAATCAAAGAGTAGTGGGTCAGTAAAAAGAATGTAGTTGGTCTTCAGTATTTTCTTTTTCCAAAAGTTCACATACATGTATATACAATCATCTTTTTCAGAGAGACTGAGCCGACATATATTGAAATTGACGAAGTCACCACAGACACTTTATAGTCAAGGGCATGTGGTCTCTCACACTTGATGAGGCACGAACTAGCGAGATGCTAATTCGTGCGTGTAGACAGCCCGATCTTTCACGGCGATGCTTGATCAATAGTTCGTCCCCTTGTTCCTCCTCGCAACCTTCAAGATAATTTTCACCTGTGTATGAAAATACGCAAATGAAAATAATGATCCCCTCGAATCAGCACATAGGCGTCGATGTGATGATCAATCCTCCGTTGCTAGTAAATTTCTACGATGGAAAAATTACAGATAATACACAAGATATGGCCACCCATAACTCGGACGTTTTTCTGTATATCTCATACTCCAAATAAAACTCAAAACTGATCCATACATCGGCCGTGGCCGAGCCCTTTTTATAGGCGATGCAAACTTGTGAAACGGACTCTTCTATAACCAACTAATTAAGGCTTTAACTAATTAATTATCCGGCCACATTGTTTACCTTCCAACTAACCTTGACTCAAAACGTGTACGTAACTAGTAGTACAACTTGACCCTCACGGCTGCTTACAAGAAAAACTACTAGTCTATGGAATTCACGTGACCTGCCTCTACAGATAAATATACTTGATTAAATAAAACATGAAAACTTATCCTTAGCAGATCCCATCAAATATATTGGCTTGCATGGAGCTTAAAAAAGAAGCTGCCGATCCTGATCTTCTCTGGAGGTGTACGAAATGTAGGAATTACATCTTCTGGCTTCGGTACCTCATTAGCATCCGATCTAAACCTTTTGTTGTATATTCTTCTTGGTACGTGCACGGTATGACAAGAATCAACACGTACTAATTCCTTCTCAAATACAGGAGCAATTTTTGGTCCATAAAACTGACGTACACGACCATCGTTTCCTCGACATAATTTGGTCGCATGCTTTACATTATTTTTCACAACTTTTTCATGACTTGACTCATTAAATGGCTCAGGTTCAGTAGGATTATCGATTAATGGTGTCATGCCCGCATCATCCTCCCTTCCTTGAAGAGAAACCATCCTCGGTTTCAAGTCTATTTTTTGTACAACCTTTCTCTCCGGAACTTGCATCTCTATGATGATTGCACTGTCTGCCATTTGTTTCAACATGTGCTTCCTTCCATCATGCATGAACGTGTATGTGTTGGATCTTCTAGCATGGACTGCATCATGATCAAACTGCCATGGTCTTCCCAACAACAGCTGACACGTATTCGTCGACACAACATCACGGTCCACCATATCAATATAACCTCCAACTGCAAACTTCACACGTACCTTACGTGTGATCTTTAATTTTCCGGAGTTGTATAGCCACTCTACGTGGTGATCTTTGCTAATGACATTTGTAAAGCTACCACCATCAATTATCAACTTGCAAGCACGATTGTTGATCTTACACTGTGTTTTAAAAACACTCCATCACTGCCCTTTAGGATCACCATCCTCCTGCACCTTCTTCACTAAGAGATTTAGACCTTTCATCGGTGCATCAACTTTAAATACATTAGAAGTCCTACAACTTACGCACGACGGCCAGTTTGGTGCACAAACTTGCAAAATACATGTTTTTGATCATCAAACTTGTGCGGGCGTGCAAATACGGTCACATTTCCCGTATGTGGGTGTATTTGCTGCCTACATGGCATGCCAATGTGGCCAGGGCCCATTGTCAGCGGCTAGTACACGTGATGTTTTTTCTGCAGAAACACCCTTGATTTTTTTTACTTTGTACAAAAGCATTCCGACAATAGTTGCCCACTGGGTCCCACCTGTCAGTATTTGATGTAAATATATTGGGCTGGGAAAAATGGGACGGATCCAAAAAGCAAATTGTTGTAATGGCGCTAGCGGCCTAACAACGGCAACTGATCGTGCTTGCTGTTTCATTTGGACTACTAAGGTGTATCACCTCTTGGATAAACGTACACATTCTGAATATATTTTCTTTTCTCTAGATTTTCAAATTTAAAATTATTCAGATTCAAAGAAAAATTCCGCTGATTTGTTCAAAACAAAATTACGTACATTCCTTCAGCACGGCATCTTCTTTTATCTAGATTTTTTATTTAAAATTATCTGAATTGAAACAAAAATTTATTTGATTTTCTCAAAAATATGTAAATTCATTCGGATTTATATTTTCTTTTATCTAGATTTTCTGATTTAATTTTTTTCGAATTCAAACAAAATTTCTACTGATTTGTTCAAAATAAATTTATGTACATTCATTATGAACTATATTTCTTTTATATAGATTATTCAAATTTAAGCAAAAATTAGATGATTTGTCCGAAAAAAATACTTACATTCATTCTGACCCATATTTCCTTTTCTCTAGATTTTCAGACTTTAAATTATTCGAATTCAAACAAAATTTTGTTAATTTGTCCCAAGAAAATGTGTATATTCATTGTACATTATATTAACGTTTATCCATATTTTTAAATTTTAAATTAGTTGAATTCAAACAAATATTTAGTTGATTTCGCTGAAAAGTTTATGTACATCATTTTTTACATATAATTTTTTATCTATATTTTCGAATTTATAATAAATTCTGTTTATTTGTCCGAAAGAAATTGACGCATATTCATTATGAACTATATTTTCTTTTATATCCAGATTATTCAAATTCAATCAGAAAATTAGTTCAGCTGTCCAAAAAAATTGCGTGAATTCATTCTCACCTATAATTTCTTTTATCTAAATTTTCGAATTTAAAATTATTTGAATTCAAACAAAAATTTCGTTGATTTTTCCAAAAGAATTTACATACATACATTCTGCACTATATTTTTATCTAAATTTTTAATTTAAAATTATTCGAATTCATACAAATATTTAGTTGATTTGTCTATAAAAATTATGTACACTCATTCTGCACTATATTTGCTTTTGTCTAGATTTTTAAATTTAAAATTACACGAATTCAAACAAAAATCTAGTTGATTTGTCCAAAATGATTATCTAGAATATAAGTAATTTTCTTAAATAAAGAAAAGAAGAATACATTAGATAAATTGTGTTTATCTATTTAAATGTCATTGTGGCTAAGGTTTTTTTTTAACTCATTATGGCCGGATGGTTGGTGCTCGCACACTCGGCGAGCTTATGTGGTCATAGGTTCGAACCGGTGTCTTTCCCTTTTCTCGTTTAGGTTTCTATTTTAACTCGTACAGTCTGTCTTATATAAAGCTAATTGTACTCTATGAACGTGAACAATATGTCGGTCAAGAGGTAGGTGATTCGTAGCAGGTCTTCTGTTCGAATCCCATTGTCCGTTCCGTATTTTTCATTTCATATGAGGATTTTTTGCATAAATAAATAAAATGTAAGGGTGCTTACTGAAGAGAAAACATGCACACGGATTACCCATTACTGACAGTGGGCCACTGCTACATTGGCACCATGTGTACACATGATACGGCTGAATACGGTAGAAAACACTATATATGAACGGAGGGACAAGTTAGATGACCAGAAACATGTATTTTACAAGTTTATGCACCAAACTGACCGTCGCGTGCAAGTTCCGTGACTTGTGGTGTATTTACCTCTTATTTCTTCTACCTCTTCTCTCCTTTTTCGCAAACGATCTTTCCAATCAACAGCGAACACATCCATTGGCATGGGAATAAAAAAAATTTGTTTGCCCTTCCGTGATAAAGAATAACTATTTTTCTTGACATCTCGAACAGCCCCAACACGCTTGCACCATGGGTCCCCAAGTAGCAGATGGCACGACACCATGGACACAGGACAAACATGAAAAAAATTCCGCACAACAATATTTACCCAGATAAAAAATTAGAAAAATTTGATGCGTAATTTTGATTTCACTTTTGAATCACTTCAGCGTGTACGGTCTTTCAAGAGGTGCCATCTTCAACCCCAGTTTTTCCACCACCTCGATGCTCACCATATTGACTGCGGTACTCTCATCGATTGTCAGATTGACACGTCGTTCGTTCACGACGCAACGAATGTGAAAAATACTGACCTCGCCAATGCCTTCCTCCTCCATCAATATGTTCCTGCTCAACATGTTGATGCTTGACTCCGCAGACGATATTACAATCTGAGTTGCCGTGACTAACCTTTTCTCTGAGTACCACTTGATGAGGCGCGGACTAGCGAGATGCTAATTCGTGCGTGTAGACAGCCCGATCTTTCACGACGATGCTTGATCAATAGTTCGTCCCCTTATTCCTCCTCGCAACCTTCAAGATAATTTTCAATTTTCACTTGTGTACGAAAATACGCAAACGAAAATAATGACCCCCTCGGATCAGCACATAGGCGTCGATGTGATGATCAACCCTCCGTCGCTAGTAAATTTCCACGATGGAAAAATCACAGATAATACACAAGATATGACCGCCCATAACTCGACGTTTTTCTGTATATTTCATACTCCAAATAAAACTCAAAACTGATCCATACATCGGCCGTGGCCGAGCCCTTTTTATAGGCGATGCGAACTTGTGAAATGGACTCTTCTATAACCAACTAATTAAGGATTTAACTAATTAATTATTCGGCCACATTTTTTTTGATCAAACTTGAGAGCCTTTATTCATCGGCCACATTGATTACCTTCCAACTAACCTTGACTCAAAACGCGTACGTAACTAGTAGTACAACTTGACCCTCACGGCTGCCACGTACAAGAAAAACTACAAGTCTATGGAATTCACGTGACCTGCCTCTACAAATAAATATACTTAATTAAATAAAACATGGAAACTTATCCTTAGTAGATCCCATCAAATATATTGGCTTGCATGGAGTTTAAAAGAGAAGCTGCCGATCCTGATTTTCTCTGGAGGTGTACGAAATGTAGGAATTACATCTTCTAGCTTCGGTACCTCATTAGCATCCGATCGGAACCTTTTGTTGTATATTTTTCTTGGTACATGCATGGTATGACGAGAATCAATATGTACTAATTCCTTCTCAAATACAGGAGCAATTTTTGGTCCACAAAACTGACGCACACGACCATCGTTTCCTCAACATAATTTGGTCGCATGCTTTACATTATTTTTCACAACTTTTTCATGACTTGACTCATTAAATGGCTTAGGTTCAGTAGAATTATCGATCAATGGTGTCATGCCCGCATCAAAGAACAATGCCAAAAATCCTGTAATAAATTCAGAAAAATGCGAGCACCAGTGTCCAGTTTAGAACTTGTACGCTGGTGGGAAAGTTTCGGCACAAGGAAGCTAACCAACTGAGAACGCAGGTAGGTCTAAAATTTAGTGTAGACAATAGATGCGAAGTTAATAAGTGCTCTATACTTGGCCGTGTTTAACATCAATCCTAACCATGTCCATGTAGAGGTAGGTTTAACATTTAGACCAGACGGTACATAACAACCTGTTCAGATCGATCACTACCATGCCCATCCGGAGGAAAGGGTGGATCCATTGGCTATAAAATGCCCTATGCATCATTGCAATTACATGTGGAGCAAAGCAAATACAAGGTGTTAAAAAGAGCATGAGGTTGACAATGGGTACATATATAGCACATACTAGTCCCTCATCCTCTTGTTGAAATCTTTATATTTTTAGATGGTCAAGAAAGTTTTATTGTCTCCTTTAAGGATTATCTGGGAATGGTAGGTCTCGGGATGGCAAACGGATAGGACTTTGCACTTCACATTTCTTCTATTCTCTATTATCTGTTCCAATCACTAGTGGTGATGACAGCTTCTAGCCCTGATGCAGTGTAACCAAAACAATATTGTTTCACGAATAAGTTAGCAATGCTGAAGCTGAGCTCCTACTCAACGGGAGGCCATGGAATGCCTAGAATGAGCACCTTTGCGTGCAAAAATTCTTCAGCCTCTCTTGAGTTTCTGCTTTTCAGTACCAAAGGAACAAAGTATCCAAAAAATGCAAACGATGGTGGAGGAACATATCACACCACTTTTTTTCTTCTATTAATTTCTTTCCTTTGTAGTAGTCACTAGTAGAAAACAGGGCTTTGGTCCAGGCCGGGTCAGCCCATTAGTCCCGGTTTAGTCCAGAACCGGGACCAATGTGGGCATTGGTCCCGGTTCGTGAGCCCAGGGGGCCGGCCGGGCCACGTGGGCCATTGGTCCCGGTTCATCTGGACCTTTTGGTCCCGGTTGGTGGGATGAACCGGGACCAATGGGCCTCGCTCCTGGCCCACCACCATTGGTCCCAGTTGGTGGCTTGAACCGGGACCAAAGGTCCCCTTTAGTCCCGGCTCATGTCACCAACCGGGACCAATGAGGTGCCTATATATACCCCTCGCTCACGAGCAGAGCACCCCAGTGCTCTGTTTTTCTCTGGCCGAGGGGGAGAGGGCTTGGTGGTGCTCTAGCTCACCTCCTATGCACACAAGGTGTTCGATGGAATGCCCGGGCCACACTACTTAAGCTTTCTCCTCTCCAAGCTCGACCTCCAAACTCCATTTTCCATAATATTTGTCTAGGTTTAGCGGTCCGTCACGCCCCGTCCCCGTCTTCACCGCCGTCGATCACCCGCGCCGAGCTCATCGCCGGCACCACCGTGGTGAGCCTCTTGTTCTTATCTTCTTTCTGAAAGGAAAAATATTCTTACTTGTATGTTTACATAGATACTTGTATTATTTTCTTACTTTTATTATTGCATCTTATATAGTGCGATGGCTTTGGTATCCGTCCCCGTCGGCCCTCGTCCTGTCTATGATTCGGATGTGGTATATATATTATCTTTATAACTATTGGTTCATTTATTGTTTATGAAAATTATGCCGACCAACGTGACATAGATTTTATTTATGTAGGATGTATGTGAATCGGAAATGCCAACCGACCCTATTGTCGAGAGGTTAAATTTAGTTGAAGAAGAAAACAATTTGTTGAAGGAAAAAATAAAAAAAATTGAGGAGGAGAAGATGATATTGGAGTTGCATGTTGCGGATGTCGTCGATGATCACAAGATCAAGATGGATGCAATGCGCTTGAAGATTAGAAAGATTAGAAAATATGCCATTCATACCGAGGCTTGGTATCATTATGCCGTTGGATCAATTGTTACCTTGGTTGCGATTATGATCACATTTGTTTTCGCATTGAAATGTTTTACATAGTTTCAATGTATGGTTTAATTAATTAGATGCTCTGGAGAGCTATATGTTGTTAGATGAGAACTATGTATGCACTTTGGTTTTAATGTGATGATGAACTTCTATTAATTTGGACACTTAATTATATATAATGCACGCAGATGAACCGGCAATGGATGTACGGTGACAGACACACCCGCGAGTACATTAAGGGCGTGCATGAGTTTCTTGATGCGGCTGAGGCAAACAAGCAGAATGGTTTTATGTGTTGTCCATGCACTGAATGTGGGAATACGAGGTCTTACTCTAACCGGAAAATCCTTCACTCCCACCTGCTTTACAAGGGTTTCATGCCACACTATAATGTTTGGACGAGGCACGGAGAAATAGGGGTTATGATGGAAGACGGCGAAGAAGAAGAGTACGATGACAACTATGTGCCCCCTGAATACGGTGATGCTGCAACGGGGGGAGCTGGTGAAGATCAAGAGGAACCAGACGATGTGCCCAATGATGCTGCCACGGGTGAAGCTGCTGAAGATCAAGAGGAACCAGACGATGTGCCCGATGATGATGATCTCCGCCGGGTCATTGTCGATGCAAGGACGCAATGCATTAATCAAAAGGAGAAGCTGAAGTTCAATCACATGTTAGAGGATCACAAAAAAGGGTTATACCCCAATTGCGAAGATGGCAACACAAAGCTCGGTACCGTACTGGAATTGCTGCAGTGGAAGGCAGAGAATGCTGTGGCTGACAAAGGATTTGAGAAGCTACTGAAAATATTGAAGAAGAAGCTTCCAAAGGATAACGAATTGCCCGACAGTACATACGCAGCAAAGAAGGTCGTATGCCCTCTAGGATTGGAGGTGGAGAAGATACATGCATGCCCTAATGACTGCATCCTCTACAGCGGTGCATACAAGGATCTGAACGCATGCCCGGTATGCGGTGCATTGCGGTATAAGATCAGACGAGATGATCCTGGTGATGTTGACGGCGAGCCCCCCAGGAAGAGGGTTCCTGCGAAGGTGATGTGGTATGCTCCTATAATACCATGGTTGAAACGTCTGTTCAAAAACGAAGAGCATGCCAAGTTGATGCGATGGCACAGTGAGAACCGAAAAAAAGATGGGAAGTTGAGAGCACCCGCTGACGGGTCGCAGTGGAGAAAAATCGAGAGAAAGTACTGGGATGAGTTTGCAAAGGACCCAAGGAATGTATGGTTTGCTTTAAGCGCGGATGGCATTAATCCTTTCGGGGAGCAGAGCAGCAATCACAGCACCTGGCCCGTGACTCTATGTATGTATAACCTTCCTCCTTGGATGTGCATGAAGCGGAAGTTCATTATGATGCCAGTTCTCATCCAAGGCCCTAAGCAACCAGGCAACGACATTGATGTGTACCTAAGGCCATTAGTTGAAGAACTTTTACAGCTTTGGAATGGAAACGGTGTACGTACGTGGGATGAGCACAGACAGGAGGAATTTAACCTTAAGGCGTTGCTGTTCGTGACCATCAACGATTGGCCCGCTCTCAGTAACCTTTCAGGACAGACAAACAAAGGATACCACGCATGCACGCACTGTTTAGATGACACTGAAAGTATATACTTGGACAAATGCAGGAAGAATGTGTACCTGGGCCATCGTCGATTTCTTCCGACCAACCATCAATGTCGAAAGAAAGGCAAGCATTTCAAAGACGAGGCAGATCACCGGAAGAAGCCCGCCATGCGCACCGGTGATCACGTGCTTGCTATGGTCAATGATTTACACTACGTAATCTTTGGAAAGGGTCCCGGTGGACTAGCTGTTCTGAATGACGCTGAGGGACACGCACCCACGTGGAAGAAGAAATCTATATTTTGGGACCTACCCTACTGGAAAGATCTAGAGGTCCGCCCCTCAATCGACGTGATGCACGTGACGAAGAACCTTTGCGTGAACCTGCTAGGCTTCTTGGGCGTGTATGGGAAGACAAAAGATACACCTGAGGCACGGGAGGACCTGCAACGTTTGCACGAAAAAGACGGCATGCCTCCGAAGCAGTACAAAGGTCCTGCCAGCTACGCTCTTACGAAAGAAGAGAAAGAAATCTTCTTTGAATGCCTGCTCAGTATGAAGGTCACGACTGGCTTCTCGTCGAATATAAAGGGAATAATAAATATGCCAGAGAAAAAGTTTCAGAACCTAAAGTCTCATGACTGCCACGTGATTATGACGCAACTGCTTCCGGTTGCATTGAGGGGGCTTCTACCGGAAAACGTCCGATTAGCCATTGTGAAGCTATGTGCATTCCTCAATGCAATCTCTCAGAAGGTGATCGATCCAGAAATCGTACCTAGGCTAAGGAGTGATGTGGCGCAATGTCTTGTCAGTTTCGAGCTGGTGTTCCCACCATCCTTCTTCAATATCATGACGCACGTCCTAGTTCATCTAGTCGATGAGATTGTCATCCTGGGGCCCGTATTTCTACACAATATGTTCCCCTTTGAGAGGTTCATGGGAGTCCTAAAGAAATATGTCCGTAACCATGCTAGGCCAGAAGGAAGCATCTCCATGGGCCATCAAACAGAGGATGTTATCGGGTTTTGTGTTGACTTCATTCCTGGCCTTAACAAGATAGGTCTCCCTAAATCGCGGTATGAGGGGAGACTGACTGGAAAAGGCACTCTTGGAAGAGACTCAATAATATGCAGGGACGGATATTCTTGGTCTCAAGCACACTACACAGTTCTACAGAACTCTACCTTGGTGACCCCGTATGTCAATGAACACAAGAACAGTCTGCGCTCCAAACACCCGGAGCAGTGCGACGACTGGATTACATGTGAACACATCAGGACTTTCAGCAGTTGGTTGGAAACACGTCTCAGAGGTGACAACACTGTTTGTGATGAGTTGTACTTGTTGTCCAGGGGACCATCTTTGACTGTATTGACTTACAAAGGATACGAGATAAATGGGAATACATTTTACACGATCGCCCAAGATCAAAAGAGCACCAACCGAAACAGCGGTGTCCGCTTTGATGTAGCAACCGAGAGCGGAAAGGACACATATTATGGTTACATAGTGGACATATGGGAACTTGACTACGGATCTCATTTTAAGGTCCCTTTGTTTAAGTGCAAATGGGTCAATCTGTTAGGCGGCGGGGTACAGGTAGACCCACAGTACGGAATGACAACAGTGGATCTGAAAAATCTTGGGTACACTGACGAACCATTTGTCCTAGCCAATGATGTGGTACAGGTTATCTATGTGAAGGACATGTCTACCAAACTGAGAAAAAGAAAAGATAAGGAAGCGAATACATCATACGATGAGCCAAAGCGCCACATAGTTCTTTCAGGAAAAAGGGACATCCTGGGAGTGGACGGCAAGACAGACATGTCTGAAGATTATGAAAAGTTTCATGAAATTCCTCCCTTCAATGTCAAGGCTGACCCAAGCATCCTGATAAACAATGAAGATTATCCATGGTTATGGTGCAATAAGCAAATGACACAAGCGAAGAAAAAGTGAAGACTTTCTCCCGCAACTATTATGATGATACCATGCCAACTTTGTAACACACGAACATGCTACCATTGCCCGTTTTGTACATGCACATGCTATGTGGGTGAAATTATGATACCATGCCAACTTTCAACTTTTTCAGAGTTCATTTGAAATGCTTTCATGTCTTATGGTTCGGCCCTCATAATACCATGACCATTAGTCCCTGGCCCATGCCAACTTTCAACTTTCAACTTTCTAAAACTAATGGCACTAATAGAAAGTTTATAATTTTGCTCTTCGCCCCTGGCCCATGGCCATTAGTCCCGGTTTGTGCCACAAACCGGGACTAAAGGGTTGGTCCTCGTTGCGGGCAGAGTTTAGTCCCACCTCGCCAACCGAAGGGGGCTCACACCGGTTTATAAGCCCTTCCCTCTCTGCCTTGTTGAGCTCCTCTCAAAGTGAAAATAGATGCCCTAATAGAGAAAAGTTTAACCTAAATTCATAGAGAATTTCTCTGAAATTCATAGAAATTTAGTAGGAATTTAGGTTGAATTTTCTCTATAAGTGCATCTATTCTCATTTTTTAGTAAGTTAATCACAAACTTGTGATTCAAACAATTTTCAAAGAATTCAAATTTTAACTATTCAAATTTGAAAACTAATGGCACTAACAGAAAGTTTATAATTTTTCTAAAACTAATGGCACTAACAGAAAGTTTATAATTTTGCTAACCTAAAAGCAAACAGAATTAAAAATTAAAGCAAAAAACAAAAGGAAATAAATAATGCAAAAAACAAATCAAAAAAACAGAAAAAAAAACTATTTTTATAGTGAAGTTAATCACAAAATAAAATAAATAAAGCAACAAAAAAACTAAAAAAGTGTTTTCAAATTTGAAAACTAATGGCACTAACAGAAAGTTTATAATTTTTCTAAAACTAAAAGCAAAAAGAATAAAAAAATAAAGCAAAAAACAAAAGAAAATAAATAATGCAGAAAACAAAACAAAAAAACTAGAAAAAATAGCAACAATAAGTATTTTGTTGTAAGTAGAAACAAAATAAAATAAATAAAGCAACAGAAAGTTTATAATTTTGCTGACCTAAAAGAAAAAAGAATTAAAAAATAAAGCAAAAAACAAAAAAAAATAATAATACAGAAAACAAAACAAAAAAACTGGAAAAAAATAAAAATAGCAACAATAAGTATTTTGTTGTAAGTAGAAACAAAAAAAAATAATTAAAGCAACAAAGAAAACAAAAAGAACAAAAAAAGTGTTTTCAAATTTGAAAACTAATGGCACTAACAGAAAGTTTATAATTTTTCTAAAACTAAAAGCAAAAAGAATTAAAAAATAAAGCAAAAAACAAAAGAAAATAAATAATGCAGAAAACAAAACAAAAAAACTAGAAAAAATTAAATATAGCAACAATAATTATTTTGTTGTAAGTAGAAAGAAAAAAACAAAAAAAGTGCCACCTACTGGGCACCCATGGCCTGAATACGACTAGAAACCCTATCATGGGCCAGGATTCAGGCCCGCGGGAGGACCAGTAGGCCCACAGGCACACATTGCACGGTTAGGCCCGAAAGCCTGCTTTAGAGAGGAGCTCGAGAGGGAAGGCGCACCGCACCTTATAAACAGGTGCGGCTCCCTCTCAACTAGCGAGGTGGGACTAAACATTTGGGCACGGGGCAGCACAAGGCCTTTGGTCCCGGTTGGTGGCACCAACCGGGACTAAAGGGGGCATTGGTCACGGTCCAACAACCGGGACCAAAGGCCGCCGCTTCCCGCCCTTTGGGCTGCTGAAAATTGGCCTTTGGTCCCGGTTGGTGGCACCAACCGGGACTAAAGGGGGGCATTAGTCCCGGTTTGTGCCACGAACCGGGACTAAAGGCTTTGCTATATAAGCAGCACTTAGCAGTTTCTCCAAAATCCATCCCTTTCTTCTCCGCCCGACGCCTGCTGCTCTGCCTCGTCGCCGTCGCCGCCGAGCCGTCGCCGCCGCCTCCGACGCCGTCAGGCTGGTCCACCTCACCGTTGTCGCCTTCTCCGACGCCGTCAGGCTGCTCAACTTTGCCGTCGTCGCCGCCCTCCAACGCCACCTCACTGTCGTCCCCGCGCCCCGACGCCGCCCGCCGTGCTCCGCCACCCCTCTGTGAGCACCTGCCTCGCTCCCGCGCCCCTGCCCTGGCCTGCCCCGCCGGCGCCACCACTTTTTTTATTAGTTTAATTTTTTTCATATATATATATAATGTATGTGTATGTATGTGGCTATATGTTTTTGTTCATATGTTGCAATATGTTTTTTTTATTTTTATTAGTTTATTTTTTTGTTCATATGTGATGTATATGTGTATGTGGCTATAATGTATATGTGTATGTGATGTATGTGGCTAGAATTTGCTAAATATATATGTTAAAAATGTTTTTTTGTTCATAGAAAGTTTTTTGTTCATATATAGAAAGTTACAATTTTAGAAAAGTTTTATATATGCAAAAGTTACAATTTTAGAAAAAGAAGGATAGGAAAGAAGAAAATAAGAAGAGGAAATAAAGAAGAAGAGGAGAGGAAAAGAAGAGAAGAAATAAATAAGAAGAAGAAAAAAGAAGGAAAAGAAGAAGAGAAGAAGAAAGGAATAGTGGAGAGGAAGAGAAAATAGAATATTCTATTTTCTCTTCTTCTCCACTATTCCTTTCTTCTTCTCCTCTTTTTTTCTTCGATCTTCTCCTCTAGCTATTCCTTTCTTCTTCTCCTCTTTTTTCTTATTCTTCTTCTTCTTCTTAATTTTTATCGGGAACGAGGGTGTCGAGGATCGCCGAGGGGTCGAGGGTCGGGAACTAGGGTAGAGGGTCGAGGGTCGTTAAGGGGTCAAGGGTCGAGGGTTTCAGGGTCAAGGGTTCGAGGGTTCTATAGGGTCTAGGGATTGAGGGTCGAGGGTTCCAGGGTCGTCTAGGGGTCGAGGGTTCCAGGGTCGTCGAGGGTTCGAGGGGTCTAGGGTCGCCGAGGGGTCGAGGGTCGTCGAACATGAGAGGAAGAAGAGAATAAAAAAAGAAGAGGAATAAGAAAAAAAAGAGGAGAAGAAAGAATAGAGGAGAAGATCTCCTCTATTCTTTCTTCTCCTCTTTTTTTTCTTCTTTTTCCTCTTTTTTTATCGGGAACGAGGGTCATCGAGGGTCGCCGAGCGGTAGAGGAGAAACCCTAAATAGAAAGTATCGTCGGTGTGACATACATGTACCATCGGTGTCGGACACTACATCCACGTCCCACAAGTGACGTGGGCGTCGAAGCCCGCGCCACTTGTGGGACGTGGATGTAGTGTCCGACACCGACGGCCACATGTATCTCACACCCATGATACTTGCTATTTAGGGTTTCCTCTACCGTTCGGCGACCCTGACCCTCGACGACCCTCGTTTCCGATAAAATAAAGAGGAAGAAGAAGAAAAAAAAGAGAAGAAGAGAAGAAGAAGAAAAAAAAGAGGAGAAGAATTCTTCTCCTCTTTTTTTTCTTCTTCTTCTCTTCTTCTCTTTTTTATTCTTATTCCTCTTTATTTTATCGGTAAAGAGAGAGGCCCGAAGAAAAAGTTGAGCTTGGATGAAAAGTTTGAGATCATAGCAATTGCGCCCGACGGCCAACCGATTGAACCCCTCCGGACAAAGAGCGCATTTGTTGCTCGGTGCGGGGTTTTGGTTAGGGACAAGATCCCGATCAGCATCCAGCAATGGTTTAAGCCGGCTACAGAAGACCCTGAGGTGTCTTATGTCAATGATATGCAGAAAAATGATCTTTGGACTGAGCTGAAGTCAAATTTCACCCTACCGCCAGAGGATAATCCAGAGAAGCCAGTTAAAGAGCAATTAATCAAGTCTTTTGCTCTTAAGAGGATGGCAGAACTATTCAGGAGGTGGAAGAAAGAGCTGAATAAGTTTGTCGAAAATAATGAGACACCAGAATTCAAGGGCAGATATGAGAAGATCAGAGATCACTGGCCTGCATTTGTGGCCCACAAGACATCGGAAAAGAGTAAGAAGATGTCGGCGACAAACAAGCAATATGCTACGAAGAAGAAGCATCACCATCGCACGGGGTCAGGTGGCTACCTCATAGCCCGGCCTAAGTGGGCTAAGACTGAGAATGATCTAGTTGATAAAGGGATCGAACCAGAGACAATTAACTGGCCAGACCGTTGCCGGACTTGGTTCTTCGGGGTTGGCGGAACCTTGGACCCTGTAACAGGGAAGTGCATTTGGACGAACGATCAAATGGACATACCAGTCAGGAAGCTTAAGCAGTATATTGAAGCAGCGCAGCAAGGGATGTTCTTTCCAGACAGAGAGAACGACGAGCTCACAATGGCCCTCGGGAATCCTGAGCACCCTGGACGGACACGAGGCACGCCAGGCTCCATTCCGTGGAAGGTTGGGTTTCCGGACGCAGGCAGTTACAAATCCCATGAGAGGAGGAAAAAAGTGCAGCAGACCCAAATGCAGGCGCTGCAAGCAAGGGTACAAGCGATAGAGGAACGAGAAGCAAATCGCAACAAACATACTGCCGCAGCTTCCCCCGAAGCTACCCCGCCATCTCAGCGGAGAAGCAGCGTGGCTTCTACCGAGCTGCTTCAGCCAGAGCATGCCTTGACGGCTCCTGCCAGCTATCCCATGGATGCTATCACGGAGTCTCAAAATTGCACCTTATGACGCAATGGATGAATTTGAAGGTCAAGGCGGCTGTTGGCTCTGTTTATCCTACTGAATCCGGCGCAACTTTTCACTGCCGGCCGATTCCAGAAGGATATGCTAGGGTGATGGTGGATGAAATAACGGAGGGATTTGAGGACCTCCAGCTTGACCACCCTACCGGTGAAGGGGAGACTAGGCTGGGGTCTGCTCTGAAGACTCCATGCCTATGGCGGAAGGAGCTCATCAACCTTCCGAACTGGACGCCTCCGCCTCCTCCTCCTCCTCCGGCAAGTCAGGGCACTCCGCCTCCTCCACCGCCTCCTCCTCCGGCGAGTCAGGGCACTCCGCCTCCTCCTCCGGCGAGTGACGATCAGGGCACTCGACCGGCTCCTTCTCCAGCGCGTGGTGGCACTCCGCCTCCTTCTCCGCCTGCGCCGACGCGCCCGAGCAGCCAGCCTCCTCCTTCTCCGCCTCGTTAGCAAGGGCGGAAGAGACCTGCCGCCGCTCCGGCTGCTCCGGCGCGTCGTAGTCCTTCTCCTCCGCCTCGTAAGCAAGTAAAGAAGACAACCGCTCCGTCTGCTCGGCCGACGTCTAGCAGTACAGCCAGAGGCGGGAGGACATACAGATTCGGTCCTTCTCTAAAGACTCCAGAGAAGTTACCATACGAGAGGACCCCGGAGGAGAACGCCGAGATCGCGTGAACCGAAGTGGATGACTGGTTTAAAGGGTTGAAAGCAAAGAGACATCCACCTCCGGAGGAGAAGGTAGATCCGGTGAAAGCGAAGCGCACTCTGGCTGCCCTGACAAAACCACCCAAGTCTCCGCCAAAAGGAAACTATGAGCGCATTATTGGAAAGGAATTTGCCGAAGCGGAGCGGTCGGGAAGTACTGTCAGTGATCGAAGGCTGAAAGAACGACGAGCTGGGAAACAAATTGCCCAGCTCGGCGAACAAGCGAAGCAATCGTGCCCCCCGCTCAAGGTGCCTAGCGACAACGTCGCTAATGATCCGAGGATGGTGCCCGGTTATAGCAATCTTGCCGATTACCTGCCCGACGATGTACATTATGAACCCGTGGAGGTGCAAATATAAAGATACGAGTACGGGAAGCCTCTCATCAAAGATGAAAGATCTCTATCAACGATGATGCGAAGATTGCATGATTGGTACTTGAAAATCTGCAGAGACTCTGGGGGGAGGAGTACTTTGTGTGTGAAAGTTAAAAAGGAGCATGACCTCGTTGGAATTGAACTGTTGCCTGTTCCATTTGAGGAGTTCTTTCAGTTTTTCAATCAATTGGCCCTCGATAAAACAACGGTCACCTGCTACTGTCTGTAAGTAGTACTACTTCTGTCATTAAGTCTCTCTATATAGCTCAGCTCTTTCATTGCATGTATTTATAATCATCCTCTGTCGGTGTACTAGAGTAGGGGTACCCTAGTATCCCGAACTTGTGCACGGGCAGTCGCAGCATCCCGCGGCAAGGCTTGCCGGGTGACCGCCAAGGTCCTCCGTGGTTCCTTTGGAGCCATTCAAGAACAAAGTGTCCAAGCCAAGAAGACAAGACCCCGGCAAGAGGAGCTTGCCGGGAAGGCTAACAAAAGCATCCCAAGACCCCGGCAAGAGGAGTTTGCCGGGAAGGCCACCCAAGGCATTGCAAGGAACTTGCCGCGGCGCACCACGCGCCCCGGCAAGGCCCGGTGAGCGACAAGCTCCCGGACGCGACAAGACAACGACAGCGGCAAGGCGCTTGCCGCGGCAAGCCACCTCCCTGGGCCCGCGCTCCAGCACATCCACCAACGTGTCGCTCTGGGGCCCTTCCAGGCGTACGTGGCGGGAGGCTGTGCAGCCAGCGGCGTGCGGTGGCAAGCGGCGCTGACAAGATCGCCATCGTGGCGAACGGTGGCGTCCCTGGCGGTCCCTTTTCACACTGTTTAGGCGACACAGACAGGCATTTAAGGCCCTTGTCCCCTGCCGTCAGGGTTAGGTATGATACACTGTAGCAGGTAGCTGTGCCTACCACAGCACCTTTCCATTTTTGCCCTTTACCTCCGTTGCCACCTGTCGGTAACCCATTGAGCATATAAAAGGAGGCCCGTGTGCAACATAGAGGGGGGTTAGCTGGTTCGAACACTCACGCTCGGTCTTGTTAGCTGCGGGTGTGTACTGTAGCACCCCGCGCTCCCGAGCAAGAAATCAATACAAACCACAAAGCAGGAGTAGGGTTTTACGCATCCGTGCGGCCCGAACCTGGGTAAACTGCTCGCGTGCTTCGCCTCGATCCGCTCTTTGCACGACCTCCGCCCCCGCTGAACCGAAAGGGACTCGGCCCGCCGGTCCCATAGGTGCCCGTGGATCAGTGCCCCGGCATCTTTGGCGCGCCAGGTAGGGGGTGTCGAAGTTGTGTGAACCAGATCCGGCGTTCTCGCGAGCTAGATCTTCATCATCTTCATCGACATGCCGCCGAAGAAGAAGGTTTCGGAGGCGGCTTCTCCGTCCGCGCCTTACCCATCACCGCCGGGACAAACGGCTGATGGGGCGGGCGCCGGCGGAAGAACGGGCGTAGACGAGGGAGCTCACGGTGCTGCCAGGTCCAAGGGCGAGGCTGCGCTGCCCATCGGCGGCGTAGCTGGCTCCCATAACGACCGGGCGCACTCCAAGACCTCGGCGTCCGTACATGCACCGCGCCTGTCTCAGGAGGCGCGGGACCGGCAGCGTCATGGTACTCACAGTACCATGCGTTTGCTAGACCAAGATCGGGCTGGTGGATCTCGGAGCGCTCAGGACCACCATGCACGCCACATGCTGGCACGAGCGGGGCACGGTTGCCTGGACAGGATATTGCTCCTTCTAACATGACTGGTGGGGGTGCAACTACTGTGCACTCTCCGCCCCGAAGGCCGAGATCGCCGACTCGCCGGATCCACCTCGACAGCGACTCCACCGCGTCGTCAGATCCGCGAGCTCGTCGCGATCAGCGCCAAGTTCTTCAAGAACGACAACAAGAAGACGCTCGTACTCGCATCGAGCGCTGAAGGGAAGCGCGACGTCAATCAGACCAGCGCGCTGGGCCCTCTGTTGACATGCATGCGCCAGGGGAACCAGGCGACTTGCCGTATGCGGTAGGTTGCCCTGCGTTCACTCGTGAGCTGCGGCAAGTCCAGTGGCCCAGTACGAAGAATTTCAAACCAGATGTACTAGAGAAGTACGACGGCAAGACGCATTCGTTGGAGTTCCTCAGCATCTACACCATCGCGGTGCAGGCTGCCGGGGGGCGGGACGACAAGATCCTTGCCAACTACTTCCCGCTGGTGCTCAAGCCCAATGTCAGGTCCTGGCTCATGCACTTGCCGGACAACTCCATATCCTCCTAGGCTGATCTATGCCATCAGTTTGTCGGCGCCTTTACAGGCGGCCACAAACCTCATGGCCAAGAGAGTGACCTTCATCTGCTCGCCCAGAAGGAAGGAGAGCTCCTGCGCAAGTACATTCAGAGGTTCAGCCGTGTACAGTATAACATCCCAGACGTCCACCCCGCCGCGGTCATCAGCGCGTTCCATCAGAACGTGCGTAACCGCAGGATGCGGGAGGAGATGGCGATGTGCAGGATCAGAGACGTCAGTGAGCTGTATGCCCTGGCCGACAAGTGTGCACGTGCTGAGGAAGGGAGGAAACTCCCCGGAGAGAAGACCGGAGCAGAAGGATCTGACAGTGAGGATGCCGCCCCGGCAAAGAAAAACCGGCGGCGGAACAGGAAGAAGAAAGGCAAAGAGGTGCTAGTCGTTGAGCAGTCCGGCAACGAAGGTGGCGCCAAGAAGGCCAAAGTTGGTAGCTCCGGCAAGGAGGTTGCCGCGTGCACCAACTGCCAGGCTGTGGCAATCGCCGACAAGCAGGACGGCACCGACAAGCAGTACTGCAAGATTCACCGCACCAAGGGCCATGACCTCCAGAGCTGCAAGAAGGTCGAGCAGCTTGTCCAGCAGCAAAAGGCTGAGTACGGTGACGCGACAAGGAGAGGGCCCAAGGAGGTGCTGGAGAATCCGGCAAGAAGCGCGCCGGCCAGGGAGGACGCCGCGGCAAGGCCAAGCAGCGGCAAGGAGACAGACCTCCCCGCGGCCGCGACAACGATGAAGACGACAACGGCGACGAAGACATGGATGATGTTGAGACCAGTGAGCAGGAGTCCAGAAAGCCACAGATGTTTTGTGTGATGACGATGGTGCTTCTCTGCATACTTCGCACCGCCAACTCAAGCAGTGGGTGCGGGAAGTCAATGCAGCAGAACCACTTGTCGAATCGCGCAAACTTCTGAATTGGTCCAGCACGCCTATCATCTTTGACATTGAGGACCACCCTGATCGCACAACTGCGGTCGGGTGCTTGCCGATGTTGGTTTCACCAACTATCCGCAACCTCAAGGTCACTAAGATGTTAGTTGACGGCGGGGCCGGCTTGAACCTGATCTCCTCCACTGTACTCCAGAAACTCCAGATCCCTGACAGTGAGCTTGAAGAAACCGGCACATTCCAAGGAATCAATCCGGGAAGGAGCAAGCCGAAGGGAAAGGTCACGCTGCCGGTAACATTTGGCAGCGAGCTGAACTTCAAGACTGAGAGGGTCACATTTGACGTTGCCGATATTCCATTGCCTTACAACGGGATACTGGGCTGTCCAGCACTCGCCAAGTTCATGGCAGCCTCTCACTACGCATATAACATGCTGAAGATGCCAGGCCCGATAAGCGTCATCTCTGTCCCTGGCGACAAGAAAGATGCTCTTATCTGCGCCGACAAGATCTACCGGGAAGCGGCAGCCGCAGCAGATCGCGAATCACTTGCCGCTGAAGCTCCCGGGGGGAAGAAGACCAAGTCCGGCAAGAGTTCTGATGCCCACTCCGGCAAGCGCACCTCTTCGGAGTGCTGCGCTGCCGTCGAGGACGCACCATCGAGCCCCACCGGCAAGTGTAAGAAGACGATGGCAGCTCCGCCAGAGACGAAAAAGGTGTCCGCCAAGGAGGATGGCACTGGTGGTACCTTCACCATCAGTGCCACTCTCGACCCTAAATAGGAAAGCGCGCTCGTTGCTTTCCTGCGGGCGAATGTCGACGTGTTTGCGTGGCAACCGTCTGACATCCCCGGTGTTCCCAGGAAAGTGATTGAGCACCACCTTGCCGTTTGTCCTCATGCGTGGCCCGTCAAGCAGAAAGTTAGAAAGCAAGCAGTGGAGCGCCAAGAGTTCATAGCAGAAGAGATCAAGAAGTTGGAAGCAGCAGGCCTTGTCAGAGGAGTGCTCCATCCTACGTGGTTGGCCAATCCTGTAGTCGTGCGCAAGGCAAACGGGAAATGGAGACTTTGTATCGACTTTACCGATGTTAACAAAGCTTGTCCCAAAGACCCATTTCCTTTGCCGCGCATTGACCAGATTGTTGACTCCACAGCCGGATGTGATTTGCTTTCATTTCTTGACGCATATTCAGGATATCATCAGATCTTCATGGCAGAAGAGGATGAGGAGAAGACCGCATTTATTACTCCATGTGGCACGTACTGTTTCGTACGAATGCCTTTCGGATTAAAAAATGCTGGTTCAACATTTGCAAGAGTAGTCCATGTCGCCCTTGAGCCACAAATACACAGAAATGTGGAAGCCTACATGGATGATATAGTGGTCAAGAGCAAGGACAGGGCAACTCTGATTCAAGATTTGGACGAAACCTTTGCAAATCTGCGCAAGATCAGCCTCAAGATCAACCCAGAGAAGTGTGTGTTTGGAGTTCCTTCCGGCAAGCTTCTCGGGTTTTTCGTGTCTCTGCGGGGAATTGAAGCCAATCCCGACAAGATCAAGGCCATTGAGCAGATTGAAGCACCCAAGCGCGTCAAGGATGTAAAAAGACTTGCCGGTTGTATGGCTGCTCTCAGCAGGTTTATCTCTCGGTCTGCTGAGCGCGCCCTGCCGTTTTTCAAATTATTGAAAAAGGCAGGTCCAATGAGATGGACTCCGGAAGCGGAGGCTGCGCTGCAAGACTTGAAGAGATACCTGTCCTCCCCTCCAATACTTGTCGCACCTAAGCCACAAGAGAAGTTGCTGCTGTACATAGAGGCAACCAATCAAGTGGTTAGTGCTGCGTTAGTAGCAGAGAGGGAGGCAGATGATGAGCCAGCAACCACAGCAAGTGCATCCAGCGACAAGCAAGGGGCTTCCCCGACAAGCTCTGGTCCCGACAAAGATGGATCTGCGCAGATGCACGAGGAGACACAGAAGAAAATGGTGCAGCGCCCAGTTTACTTTGTCAGTTCCCTTCTGCAGGGGGCTAGGTCAAGGTACTCTGGTGTGCAGAAATTGCTTTTCAGCCTCCTCATGGCCTCGAGAAAGCTGCGCCATTACTTCCAAGAACACGAGATCACAGTTGTCACTCGCTTTCCGCTGAAGAGGATATTACAGAATCCAGAAGCGACAGGCAGGATTGTTGAGTGGGCACTGGAACTATCAAGCTTTGGCCTCAAGTTTGAGAGTACTTCAACTATCCAGAGCAGAGCATTGGCAGAATTTATAGCAGAATGGACGCCAACACCAGATGAAGAAATTCCAGAAACAAGCATCCCCGACAAGGAAGTAAGCACAGAGTGGCTGATGTACTTTGATGGTGCCTTTTCGCTGCAAGGCGCCGGCGCTGGCGTACTGCTTATCGCACCCACCGGAGAGCGCCTCAAGTACGTAGTCCAGATGCACTTTCCCAAGGAGCAAGCAACAAACAATACTGCAGAGTATGAGGGCTTGCTTGCCGGTCTCAGGATCGCAGCAGACCTTGGGATCAAGAAGCTCATTGTCAGGGGTGACTCCCAGCTTGTCGTCCGCCAAGTAAACAAGAATTATCAGAGTCCGTTGATGGAAGCTTATGTCGACGAAGTGAGAAAGCTAGAAGAGCGCTTTGACGGCCTACAAATGGAGCATGTTCCAAGAGCTCAGAACGCCATTGCTGATGGCCTGTCAAAGTGCGCCGCACTTAAGCTACCTGTGGAACCAGGGATCTTTGTGCTCAAGCTGACTCAACCGTCCGTAACACCATCAATTGGACAGAGCAAGAAGAGGAAGTTGATTTCTGGTGACTATTTGCCGGCAGAGCTTCCCAAAGCCACCGCCAAGAAGGTCCCCAAGATCAACACCAAGAGCGCTGAGGAGCAGTCTGCTCCGGCAAGCCCTAGGGTTTGTTCCTTTGAAGCAGAAGCTCCCGATAAGTTTTGCTCCGGCAAGCTTGTCGGGGAACGTCAAGCTCCGGCAGAGACGCAGCTTCTCGCCGTAGAAGCGGACGTTCCCGCAGCAGCTGAGACCAACACCAAGAGAGTTGAGGAGCAAGATGCTCCGGCAAGCCCTAGGGTTTGTTCCGTTGAAGCAGAAGCTCTCGACAAGTTTTGCTCCGGCAAGCTTGTCGGGGAACGTCAAGCTCTGGAGAGCCGCAGGTTCTTGCCGGAGAAGCGGATGTTCCCGCAGCAGCAGATTTGCCTTTAGTCCTTGTTGTCGAGCCGCAAGCTCCAGCATGGGCATAGCAGATAGTCCGTTTCCTTCAGACAGGAGAACTTCCCGAAGAGCAAGAAGAAGCGGAAAGAGTAGCCCGGCAGTCAAGTATGTACCAGTTTGTCGACGAGACACTGTACAGAAGAAGACTCAACGCTGTGAAATTGAAGTGTATTCACCGGGAAGACGGACAGAAGCTGTTCACAGAGATACATGGAGGCATATGTGGTCACCACATTGGTGCAAGAGCACTTGTCGGCAAAGCATTCCGGCAAGGTTTCTTCTGGCCAACAGCCCTCCAGGATGCAACTGCACAAGTAACCAAGTGTGAAGCGTGCCAGTTCCATTCCAAGCAGATACACCAACTAGCTCAAGCTCTCCAGACGATCCCTTTATCCTGGCCATTTTCGGTCTGGGGGATCGACATCCTCGGCCCCTTTCCCCGAGCTGTCGGGGGCTTTGAGTACTTGTACGTTGCAATCGACAAGTTCACAAAGTGGCCGGAAGTGGAACCAGTGAGGAAGGTGACCGCACAGTCAGCCGTCAAGTTCTTCAGGTCGATTGTTTGCCTCTTCGGGATCCCTAACAGGATAATCACCGACAACGGTACACAATTCACGAGCCGCACCTTCATGCAGTACGTCCAAGATCTTGGCGCCAAGGTCTGCTTCGCTTCTGTTGCTCACCCCAGAAGCAACGGTCAAGCGGAGAGGGCAAATGCTGAAGTGCTGCGTGGGCTCAAGACCAGAACTTTCGACAGGCTGCACAAGTGCGGAAGAAACTGGATCGAGGAGCTGCCGGTGGTTCTTTGGTCGATCAGGACGACGCTAAATCGAGCCACTGGCCAGACACCTTTCGCTCTAGTCTATGGAGCAGAGGCAATTATCCCCACAGAACTCGTATACGGGTCACCTCGAGTGCTCGCTTATGATGAGCTTGAGCAAGAGCAGCTGCGACAAGATGACGCGCTGCTCCTTGAGGAAGACCGTCTTCAGGCTGCTGTGCGAGCTGCTCGCTACCAGCAAGCTTTGCGCCGCTACCATAGCCGCAAAGTTAATGCCAGAAGTCTCGAGGAAGACGACCTTGTTCTTCGGCGCGTTCAGTCCGCCAAGAATTCCAACAATTTGACGCCGAAGTGGGAGGGCCCTTACCGGGTGAAACGAGTCACTAGGCCTGGCGCTGTCCGCCTTGAGACCGAAGATGGAATTCCGGTGAGCAACTCCTGGAACATTGAGCATCTTCGTAAGTTTTACCCGTAAGGCAGTTGCCGGAACCTGTTCCAGCAACCACCTTTTGTACAAGTCTTGCCGCTATTGCATGTAATCCTTTGTACAAAGCCGGGCGCAGAACCCGTGCATAAATAAAGCTCATGTGCCCCGCGCATTTTGTCGATTTTATGCTTTCTATTTTTTGGCATATATGATCTGACACTTTGTGCAGCACCTACTCCACGGTAAGCAATAACGAGCCGTAAAGCTCCATATCTGTATTGTCTCTTCTTTCTTTTGAAAGGAAGGTTCCCCTCGCCCACAAGTTTGCCGGGGGGGAGAGGAGAAGATGATGGTATGGACCAGGCGTCGTTCAAGAAAGTTTCGCCTTGCCGGGAAGCAAATAACAGAAAAGCTAAGCTGCCAAAGTTTGAGCAATCAAATTTTTTAAATTTAAGTTATTTCCCTTGAACGACCGCACTTTGTATGGAAAACCTGTGCGCGGAGGAACCAACTCGTAGCTAGTTGCGCCCTTACTTTGTTTTGAGTCCGCTCAACAACTTAAGTGAGCTGCTAGCGCCCTTACTTTGTTTCGAGTCCGCTCAACAAATTAAGTGAGCTGCTAGCGCCCTTACTTTGTTTCGAGTCCGCTCGACAACTTAAGTAAGCTGCAACTAGTCGCGACAAGGTTTCTTGCCGGTAGCGGCACCGCCAGCAGGCTGCTGATGTTCCGCACTCAGCGCTCGCGGCTCTGGTGCCTGCACCGGCAAGTTCCCTAAAAGCGTAGGGTAAAAAGACATACAAAGGGAGGAATCAAGTAAAGGGAATAACGTTGCGAATCATTGCCCGGAACATAGTTATATTACAAAAATAACTTGTCATGGCTCTAACAGATTGTTTTCATGACAAGATAAACAACGACAAGGGAAGAAGAAATGGGCGGCCTAATCTACGCGATCGCCTTCAACCCTCTTGATCCCGCTCACCTTGTCCACAATGGGTGCGACAAGGGCTTTGAGCTCCTCCAGATCAGCTTCTGGCGGCAAGGTCCTGAGGATGTTGGTGAGGCAGAGGCCCGGATTGCGGAAGGCCACCTTCATCAATAATTTCTGGAGGGCCCCCGCGCAGACCCTGCGCGACTCGTCAGCCAGTTGCTTGGGGATCCTCTCCCAGAGTCGCTGAAGGGCCGTCGCCACGCCCTTGAAGAACAGAACAAGCTTGGCGCTGGGTAGGAGGTTGTCATCGGAGGGATACCCGAGATCCTCCATCCCCAGTTGCGCCAGCTCCTTGTCGATGTCCGTGGCGGCGTTCACAAGACTCTCCGTCCAGTTCGTCACGGTCTCCCTGAAGGCGTTCTGGGCGGCGGCAGCACTCTCCAGCAGCGCCTTGTCAGCCTTGATTTCCTCCTTCAAGGCCGCCTCCCGCTTCTTGGCGCTATCCAGAGTCTTGGTCAAAGTGGTTAGCTTTAACTCAAGATCCACGTTGGAGACCTTAGCGGCGCTGAGCTCCTTGCCCTTCTCGGAGAGATCGGCCTCCAGCCGCGCCACCTTCGTCTTCAACTCCTCCTTGGCGGCCTCGGCGGCGGCAGCAGCGTCCTCCGCTTGCTTGAGGGCTCCGCCAAGTTTCTCCTCGCGCGAGGCAAGCTCCTCCTCGTGGGCGTCAAGATTGACCTTCCGCTGTGCCAGCTCGCCCTCCTCCGCGGCCAGCTTCACAGCGGCAAGTCGCTGGCGCTCTTCGGCTTCGGCCTTCTCGAGGAGAAAGGCCTTCTGCGCTTCAGCGAGCTGCTCCCGCTCCTCCGCCAGGGATCGAAGGGCTTCCCGGTGGAAACCTCCGAGCTCTTCCGCGCGCTTTTCAATGTCTGCTCCCGCCTTCGCGACAAGCACCTCGCGGGACTCCAGCTTGGCTTGTCGCGCGCGGTAGAGCGACATCAACCTCCGCAGCAGCCGCTCTTCTTCGGGCTCGTTGCTGCTGCTGCTTGGCGCGTCGACCAGCGTCAACCCCACGGAGGCAAGCACTTCTCCGTCGAAGATCTCCCCCTCGACCGGCGCTCTGGAGCTTGATGCCCAGGGAAGATTGATGAAGACATCGTCGCCGGCCTTCAGGTAGACGCCTGGCTGGGGCTCTCCGGAGCCTGGCGCTGCGGCAGCGGCGGATGGGTCGGCGGTCGGTGTAGCGCCTGGCGCTCCTGCGGCCTCAGGGCCGTCAGTGCGATCGCCGGACCCCCCGCCAGTTGCCGCGGCGTCAGCCTTGGCGGCCTCTGCGCCGGCGGCATCTCCAGCACCGGTTGCCTCGTCGGCGGCGACCTCGGTTTCCATCTGCTCCGCAGCGGATGGATCTGACGGCCGGAAAAGGGGGAAGAGTCAAGCAAAAATCCAGCAAAAACAAAAAGAAGATCAGAAGAAGAAGAAGAACCCAAGGGGAGTTTTGAAGCAAGAGAGGTACCTGCACCAGGTTCTGCAGTTGTGGTCTCCGCTGTCGGGGGGCCGCTGGTGCTGTCCCTTGCCGGAGAACCCTCCCTTGCCGGAGACTTCTCCCTTGCCGAAGAACCCTCCCTTGCCGGAGACTTCTCCCTTACCGGGAAGCCCTCCCTTGCCGGAGAATTCTCCCTTGTCGGGGGATTCTCCCTTGGCTCCTGGTGGGGCTGCTCGGCTCCTACACAAGTCAACAAGCAGATATCAGCAAAGACAAATACCCAAGCGCACCTCGCAGCAGAAAGTAAATCATACACTTACGCTGGGGGCTGCCCTGGAGAAAAGTCGCTGGGTCCGGCAAGGTTGTCTCGGGCGCGCCACCTGCTGTCACAGTGGGCTCGTCCTCGATGACGATCACCGGGGCCTTAGCCCTCTTCGCCGCTCTCTGGTCCAGAGTCCTGAAGAGGAACAGGTTCAGGGGAAAGCAAGTGAGAAACAAGACAAAACAGCAAGAATTAAAGAACTATAAGTACAGCAAGAGAAGCTTACTCTTCTTCTTCTTCCTCGTCGGAGCTGAACGCGGAGAAGTCGAAGTCCGGCGCGCGCCCGGCGTGAGGAGGCGGAGGGGTAGCTTCCCTTGGCCGCTTGGCGGGAGCGGTGGCGGTGGTCTGAGACGACCCCGCTCCAGTTGTCGGCGCGGCGTAAGTAGCGGCAGGGACTGAAGCGGTGGTCCGGCTAGACTCCGCTCCAGTTGCCGTCGCAGCATGAGGCGCTCCCGCGGCAACGGCGTTTGCCGCGGTAGAGCGTGTCACGCGGCGCGGCGACTGTTGACCCGCTTGCCGCTCCGCCATGTCACCGGCCTTGCGGAGACGCCTTCTTGGTGGGGATGGAGGCTCTTCTTGCGGCAAGCTGCTCGAAGATGAGGAGGAAGAAGAGTTGATTTCCAACGAGCCGCTCGTGTCCTTGGCGGGCTCGCTCGGCTCGGCGTCACGCCCGGCAAGCTCCTTCTTGCCGGCGGGCTCCTCTCCCTCAGCACGGCTTGCCGCTTCCGCTGCATCAGCCTCCTCCACAGTGAATCCGAACTCGCCCGCGGCTGCGGCTGCCGCTGCCTCTTCCAGCGTGGTGGCAATGAGCGCAAACTCCGCATCTGTGGTGTCGCGGGTGAGGCCGTCCTTCACGTCGGGGCGGACTGGCACTTCCACCAAGTCGTCGAAGAACTGCTGCACGGCCTCGTCTGCAGGCTCCTGCCAAGTTGGCACAATCCCGTGCGAGTCGCACTCCGGCATCATTGCACGGACGCGGTCAAGCGAGGAATTGTTGCACAACGGAACGACGCCCCCCAGCAACCTGAAGACCTCGGGATGTTGGGGGTCATATTTGAACAGCTCCTGCAGCATTGCGTTGAGCTCCAGGACTGTGAAGTTGTAGTTGAGGCCCGGCCGCAGCCTCATAATGTCTGCCGCATTCTTGAACTCCCAAGTGGGCCTCCCCCATTCCTGCAGGGGGGCGATGCGGCGGCGAAGGAAGTCTGCGCCAACAGCGCCAACAGTAAGCCCGGCAAGCCTGAGGCGCAGGATCCTGGTGACGGCAATCTTCAGCCTGTTGTCTTCCGGGGCCACGTCACTCCAATCGCTGCCGCGTGCTACTGGGGTTTGGCGCCGGGTGGTGAATGGCTGCGGATTCTCCTTGTCAATCCAGCACCAATCTGCCCTCCACTCCTCCCACTTGCCGCGGAACTCTCCCTCCAGATAGGTTTCCTTCTTGCCGGCCCTTGAGATCCAGGCAATTCCGCCGGATAGAGGCTCTCCTCTCTCTACTCGGGGTATGAAGAAGTGGCGGAAGAGGGCTACGTTGGGAAGGACTCCGACAAAGTTTTCGCA
Organism: Triticum urartu; assembly: GCF_003073215.2. Classification (NCBI taxonomy): domain Eukaryota; kingdom Viridiplantae; phylum Streptophyta; class Magnoliopsida; order Poales; family Poaceae; genus Triticum; species Triticum urartu. The sequence goes on along the minus strand of NC_053027.1, from coordinate 23,249,074 downwards.
GAGATGTGCGAAAACTGCCATGGTCAGGACGGCATTGGGGGTGAAGTCAAGGAGATGGAATCCATAGGTATTCATAATGTCACAGAAGAAATCAGAGAAAGGCGGGCAGAGCCCGCAGTAGAAGAACAAAGCGAAGAAGGGGTATCCATTCGGGGCTTTCTTCCAAGCGACGGCGGGGAGTACCTTTGTGCGTGGATGCGCTCGTGTCTCCGCCAACCAGAAGAGGTAGTAGTTCTCCCTCAGCTCCTTCGCGGCAAGCTTGGGGGGGAAAACTGCCCGCTCCTTCCGCAGCGCCGCGAGCCGCTGCGCCTCGGTCGACTTCACGGCCTTCCCCTTGTCGGATTTTGGAGCCATGGCGGAAGCAGTGGAACAGGTCGACGGCGTTGGTGATGCTGGCGGCGATGGGGGGCGGGGCGCTGCTCTCTCTCTCTCTGCTCTGGGAAGGCGAGGGAGCGGCGGGGATTTCTGAGATTGGAAACAGCAACGGGTGAATGTGCGAACTGCCCCCGTTTTTCCTGCTTATAAAGGGGGAGGGGGCGGACATTCCGCATTTCCGAATAAAATAACCACCCACGATCTCGCCCACGACGCCGCATTCAACGCGTGCCGTTCGGGGAGGGTGCAGTGGATACGGAGTAAGATACGGCGTAACCTAGGCCGCGCGTGCCCGTGCCCTGTTTTGGGCCTGGCCCAACAGCGCTCGGCACCGTGTATGGCCCAGGCCCGGGGGCTCCTGTCGGTGTACTAGAGTAGGGGTACCCTAGTATCCCGAACTTGTGCACGGGCAGTCGCAGCATCCCGCGGCAAGGCTTGCTGGGTGACCGCCAAGGTCCTCCGTGGTTCCTTTGGAGCCATTCAAGAACAAAGTGTCCAAGCCAAGAAGACAAGACCCCGGCAAGAGGAGCTTGCCGGGAAGGCTAACAAAAGTATCCCAAGACCCTGGCAAGAGGAGTTTGCCGGGAAGGCCACCCAAGGCATTGCAAGGAATTTGCCGCGGCGCACCACGCGCCCCGGCAAGGCCCGGTGAGCGACAAGCTCCCGGACGCGACAAGACAACGACAGCGGCAAGGCGCTTGCCGCGGCAAGCCACCTCCCTGGGCCCGTGCTCCAGCACATCCACCAACGTGTCGCTCTGGGGCCCTTCCAGGCGTACGTGGCGGGAGGCTGTGCAGCCAGCGGCATGCGGTGGCAAGCGGCGCTGACAAGATCGCCATCGTGGCGAACGGTGGCGTCCCTGGCGGTCCCTTTTCGCACTGTTTAGGCGACACAGACGGGCATTTAAGGCCCTTGTCCCCTGCCGTCAGGGTTAGGTATGATACACTGTAGCAGGTAGCTGTGCCTACCACAGCACCTTTCCATTTTTGCCCTTTACCTCCGTTGCCACCTGTCGGTAACCCCTTGAGCATATAAAAGGAGGCCCGTGTGCAACGTAGAGGGGGGTTAGCTGGTTCGAACACTCACGCTCGGTCTTGTTAGCTGCGGGTGTGTACTGTAGCACCCCGCGCTCCCGAGCAAGAAATCAATACAAACCACAAAGCAGGAGTAGGGTTTTACGCATCCGTGCGGCCCGAACCTGGGTAAACTGCTCGCGTGCTTCGCCTCGATCCGCTCTTTGCACGACCTCCGCCCCCGCCGAACCGAAAGGAACTCGCCCCGCCGGTCCCATAGGTGCCCGTGGATCAGTGCCCCGGCATCCTCACTATATTATGCAGATTGAAGATTGCCGAATTGAAGAAAAGACAAGTCGGTGATATTGGGTTCATTAACACATATCTCATAGATGCAACTCAGGTTAAATTTCATGCCGCAGATACCGAGGCCAACTTGCTACGATCGTTGGTAATAAATGAAAACAAAGATATAATACTCTTTCCTTACAACTTCAAGTGAGTGTTACTGTCTTGTGCGTATTCGGTTTCCCTTATATATATATTAGTGAAGGTTATAGTAATGTAATTGATGAGTTATGCATGTGTGTGCAGTTACCACTATATTCTCCTAGAGATTAAGTTTGAGCAGGGACTAGTAACTGTCTTAGACTCAAAACGAGAAGATCCCCAGGACTATGCGGACATGACTCAAATGCTCGAGAAGTAAGTTAAATCGATCATTATCCACCATATCAGCAACTTTGTTCATTTCCTGATATATCAAGTAATTTTTTTCTTTGTCTGGCAGGGTTTGGAAAAAATTCTCCAAAAAAGCTCCAGGACTCCCGAAGAAGCTGCAATTTAGACACCCGAAAGTAAGTACTATAATAGCATGTTCCGCGCATCTCCTATTGATTTGGCATTCTTTCTTATCAGTTTGATTGACCTCTATTTCTTGTAAAGTGGTTGTGGCAGGAAAAAGGGAATGCTTTCTGTGGATACTACGTTTGCGAGTCCATCCGCCACACGACCTGTGAGCGGGGCTACACTGACGAACAATATGAAGTACGTAAATAACAACATTCACAATTTTATTTTATTACCATCATTTGTGTTGAGTTTCGTTCATTCATATATATATGTATTGACCCCCTTCTTCAAATTAGATGTTTCGGAAGCGGGATGAACTCCTAGCACCAGCTCGCATGGGAGCAATTCAAGAGGAATTGGCGGCATTCTTTCTTGACCACGTGATCGCTGAAGACGGAGAATACTATGTGGACCATGAGTACCGACCCTTTAGTCCCGGTTCAGGAACCGGGACAAAAGGCCCTTACAAACCGGGACAACAGTCCCTTTTTCTACCAGTGAGTAAAGGAAGTACTACGTACTTACTAATTAAGGAATGCCCCCTTACCCCCATATGTTGTGACTGTCCTACCAGGCATACCTCCCCTACCCATGCGGCCATGCCTCATGTTGTTAGTATACTCAACGATTTTGACATAGTGGTTCATTGATTCTCGTGTCCGACGAAGAGCACATATCTAGCTTATCTATTCTGGTATGTAGAACATGTTGTTTGTTCTAATTCACCGTCTATTGTGTCATTTTTCATGCAAGAACTTTATTCATATTAGTTTTGTTGCAAATATGTGAGAAGTGTCTTGCCTTTGAGGAAAAGCTCGCGGTTGTGATAATCTGTCTAAGACCAATTCGAATTTTTAGTTCTACCCATTGATTTTAAATCAAATTAAATGTTGCTAGAGGTTTTTTTTTCACTAGTCATCCAATCTATTGCCGTGTCGCGGTTGATTAATTGGTAGGAGTAGAAATGTGTATCCTGGGTAGTAATGTTCAAACTCAATGTTATTAAGTAGGCCCCTTACATCACCTAATGAACTAATATACACATGATAACACCATTTTTAGCTTTTCTTTTTGTTTGGTTTACGACCTTATACCGATTACCGAACTTCCTACTTCGCTGCTACTTCATTTCATGATGTGGTTGTGTGCGTCGACTGATGCAGAGGCCGCGGGTATCCTCCTTTTTTAAAAGTAGTATGGCTAACTCACGTGTTTTTTGGAAGAGAAGGGTATACCCACGAACCATGCATTGAAAATGAAATACATTCCATCAAGTCCTTCCCCATTAGATGTTGAACCATGGGTGTGGACAACTGCATCACACTCCACTTTAGCTTTTCCTTCTTCATACTTTAATATCATTGCTGCTAGATTGTGCTAGTTTGTGCTCCTATTTCTAGCTGCTGTGGTGACTTTCTGATGAGATTGAAAAAATGGTGTATGGGATGCTTTGGTGAGCTTGTGATGTAACCTTTGTCGAAGCACTTGTACCACATGATATTCTTTATTTTATTCTTCTCGTGCATATATTATCTGTAACCTTTGGGTGATGTATAAGTATTTGTTGCTTATGCAGATAACTTTGTTAATTTGGTTATTGATTACTCATGCAAAAATCCTTGATTAAATTGGAATAAAAATTTACAATAGACCCATTGTTTCCGTTGAAGATGTATAGGCTAATAGTAGTAGTAGGTGTTGGAATCTACTATATCTAAATAGGAGCACCCCACTAGCTTATTTTTTTTGCCCTCACAATTAATTCACCATGTCATCACAAATTTATTTGTCCATTTGATTAAGCATGAGCGGCTAGAGTTGCAACTCTTGGGTTCAACCTCCCGTAGTCCACACCCTTGCATTGGCTCCATGTTCCTCCACCTCCCTTGACTCCTTGCCTCCTAAAGAATGCAGCCGCCATCGCCTGTTCCCCTTCTACTTTCACTCCCTTAATTCCCAATCAATTCGGTTTCCGCTGCTTCATCTTGTTCCTTTGCCTGTCAAATCTGTCACCAATCCGAGACACTGCCTCCCACGCTTGTATGTCCATGCCAAGCCGGTTATGCGCATCCAGGCCAAACCCACTGCCGCCTATTCACGAGCACCCCCAACCAAGAATCAATGTACGACAGCACGATCGAAAGAAGATGCAGACTCAGTGTCGGTTGTTGTACTGCACCTTTGGGCAGAAGGAAGGGGTCTCCACCAATGTTAGATGTCGTCCACCTGTCGAGAACACATTGTGGGGGTAAGGATGCTGTCCACCGACACCGACCATGCCCTTAGAGGCAAGCCGTTGGGGATCCACACGATGTATGTTGCGGATGAAGAGACAAATGCACCCATCCTTATGGTGCAACCAAAACACCAAAGTACAGAAAAAAAATGAAAAAAAATCCAAAAACAATTTACCATGAGAACATATGACGTATAAGTTATTGGTGATCAATTCATAAAGGGATGAAGTAAAGTTGAAAGCCCATTGTGGCTTTCAGAAACCAAAAGGGAGCATGAAGCAAAGATAAATGTTGGCCAAGATGAGGTCTTAAGATCGAATTTGAAACGCTCAACACAAAAGCGTAAATGATGCCACATGGGATCGAGTGAGTTATATGGTACATACTTGCGATTTGGGTGAGGACTACATAAAAGGAAGAGGGTCATCAAGGTTGAGAAGATCAAGTGTAAGACAAAGCAGCCCAAGGATTTAGGCCATGAGGGATTATATGCTTGAAGCTTATGGTCCATTGGTGATAATGAACATGTGAAGATGTGTTTAATGCTTCCCATATTCAACTACGAGGGAGGAAATTGAGAGTCTTCACCAAAATGACCATGGTTAAGTGAAGGGTTCCAACTCGAGGTAAAATATGAACAGGTCATCATCAAGCTCAAGTGGAATGCGCAAGGCAAAATTATGTCTGAGCTAGGATTTCCATGTTTTACCAGTCTCAAGGTTGTATCTCTATGTTAAATTAGTATATATATTTTTCTACAAAATTCAGCATGTAACTTTCACTTTGGGTGCATCGGTTGCATCACAAGGGTAGTTGCATCTATTACTTTACTAAAGATACGTACTAAGCTTTCCTTCATTTCGAGCCTCCTGTTAAGATACTAATCTCCCTTGATTTCGAGCCTTCTGGAGCATCGAGGGCTATGGATCGCTATGGGGCCCGTATTCAAGGGTGTGCATCGTTGGTTGAGAGTAATACATAGCTATTTCGCAATTTAGAGAAAGCATTCCCTTGTTTTTTTTCCTTTTTCCTGTGTTTTTATCTGTTTTAATAGTTTTCTTTTGGGATTTTCCTTTTTTGTATTTATTCTCCTTTTATTTTTATTTTATTTTTCACATTATAATCCATGAATATTTATTTAAATTTTTGAGAATTTTAAAATTACGTGAATATTTTTTTAAAATTCTTGAACATTTTTGAAAAAACATGAATATTTTTAAAGTTCATTATTTGTTTTTAAGTTGATGACCTTTTTTAAATTTGCAAACCTTTTTAAAATCCAGTAACATTGTTTGAAATCGACAATTTTGTTTAAAAATCATTGTTTTTTAATTGACAATAATTTTAAAATTTGTAAAAAAATTTGAAGTAAAAATATATGATAGTGAGTTTTTCATAAGGTAGCAGCGAAGCAAGCAAAAAAAAGGTAAGTGAGTGAGCTGAGTAGGAAGCCAAGCTGAGCGGGCAAGAGCTTCATGGGCGAGCTCATGTAAACATTATATCAACAATTCTATGGTTTCAACATGAAATAAAAGTTCCCAAGCTCGTTAACAGAATTCAAGTTTTAAGGATTCTGAGCGAACGCTCTCATGCATGATAAGAAAATAGGCAGTTTTTTGATTAAATTAATCCATGAATAAATCATGAGCATGACATTGACATTATTGATAACACACTGGTTACGATCTAACAGAGCACGTACTACGCATATAATAGAAACATCTACGCATATCGCTAGTACTGCTACAATAGAAAGAAACATGAGAGGGATAAACGATGTATACCCTCCAATCGGCCATGCGGCGGCGGTGGCGGCAGTAGTAGCCGCGGCATCCTCGGCGGCCTTCTTGTCGGCCTCGGCCTTCTCAGCGGCGACACGTTCGGCGTCGGTCGACATGGTGATGACGAAGGTGATGTGGACGTAGATGAACAAAAGCGAGCAGTCGCGTAGTAGCTACCCAAAAACCTAATCGCCCCTCTCCCGTAGAGGATCCGGAGAGGCGGGGTTTCGGAGGCCTGCTCTCCTGTCAACCGTGTACGCAGTGAACGGGACGGAGTTGCCGGCGGCAGCAGCAGCAGAGGAACGACGCGGCCGTGGAGGCGGAGATGCGTTCTGTTTCGTGGCGGCTAGGGTTGGCAGCTCCCCACATATATATGTGCGGCTGTGCGTGGAGAGAGTGGGCTGAACCCACATCCAAGTCGGTAGCCCACGATCCGACGTTTCAGATCATGGCCCCACCTGTCAAAGACTCTCCATTCCTGACCGGCAAAAAGAAGCGCATAGGAGTGAGCTCGGCTCAATCCCGCAACCCGCGGCGCGTCGTGATGAGGCGAGGCGTGACGTGGCGAGGCGAGCGGAGGAGGAGGAGTGCACGAGGGCCTCATCTCTTCTCAAGCTCCAATAGCATGAGGAAGAGAATCCCTTATAAACCACTCCAACTCTCTTTCCACTTCCGGGGTGAGACTAAACTTCCCACCACCTTGTCGTGCCACCTACATGGGCCCTTAGAGATCAAATCTGAAATTGTCATATGGGCTCTAGGCCCATCTCATATTTCAACAATCCCCCACCAGATCTCAGGGGCCTAGTTTGTCCTTTGTTCCAAACGTTGTTTTGATATACCAGCATCTCAGTGGAGACCGATTAAGGTCGAGCTCCACCTAGACCAAGTAGTTACACTCCTTCACAACTGAACAATGGACTATGCCTCGAATTGTCAGTTTGACATCAAGAAGTTTCACCACAAGTCTCACTGATACGAGGCTGCCGAAGGCCGACCCCTCGGGTGGAGCATATTAGTCACACTCCTGGCCTGTTCATGAGCTTGCTAGAGATCACCCCAATCTCATAGACTGTGACCAGCAGTCGGGCTCATATAGGTGTGTTCCTCCAAAGATCGCTCTGTAGGATAGCATCTTGCTTATGCATATAAGCCTTGGAACACATTAAGACAATAGTCATCCTTCCATACAGTTTCCGAGAGTATTGCATCTCCAACGGAGTGGGTTAGTAAAGTTACTCTCCTCGGTTCACCACTGGCTTGTTTTCCCAGGTCCTACTTCACGGGATCTCCGATCACATAGGTTGGGTTACTACCATGGCAACTCATGTGGGTCTCATACCCATCTCCCTTGATGCGTTATCTATCACAACACGTGATAGCCCTTTAGTAAAGGGATCTGCCAGAATCTTAGCCGTTTGAATATAATCCAACGCTATCACTCCGGAGTTCCTCAATTTTCTGACAGCTTTCAATCTCATTCTTATGTGTTTGTTGGACTTCGTGTTGTCCTTTGAACTCTTCACCTTGACAATAACTGTTTGATTATCACAGTTCATAAGGATGGTCGGAACCGGCTTCTCAACCACTGGCAAGTCCATCAACAGATCTCGTAGCCATTCTGCTTCGCCACCCGATGTGTCTAATGCTGTTAATTCTGCTTCCATTGTCGATCTTGTTAAGATCGTTTGCTTGCAAGACTTCCAGGAAACCGCACCACCTCCAAGAGTAAATATATACCCAGTTGTGGCATTCATCTCATCAGCATCAGAGATCCAATTCGCATCACTATACCCTTCAAGTACCGACGGGTATCCGGTATAGTGAAGTCCATAGTTCATAGTACCTTTCAGATAGCGCAGAACTCTCTCAAGAGCACGCCAATGTACATCACCCGGTTTGGAAACAAATCGGCTCAGTTTGCTAATAACAAATGCGATGTCAGGCCTCGTTGCGCTCGCTAGATATTGTAGTGAACCAACAATCTGAGAGTATCTCAATTGATCTATAGTTGTGCCTTTAGACTTTCGACTCAGCACACTAGACTCATATGGTGTTTGAGATGGTTTGCAGTCCGAATATCCAAAACGACTCAACACCTTCTCAACATAATGAGATTGCAAAAGTGTAATCCCACCCTCATCATCTCTCAATATCTTGATGTTCAAGATAACATCAGCCACTCCAAGGTCCTTCATCTCAAAGTTCTGAGATAGGAAAGACTTAACTTCCTCGATCAACTTGAGATTAGTCCCAAATATCAGTATGTCATCAGCATACAAACACAGTATAACTCCTTCGCCCCCACCATAGCGATAATATACACATTTGTCAGCCTCATTAACAACAAAGCCAACAAATGTCAACGTTTCATTAAACTTGTCATGCCATTGCTTAGGCGCTTGTCTCAGGCCATACAAAGATTTCACCAACTTACACACCTTTCCTTCCTGACCATCCATCACAAAGCCATCAGGCTGTTGCATATAGATTTCCTCCTTTAGCTCTCCGTTCAGGAAAGCCGTCTTAACATCCATCTGATGAATGAGAAGACCATGCGAGGCCGCCAACGAGAGTAATACTCGAATGGTGGTCAGTCTGGCCACAGGTGAATAAGTGTCGAAGAAATCTTCTTCTTCTTTATGGGCGTAACCCTTGGCCACAAGCCTAGCCTTGTACTTTTCTATCGTACCATCGGGCCTAAGCTTCTTCTTGAACACCCACTTGCATCCCAATGGTTTGCAACCATAAGGACGTTCAGTAAGCTCCCAAGTCCCGTTAGCCATGATGGAATCCATCTCGCTACGGACCGCATCCTTCCAGTAGTCAGCTTCTGGAGATGCATACGCTTCTGAAATAGAAGTGGGATTATCCTCCACGAGGTATATGAAGAAATCATCACCAAAGGTCTTTACAGTCCTTTGTCTCTTGCCCCTACCAAGGGATTCCTCATTATCCTCCTCAGGATTTTCATCATGTGTTTGATTATAATATTCCATCGGAATGGCAGGTTCAGGAGTCTCCTCAGATTCCTGTCTAGGAGTGCTTTGTACATCTCATGGTGATGACGAAGGTGATGTGGACGTAGATGAACAGAAGCGAGCAGTCGCGTAGTCGCTACCCAAAAACCTAATCGTCCCTCTCCCGTACAGGATCCGGAGAGACGGGGTTTCGGAGGCCTGCTCTCCCGTTAACCGTGTACATGGTGAACGGGACGGAGTCGCCGGCGATGGCAGCAGCAGACGAACGACACGGGCGTGGAGGCGGTGATGCATTCTGTTTCGTGGCGGCTAGGGTTGGCAGCTCCCCACATATATATGTGCGGCTGCGCGTGGAGAGACGTGGGATGAACCCACGTCCAAGTCGTTAGCCCACGATCCGACATCTCAGATCATGGCCCCACCTGTCAAAGACTCTCCGTTCCTGACCGGCAAAAAGAAGCGCATAGGAGTGAGCTCGGCTCGGGTCAATCCCGCAACCCGCGGCGCGTCGTGACGAGGCGAGGCGAGGCGAGGCGAGGCGTGGCGTGGCGTGGCGAGGCGAGCGGAGGAGGAGGAGTGCGCGAGGGCCTTATCTCTTCTCAAGTTCCAATAGCATGAGGAAGAGAATCCCTTATAAACCACTCAAACTCTCCTTCCACTTCCGGGGTGGGACTAAACTTCCCACCACCTTGTCATGCCACCTACATGGGCCCTTAGAGATCAAATCTGAAATTGTCATATGGGCTCTAGGCCCATCTCATATTTCAACAATCCCCCACCAGATCTCAGGGGCCCAGTTTGTCCTTTGTTCCAAACGCTGTTTTGATATACCAGCATCTCAGTGGAGACCGATTAAGGTTGAGCTCCACCTAGACCAAGTAGTTACACTCCTTCACAACTGAACAATGGACTATGCCTTGAATTGTCAGTTTGGCGTCAAGAAGTTTCACCACAAGTCTCACTGATACGAGGCTGCCGAAGGCCGACCCCTCGGGTGGAGCATATTAGTCACACTCCTGGCCTGTTCATGAGCTTGCTAGAGATCACCCCAATCTCATAGACTGTGACCAGCAATCGGGCTCATATAGGTGTGTTCCTCCAAAGATCGCTCTGTAGGATAGCATCTTGCTTATGCATATAAGCCTTGGAACACATTAAGACAGTAGTCATCCTTCCATACAGTTTCCGAGAGTATTGCATCTCCGACGGAGTGGGTTAGTAAAGTCACTCTCCTCAGTTCACCACTGGCTTGTTTTCCCAGGTCCTACTTCACGGGATCTCCGATCACATAGGTTGGGTTACTACCATGGCAACTCATGTGGGTCTCATACCCGTCTCCCTTGATGCGTTATCTATCACAACACGTGATAGCCCTTCAGTAAAGGGATCTGCCAGAATCTTAGCCGTTTGAATATAATCCAATGCTATCACTCCGGAGTTCCTCAATTTTCTGACAGCTTTCAATCTCATTCTTATGTGTTTGTTGGACTTCATGTTGTCCTTTGAACTCTTCACCTTGACAATAACTATTTGATTGTCACAGTTCATAAGGATGGCCGGAACCGGCTTCTCAACCACTAGCAAGTCCATCAACAGATCTCGAAGCCATTCTGCTTCGCCACCCGATGTGTCTAATGCTGTTAATTCTGCTTCCATTGTCGATCTTGTTAAGATCGTTTGCTTGCAAGGCTTCCACGAAACAGCACCACCTCCAAGAGTAAATATATACCCAGTTGTGCCATTCATCTCATCAGCATCAGAGATCCAATTCGCATCACTATACCCTTCAAGTACCGACGGGTATCCGGTATAGTGAAGTCCATAGTTCATAGTACCTTTCAGATAGCGCATAACTCTCTCAAGAGCACGCCAATGTACATCACCCGGTTTGGAAACAAATCGGCTCAGTTTGCTAATAGAAAATGCGATGTCACGCCTCGTTGCGCTCGCTAGATATTGTAGTGAACCAACAATCTGAGAATATCTCAATTGATCTATAGCTGTGCCTTTAGACTTTCGAATCAGCACACTAGAATCATATGGTGTTTGAGATGGTTTGCAGTCCGAATATCCAAAACGACTCAACACCTTCTCAACATAATGAGATTGCAAAAGTGTAATCCCACCCTCATCATCTCTCAATAGCTTGATGTTCAAGATAACATCAGCCACTCCAAGGTCCTTCATCTCAAAGTTCTAAGATAGGAAAGACTTAACTTCCTCGATCAACTTGAGATTAGTCCCAAATATCAGTATGTCATCAACATACAAACACAGTATAACTCCTTCGCCCCCACCATAGCGATAGTATACACATTTGTCAGCCTCATTAACAACAAAGCCAACAGATGTCAACATTTCATTAAACTTGTCATGCCATTGCTTAGGCGCTTGTCTCAGGCCATACAAAGATTTCACCAACTTACACACCTTTCCTTCCTGACCATCCATCACAAAGCCATCAGGCTATTGCATATAGATTTCCTCCTTTAGCTCTCCGTTCAGGAAAGCCGTCTTAACATCCATCTGATGAATGAGAAGACCATGCGAGGCCGCCAACAAGAGTAATACTCGAATGGTGGTCAGTCTGGCCACAGGTGAATAAGTGTCGAAGAAATCTTCTTCTTCTTTCTGGGCGTAGCCCTTGGCCACAAGCCTAAGCCTTGTACTTTTCTATCGTACCATCGGGCCTAAGCTTCTTCTTGAACACCCACTTGCATCCCAATGGTTTGCAACCATAAGGACGTTCAGTAAGCTCCCAAGTCCCGTTAGCCATGATGGAATCCATCTCGCTACGGACCGCATCCTTCCAGTAGTCAGCTTCTGGAGATGCATACGCTTCTGAAATAGAAGTGGGATTATCCTCCACGAGGTATATGAAGAAATCATCACCAAAGGTCTTTACAGTCCTTTGTCTCTTGCCCCTACCAAGGGATTCCTCATTATCCTCCTCAGGATTTTCATCATGTGTTTGATTATAATATTCCATCGGAATGGCAGGTTCAGGAGTCTCCTCAGATTCCTGTCTAGAAGTGCTTTGTACATCTCATGGTGATGACGAAGGTGATGTGGACGTAGATGAACAGAAGCGAGCAGTAGCGTAGTCGCTACCCAAAAACCTAATCGCCCCTCTCCCGTACAGGATCCGGAGAGGCGGGGTTTCGGAGGCCTGCTCTCCCGTCAACCGTGTACGCGGTGAACGGGACGGAGTCGCCCGCGGCAGCAGCAGCAGAGGAACGACGCGGGCGTGGAGGCGGAGATGCGTTCTGTTTCGTGGCGGCTAGGGTTGGCAGCTCCCCACATATATATGTGCGGCTGCGCGTGGAGAGACGTGGGCTGAACCCACGTCCAAGTCGGTAGCCCACGAACCAACGTCTCAGATCATGGCCCCACCTGTCAAAGACTCTCCGTTCCTGACCGGCAAAAAGAAGCGCATAGGAGTGAGCTCGCCTCGGCTCAATCCCGCAACCCGAGGCGCATCGTGACGAGGCGCGGCGTGGCATGGCGAGGCGAGTGGAGGAGGGGGAGTGCGCGAGGGCCTCATCTCTTCTCAAGCTCCAATAGCATGAGGAAGAGAATCCTTTATAAACCACTCCAACTCTCCTTCCACTTCCGGGGTGGGACTAAACTTGCCACCACCTTGTCATGCCACCTACATGGGCCCTTAGAGATCAAATCTGAAATTGTCATATGGGCTCTAGGCCCATCTCATATTTCAACAATCCCCCACCAGATCTCAGGGGCCCAGTTTGTCCTTTGTTCCAAACGCTGTTTTGATATACCAGCATATCAGTGGAGACCGATTAAGGTTGAGCTCCACCTAGACCAAGTAGTTACACTCCTTCACAACTGAACAATGGACTATGCCTTGAATTGTCAGTTTGGCGTCAAGAAGTTTCACCACAAGTCTCACTGATACGAGGCTGCCGAAGGCCGACCCCTCGGGTGGAGCATATTAGTCACACTCCTGGCCTGTTCATGAGCTTGCTAGAGATCACCCCAATCTCATAGACTGTGACCAGCATCGGGCTCATATAGGCGTGTTCCTCCAAAGATCGCTCTGTAGGATAGCATCTTGCTTATGCATATAAGCCTTAGAACACATTAAGACAGTAGTCATCCTTCCATACAGTTTCCGAGAGTATTGCATCTCCAACGGAGTGGGTTAGTAAAGTTACTCTCCTCAGTTCACCACTGGCTTGTTTTCCCAGGTCCTACTTCACGGGATCTCCGATCACATAGGTTGGGTTACTACCATGGCAACTCATGTGGGTCTCATACCCGTCTCCCTTGATGCGTTATCTATCACAACACGTGATAGCCCTTCAGTAAAGGGATCTGCCAGAATCTTAGCCGTTTGAATATAATCCAACGCTATCACTCCGGAGTTCCTCAATTTTCTGACAGCTTTCAATCTCATTCTTATGTGTTTGTTGGACTTCATGTTGTCCTTTGAACTCTTCACCTTGACAATAACTGTTTGATTGTCACAGTTCATAAGGATGGCCGGAACCGGCTTCTCAACCGCTGGCAAGTCCATCAACAGATCTCGAAGCCATTCTGCTTCGCCACCCGATGTGTCTAATGCTGTTAATTCTGCTTCCATTGTCGATCTTGTTAAGATCGTTTGCTTGCAAGACTTCCAGGAAAGAGCACCACCTCCAAGAGTAAATATATACCCAGTTCTGGCCCTCATCTCATCAGCATCAGAGATCCAATTCGCATCACTATACCCTTCAAGTACCGACAGGTATCCGGTATAGTGAAGTCCATAGTTCATAGTACCTTTCAGATAGCGCATAACTCTCTCAAGAGCACGCCAATGTACATCACCCGGTTTGGAAAAAAATCGGCTCAGTTTGCTAATAGCAAATGCGATGTCAGGCCTCGTTGCGCTCGCTAGATACTGTAGTGAACCAACAATCTGAGAGTATCTCAATTGATCTATAGCTGTGCCTTTAGACTTTCGAATCAGCACACTAGAATCATATGGTGTTTGAGATGGTTTGCAGTCCGAATATCCAAAACGACTCAACACCTTCTCAACATAATGGGATTGCAAAAGTGTAATCCCACCCTCATCATCTCTCAATAGCTTGATGTTCAAGATAACATCAGCCACTCCAAGGTCCTTCATCTCAAAGTTCTGAGATAGGAAAGACTTAACTTCCTCGATCAACTTGAGATTATTCCCAAATATCAGTATGTCATCAACATACAAACACAATATAACTCCTTCGCCCCCACCATAGCGATAGTATACACATTTGTCAGCCTCATTAACAACAAAGCCAACAGATGTCAACGTTTCATTAAACTTGTCATGCCATTGCTTAGGCACTTGTCTCGGGCCATACAAAGATTTCACCAACTTACACACCTTTCCTTCCTGACCATCCATCACAAAGCCATCAGGCTGTTGCATATAGGTTTCCTCATTTAGCTCTCCATTCAGGAAAGCCGTCTTAACATCCATCTGATGAATGATAAGACCATGCGAGGCCGCCAACGAGAGTAATACTCGAATGGTGGTCAGTATGGCCACACGTGAATAAGTGTCGAAGAAATCTTATTCTTCTTTTTGGGCGTAGCCCTTGGCCACAAGCCTAGCCTTGTACTTTTCTATCGTACCATCGGGCCTAAGATTCTTCTTGAACACCCACTTGCATCCCAATGGTTTGCAACCATAAGGACGTTCAGTAAGCTCCCAAGTCCCGTTACCCATGATGGAATCCATCTCGCTACGGACCGCATCCTTCCAGTAGTCAGCCTCTGGAGATGCATACACTTCTGAAATAGAAGTGAGATTATCCTCCACGAGGTATATGAAGAAATCATCACCAAAGGTCTTTACAGTCCTTTGTCTCTTGCCCCTACGAAGGGATTCCTCATTATCCTCCTCAGGATTTTCATCATGTGTTTGATTATAATATTCCATCGGAATGGCAGGTTCAGGAGTCTCCTCAGATTCCTGTCTAGAAGTGCTTTGTACATCTCATGCTGATGACGAAGGTGATGTGGACGTAGATGAACAGAAGCGAGCAGTCGCGTAGTCGCTACCCAAAAACCTAATCGCAGCTCTCCCGTACAGGATCCGGAGAGGTGGGGTTTCGGAGGCCTGCTCTCCCGTCAACCGTGTACGCGGTGAACGGGACGGAGTCGCCGGCGGCAGCAGCACCAGAGGAACGACGCGGGCGTGGAGGCGGAGATGCGTTCTGTTTCGTGGCGGCTAGGGTTGGCAGCTCCCCACATATATATGTGCGGCTGCGCGTGGAGAGACGTGGGCTGAACCCGCGTCCAAGTCGGTAGCCCACGATCTGACGTCTCAGATCATGGCCCCACCTGTCAAAGACTCTCCGTTCCTGACCGGCAAAAAGAAGCGCATAGGAGTGAGCTCGCCTCGGCTCAATCCCGCAACCCGCGGCGCGTCGTGACGAGGCGAGGCGTGGCGTGGCGAGGCGAGCGGAGGAGGAGGAGTGCGCGAGGGCCTCATCTCTTCTCAAGATCCAATAGCATGAGGAAGAGAATCCCTTATAAACCACTCCAACTCTCGTTCCACTTTCGGGGTGGGACTAAACTTCCCACCACCTTGTCATGCCACCTACATGGGCCCTTAGAGATCAAATATGAAATTGTCATATGGGCTCTAGGCCCATCTCATATTTCAACAACCCCCCACCAGATCTTAGGGGCCCAGTTTGTCCTTTGTTCCAAACGCTCTTTTGATATACCAGCATCTCAGTGGAGACCGATTAAGGTTGAGCTCCACCTAGACCAAGTAGTTACACTCCTTCACAACTGAACAATGGACTATGCCTTGAATTGTCAGTTTGGCGTCAAGAAGTTTCACCACAAGTCTCACTGATACGAGGCTGCCGAAGGCCGACCCCTCGGGTGGAGCATATTAGTCACACTCCTGGCCTGTTCATGAGCTTGCTAGAGATCACCCCAATCTCATAGACTGTGACCAGCAGTCGGGCTCATATAGGTGTGTTCCTCCAAAGATCGCTCTGTAGGATAGCATCTTGCTTATGCATATAAGCCTTAGAACACATTAAGACAGTAGTCATCCTTCCATACAGTTTCCGAGAGTATTGCATCTCCAACGGAGTGGGTTAGTAAAGTTACTCTCCTCAGTTCACCACTGGCTTGTTTTCCCAGGTCCTACTTCACGGGATCTCCGATCACATAGGTTGGGTTACTACCATGGCAACTCATGTGGGTCTCATACCCATCTCCCTTGATGCGTTATCTATCACAACACATGATAGCCCTTTAGTAAAGGGATCTTCCAGAATCTTAGCCGTTTGAGTATAATCCAACGCTATCACTCCGGAGTTCCTCAATTTTGTGACAGCTTTCAATCTCATTCTTATGTGTTTGTTGGACTTCATGTTGTCCTTTGAACTCTTCACCTTGACAATAACTGTTTGATTGTCACAGTTCATAAGGATGGCCGAAACCGGCTTCTCAACCACTGGCAAGTCCATCAACAGATCTCGAAGCCATTCTGCTTCGCCACCCGATGTGTCTAATGCTGTTAATTCTTCTTCCATTGTCGATCTTGTTAAGATCGTTTGCTTGCAAGACTTCCAGGAAACAACACCACCTCCAAGAGTAAATATATACCCAGTTGTGGCCTTCATCTCATCAGCATCAGAGATCCAATTCGCATCACTAGACCCTTCAAGTACCGACGGGTATCCGGTATAGTGAAGTCCATAGTTCATAGTACCTTTCAGATAGTGCATAACTCTCTCAAGAGCACGCCAATGTACATCACCCGGTTTGGAAACAAATCGGCTCAGTTTGCTAATAGCAAATGCGATGTCAGGCCTTGTTGCGCTCGCTAGATACTGTAGTGAACCAACAATCTGAGAGTATCTCAATTGATCTATAGCTGTGCCTTTAGACTTTCGAATCAGCACACTAGAATCATATGGTGTTTGAGATGGTTTGCAGTCCGAATATCCAAAATGACTCAACACCTTCTCAACATAATGGGATTGCAAAAGTGTAATCCCACCCTCATCATCTCTCAATAGCTTGATGTTCAAGATAACATCAGCCACTCCAAGGTCCTTCATCTCAAAGTTCTGAGATAGGAAAGACTTAACTTCCTCGATCAACTTGAGATTAGTCCCAAATATCAGTATGTCATCAACATACAAACACAGTATAACTCCTTCGCCCCCACCATAGCGATAGTATACACATTTGTCAGCCTCATTAACAACAAAGCCAACAGATGTCAACATTTCATTAAACTTGTCATGCCATTGCTTAGGCGCTTGTCTCAGGCCATACAAAGATTTCACCAACTTACACACCTTTCCTTCCTGACCATCCATCACAAAGCCATCAGGCTATTGCATATAGATTTCCTCCTTTAGCTCTCCGTTCAGGAAAGCCGTCTTAACATCCATCTGATGAATGAGAAGACCATGCGAGGCCGCCAACAAGAGTAATACTCGAATGGTGGTCAGTCTGGCCACAGGTGAATAAGTGTCGAAGAAATCTTCTTCTTCTTTCTGGGCGTAGCCCTTGGCCACAAGCCTAAGCCTTGTACTTTTCTATCGTACCATCGGGCCTAAGCTTCTTCTTGAACACCCACTTGCATCCCAATGGTTTGCAACCATAAGGACGTTCAGTAAGCTCCCAAGTCCCGTTAGCCATGATGGAATCCATCTCGCTACGGACCGCATCCTTCCAGTAGTCAGCTTCTGGAGATGCATACGCTTCTGAAATAGAAGTGGGATTATCCTCCACGAGGTATATGAAGAAATCATCACCAAAGGTCTTTCCAGTCCTTTGTCTCTTGCCCCTACGAAGGGATTCCTCATTATCCTCCTCAGGATTTTCATCATGTGTTTGATTATAATATTCCATCGGAATGGCAGGTTCAGGAGTCTCCTCAGATTCCTATCTAGAAGTGCTTTGTACATCTCATGGTGATGACGAAGGTGATGTGGACGTAGATGAACAGAAGCGAGCAGTCGCGTAGTCGCTACCCAAAAACCTAATCGCCCCTCTCCCGTACAGGATCCGGAGAGGCGGGGTTTCGGAGGCCTGCTCTCCCGTCAACCGTGTACGCGGTGAACGGGACGGAGTCGCCGGCGGCAGCAGCAGTAGAGGAACAACGCGGCGTGGAGGCGGAGATGCGTTCTGTTTCGTGGCGGCTAGGGTTGGCAGCTCCCCACATATATATGTGCGGCTGCGCGTGGAGAGACGTGGGCTGAACCCGCGTCCAAGTCGGTAGCCCACGATCCGACGTCTCAGATCATGGCCCCACCTATCAAAGACTCTCCGTTCCTGACCGGCAAAAAGAAGCGCATAGGAGTGAGCTCGGCTCGGCTCAATCCCGCAACCCACGGCACGCCGCGCCGGGCCGGGCCGCGCCGCGCCGGGGCGAGCGGAGGAGGAAGAGTGCGCGAGGGCCTCATCTCTTCTCAAGCTCCAATAGCATGAGGAAGAGAATCCCTTATAAACCATTTCAACTCTCCTTCCACTTCCGGGGTGGGACTAAACTTCCCACCACCTTGTCATGCCACCTACATGGGCCCTTAGAGATCAAATCTGAAATTGTCATATGGGCTCTAGGCCCATCTCATATTTCAACAATGCATGTCGGATCACAAGCACGAATCCTAAAGCATTCGCTCCAAATGCATCCTTAGAGTGAACTACGAGATGACGGCAGTAATTCATTCGCTTAGATGGCAATATGAGCAAACACCTTCGGGGATAACAAATCTCACTTTTTCCGTTGATGTAGCATGGCAATTCTCTTCGATCAACAGGGCATCCTGAGCATGGGAATTTTCACAAAAAAAATAGGCTGGCAAGTTTTCATGTTGCAACCATGCAAAATCCCCCAAAACACATGCCAATTACTCTGTTGCAACATGAAAATGTTCTAGCAATCGTTCCTATACAACATGACAGTAAACATGGCAAATCCTTATGTAACAACATGACATATTCATCTGTTTCTGCATGGCAATCCTGGAGCATTCGTTGGGAGTGATTGTTTTTAGCGAACTGAAATGTTTGTTTGTTACGATAGTTTGTCTGGGTGACCTCCATGCGAGAACGTCAACACGTTACTGGTGTTCAAAGGAAAATCCGATACACACGTTACTGGGTGACCTCCATGCGAGAACGTCAACACGTTACTGGTGTTCAAAGGAAAATCCGATACACATGGTCATACTAAAATCACATCATCAGAATGCTGTTAAGTACTCCCTCCGTTTCTTTTTACTCCGCATATAAAATTTGTTTAAAGTCAAACTACACAAATTACAATAATATAACTATGTACTATGAAAATACATTTCACGATGCACTTGATAATATTGATTTCATATTGCGAACGTTGATATTTTTTAATATAAAGTTAGTCAAACATTACAAAGTTTGATTTTTGCCAAATTTTATATGCATACTAAAAAGAAACGGAGAGAGTATTTTTTAGAATATCCCTTAAATATTTTATGGAATGAAAGATATCTACAGATTTTCCAAAAGGTTTTTTTGAGGGATTTTTTAGCAGAATAATTAAATCAACGAAAGAAGCGACTCTCATTGTCAGAAGTCCAACGAATCGCAGCATCAGCATCGAACTAATTAGCAGCTGGCCTCCGCCGGACTTTCCGCCGCCGCCGCCGCACCTTGCCAAATACTATGCTGCCGCTTGTCGGGGGGAAGAATACATATGCCCTCACAAGGAAGCTGCACCGCACCTTGCCAAATACTATGCTGCCGCTTGTCGGGGGGAAGTGCCTGCCCGGCCGCTAGATTGATATTTGCATCAACCAAGAACCTGCTGTGAACTGTGTATGCTGCTGTTGCTGGATCTGGACGACATGGCGCACTAGTTTGATGCAGCGGCAGGTTCCCAAAAGAGCAGGTTCTAAATCTTGACAAGAACAACCAATGGTCAAGAGCTCTGGATGGCTCTAATTATCTTCCTGGAAGTTCCTTTTTGTTGTGGGGTATCTATTTGCAAGAAACTGCCAGCTTCAGCAAGTACAAGGTAAGTTGCACCCCAAGAGATTGCCTCTTTTTTTGGCAAACCCAACAAAATTGCCTGAACATTGAGATACTGGTAATCGTAGCATTAGCAAGAGAGGTGAACACCGACGCCTGTATCTGTAGTAGTAGAGATGGCAAAACAAGCATGGCTCCCCCAGTTGAAAATAATTGACAACAAAGTCAGTATGGGGCACTTTGTTCCCTGATTTGTTTGAATTTGGAACAAAAACCGGGTTGAAACCTCCCATGCCTGATCCACATCACCTTATTATTTAAAATTGGTATTACCGTGACACCGCACTTGTACAGATCAATGTATTTGTAACTCCCATTGTGAATTATCACTACAAATCTACCGTTAATGAGCTTTCTTAAGATTTCTGTACTGATATCTGCTATCGTCCCTGAAGAGTCTCCGTCTATCCCACAAATCATCTTCCTTGTCAGTCATCGCACCAATTGAATATGGCCGTCAACGACAGAGGAAGCTCCAGCTCGTTCACGACTGCCTTTTGCAGGACCCTCATGCTTCTCCTCTCCGAGCAATCCACATGAATATCCCTGTCAAACTTTGATTTTGATTATTTCAGATGTTTCGCCACTGCCTTGAGTACTGCTGATGCCTCAAATCCATGCAAACTGTGAAAACCATATTTCCTTTGCCTGTATCCTCCAAGACACCAATTATCTCTCCTGCTTAAGCATTGATGTTTCTTGCTCTGATTCTGATATCCTGCAATGTTCAACAATAATAACAATATCAAAATGAGTTTTATCAATTTAGCCTTGTTTCTTCAATTCTTTCATTTCAAACGACAAGACGACTAAAAAATAAAAATTTCCAACTGGAACACAACTAATGAAGATCCTGTTTGAGCTCACTAGATAAAGAAACAAATTAAGTCAAAAATCTGGAGCATTAATCACTCTTCAAAACTACAGGTTTTAGCCCTCCATTTGCTGGTTGCCAAAGACGAGAGCTTCGCCTTTGGAAGGGACATTAGTGTAGGGAGACCGGGCCAGCCGAGCCCCTCTGAATTAGTTGATGGCTTTGATGACTCGACGGTGAATATTAAGGAAAGCAGAGCAAGGGGGAGAGGGCAGGCGATCGAGGTGTGTAATAGACTACCTCCGGTTTAGACATGACGAATCAAATCAATCCTTAAAATGTCAGAAACTCTGTTCGGAATCTTTAACCCATATATCTGTCTACAGCATTCTTCGGATTCAATACAGGAAGATGTATTCTACATTCCGTTACATTTCTATGCGAATCAGGTTATGCAATAGATGACATGGTACAGTAGCAACATGTATCCTGTAACATAAATCTTTGAATCTGTGTCCTAGTATTTCCTACTCCTAACGCTCTTGTCAGCCCAGTGCGGCTTTCCACGGGTTGGGATAGCCCTTTGGGTTCCAGCAGTGAGGTCAGCAAAGGCCTTGAGAATGTGCCTGTGCACACTTTGATCGTTGATCTGCAGGTAGTAAAAGAGTAGCTCCTCCAAGAAGTCCCAGTCCAGTGACTGAGATTCCTGAGCGTGGTGCATCTTTATCATGTTCTGCATGGACCTCCTGAAGTCGGTGTAAGGGTCCATGGAGAATAGGACTATGGCCGCATCATCGCTGGTGTCATCACCTGGCCGGGCTTCTCCGGTGTCTTCCTTGACTGAGTTCAACAAGGATGGTGTTCCTGCAGTGAGCTGCGCCTCGTCGACGATGGACGTGGATGACGTCCCGGGTGATGACGAAAAACGCGTGTTGTCATCGTCACGGTCATGGATATAGAGAGACCGAAAGTTGTCGAAGAGGAAGCGGTCGACGTCGGAGAGCGTCGCTGCGTTGCCTCCGCTGTTGTTGTTGTTGTTGTTGTTGTTGTTGTTGTTGTTGTTGTTGTTGTTGTTGTTGGTAGCGGTGGCAGACTGGTCGATGTCCAGCGAGGGGGTACGCGGGAACCTGCAGGTGGAGAGGAGCCGCCTGCTGCTGGCGATGGTTGCGGGAATGGTCGAGCTGGGGATGTGAATCGGAGGGATCTTCTTGAGTTTCTTGGAGATGCAGATCTGCAGGGATTTGCGCAGCTTGGCTCTCTTCCTCTCATCTTCCATCTCTTTTCCCTATACGAAAAGATCTGGAGTTCTAGAAAATGAGCTTGGGGACGAGAGGAGTAAATTATGGTGGTTTCCCTTTGCTTTATTGTGCTAACGTGAGTTGTAACAAAGCGATTTATGGTGTTTTATTGCGTTAAGGGGAGTTGTAACAAGGGGATTTATGGTGATATTAAATGGAAGAAGTTGGTCTCTTGTTTTGATCGGGCCTCTGCAGTAACTTTGTAACAGCATGAGCATGCAATTCGTTAACGGGAGAATATAACTGACGAGATGAATTAGTGCAGGTAAGGCTCATAAACATTTGACTCTTAATCAGCAGTGAACGTAGTCCATTAGAACAACGCAAGGCCGACATTACTACTACCTGGGAATTTGGTCTATACATGTTTAGGATTAGTGCTGTTCTTTTTTGGATTAGTGCTGTATTTAATGCTCCAGAGCAGGGCAGAGTGAAGAAGGGATGCATATGTTGAACAGGCATAGTTAGGCCTTGATTAGATTAAATGGTGGGCAATGGAAATGCAATCCCACTAATACCAGATCATACACATGGTCCTGACTGACTTGTGTGAATGACCTGCCTACCCCGAATCCTTGATGAGCAAAGAGTACACTTAGCTCTGAATCCTCAACATGTTCAGTCTTCTGTCATTATCATGCATGAGGCATGGTACCTTGTCAGTCATCTTTAATTTCATCACATTCTCGATGCTGCTGGTAGTACTGTACAGGACTGTAGTGATACTAGTATTAACCAGCAGAAGTCATATATACCAGCCTGCAGCAGTTGTTGATAACCCATATTTTTCTCAAAAATTTGTGAAGTGATTCATGGATAAGAGAAAATATGGATTTAGGGATGGAGGGTCAACGCGTCCGCAAAGTCCACGTTGGCTGTTTTTGCACTAGCACGGTGTTAAAGCAGTAGTGCTTCTTCGTGGACGGATCCACTTGCAAATATCTATACCAATATAAAAGACTCAAATGGGCAGATCCAAACCATCTCAACCGTCAAATCATGTTATCTAGCGATTCAAATCGCTCCAATGTTGAGCGCCAAACACGTTTAACGCTCTAATTATCCACCACTGCCATTGGTTATAAACATGTTTTGACTCAACGCTATCCCTTGAAATCTGCCATGTAATTAATATCCTACCATTTCAGCGAAAAAATAATTGATATCTTACCAAATACCAACGTGCAACGGATATATCTTATCTAATATAACATGCAATTAATATCCTACCTAATATAAACGTGCATTGCACGTACATTATTACTAGTATTAGTAAGGTGCACAGGGACCCACTAGTTAACGAGCGCTTCTTTGTGGACGGATCCGCTTGCAAATAAATTAGTAAGGTGCACAGGGACCCACTAGTTAACGAGCGCTTCTTCAGGAGTCTCACAATGATCAGCGTCACTTGGCGCGCTCTCAGTCACTCCGTCACGTGTCGCGCTCTGGGCGTTCCCTTTTGATTTTTTTTTTTCGCATAGGTTTTTGGCTCTTTAAACGGGTTTTTTTACGTTTCGGTTTTCCAACAGTCTTCCTTAACTTTTGGACCAAAAAAATTGAATTTTTTTTTGCGCGGAAAAACGGGTTTTTTTTTCCTTTCTTGAGAGTCACGGTTTTGCTTCCGCGAGAGGCACGGTTTTGTTTTCGCGAGAGTCACGACCATGCCTTCTTGGAAACAAAAAAACGCGTTTTCTATTTTTTTTTCGCGAGAGTCACGGCCGTGCCTCTAGGAAACAAAAAAAAACGCGTTTTCTGTTTTTATTTCTTCCACGAGAGTCACGGTTTTGCTTCCGCGAGAGGCACGGTTTTGCTTTCGCAAGAGTTACGGCCGTGCCTTCTCGGAAACGAAAAAAACGTGTTTTTTGTTTTTTTTTCCATGAGAGTCACGGCCGTGCCTCTAGGAAATGAAAAAAGAAAACATGTTTTTTGTTTTTATTTCTTCCGCGAGAGTCACGGTTTTGCTTCCGTGAGAGGCACGGTTGTGCTTTCACGAGAGTCACGGCCGTGCCACTTGATAATGAAAAAAACATGTTTTCTATTTTTTTCTTCCGCGAGAGGCACGGTTGTGCTATCGCAAGAGTCACGGCCGTGCCTCTCGAAAAGAAACAAAAAACGTGTTTTCTATTTTTTTTTCTTCCGCGAGAGGCACGGTTGTGCTTTCGCAAGAGTCACGGTTGTGCCTCTCGGAAACGAAAAACAAACGCGTTTTCTATTTTTTTTTTCCGCGAGAGGCACGCGCATGCCTATTTTAGAAAGGAAAAAAAACATGCTCCTGGTTCGTTTTTTCGTTTGATTTTTTCCGTGAAAAAAATGTTCGTCAAACTTATCAACATGGGATCTAGTTTTGAAGATCTCGACGCGAGGAATCCAACGGTGAAAACGGTTCGAGATTTGGACGCACGGTTTAAGAGATAAAACGTTTTGAAAAAACGAATCTACGAAAAATGGAAAACTCCCAGGTTGCGACAAGGGGTGCACATGTAGCACGCGCTACTTGTCGCAACCTGGGAAGATGAGAGTTTACTTTATTAATCAAAGGATAGATACATCGTCTGCCAAAAGATTTACAATGAAATCAGGCGGGGCGTCAATCTAGCGAGATGGATTATGAGCACGACCCCATCTTGCTACCTCATGAGCTACACTATTTGACTCTCTAATACATTGCTCAATAGTAAACCTCCCGAAGTCTCCAAGATAACTGCGACATTCTTCAAATAACGGTGCTACCACCATGGAATAGCCTGCATTGAATCTAAGTGCCTCCACCACGTGATATTATCCGATCTTACTACCACATTATGGCATCATGTTTCCCTCGCTAGCTTCAGTCCTTCTAGCAGAGCCGCTGCTTCTGATGTATCAACATCAGCTACATGTTCTAGTGTTGCTGTAGATGCAGACATGAAAGATCCACGATGATCACGGATAACCGCACCACATGATCCTGCATAATCTCCTTCTGTGAACGAGGCATCGACATTAAGGACTGCCTGACCAGCCAAAAACGCCGGCCATCTATTCATTTTTGGTGTCGTTTTTGTTTGTGCTCCACGGACATAGTTGAGTGCTAGGGCTACCACCGCCGGAGCCGTTCGTTCTGGAGACAAAATATCATCCCCTCGCACAAACTATCTTCATTGCCACCATATATACCAGCAGGCTATGGTTATAAGCTCCGGTAACTCGAGAACTCCATTATGTTGTCTCCAGAAAGAATTGTCACAGAGAATGAACTCTATAGCTGCTGAGCCTGCTCGATCCGTGTGAGAAGCGAAATTTATATCAGCTGCAATTCCCAGGGCTTTCCACACTAATTGTGATCTTACACATTTAAACAGCATATGGGTTTCCTCTGCTCCTTCTGTGCAAAACGGGCAGTGGGATAAATTTCTCACATGACGGTTCACTAGAATACTCCGGCATGGGATTGCATTGTGTAGGCACCTCCAAATATGAATTTTAACTTTCGCTGGCACCTTTAAGTTCCACATATTTTTCCAAACTGGGTGCGGCGCCATGGATGATCGGACCAAGCTGCTGTCCTCTGTAATATAACACATTTCCCATTATTTATAATAAGCTGAGCGTACTAAAGAAACACCATTTTTTGTTAGGTGCCATGCCACATAGTCCTCTGTCTCCACATAAAATAACTGGATTTGTAATATACGTTCTGCGTCGATGTGCCAAAAATTGTCCTGGATCAGTAGCTCATCCCACTCTCGCGTGATTGGGTCTATGGGCTCATTTACCTTTGTAAGGACTTGGTTTCCACGGACTGTAAGGATTTTCTTTGATGCACTGCTTGGGATCCAGCAGTCCTCCCATATATCGATCTTGTTTCCGTTGCCAACTCTCCAAATACAGGCCTTCTTGAAAGTTTGAATTCCAGACCAAATACTTTGCCAAACATAGGATGGCCCCTTCTTCAGTTGACAGTTCAGTATATCTCCTGTGGGATAATACTAGGCTCTTAATACTCGAGCACATAAGGAGCCATAGTTGTCAACTAATCTCCAACACTGCTTTGCCAGCATCGCCAAGTTGAAGCTATGAATGTCCCGGAATCCCATTCCTCCTCTTTCCTTTGGAATACACATCTTCCACCATGCAAACCAATGCATCTTTCGTTTGTCCTCCTCGTCACCCCACCAGAATTGCGACATTGCATCAGTGATTCCCTTGCAAATTTTCTTTGGGAATTTAAATACACACATCACATAGATTGGGATGGCCTGGGCCACCGCTTTCAGCAAAGCCTCTTTTCCTCCAAAAAATGAGTTCTCTCCTTCCAACCATTCACCATTGCTTGAATCCTTTCTATGATGTGTTTAAAGCAATCCACACGGTCCACCCCTATCATGGATGGTAGACCCAAGTATCTGTCTGAGATGGACTCAGTCATAATATTCAGAATTTGGCATACTTCGGCTTTCACTTCCACATCTGTGTTAGGACTGAAAAAATAGAACATTTTGATTCACTGACCAGTTGACCGGACGCTGCACAACACTCATCCAAGATTGCTCGCAGCGTGGTAGCATTCTGGTTATCCGCTCTCATGAGAATAAGAGACTCGTCAGCAAAAAGCAGGTGGGATATAGTTGGTGACTCTCTGCATACCTGCACTCCAGTCAAGTTCCCTGCCTCTTCCTCATGAGCAATTAACGTTGACAGTCCTTCAACACACAAAAGAAACAGATATGGGGAGAGAGGGCCCCCCCTGTGTCAAGCCTCTCATTGGGAAAAAAGGAAGTGTTTCATTTGAGTTGAAGCGAACCTTGTACTCGACCGTTCTCACGCACGACATTACATTTGAATCCACTGTGCATGAAATCCCAATTTGGTGAGCATGGCCTCCAGAAAAACCCATTCAACTCTGTCATATCACTAGTAGAAAACGGGCCATTAGCACCGGTTCGTAAGGCCCTTTAGTGCCGGTTTCGGAACCGGCACTAACATTTCAGCACTAAAGGCCCCCCCCCTTTAGTACCGGTTCAGCACGAACCGGTGCTAAAGGGCAACCACGTGGCACGAGCCAGCTCCGGGGGCCGGGAGCCCTTTAGTACCGGTTGGTAACACCAACCGGTACTAAAATGTTTGGGAGATTTTTGGTTTTATGATTTCTTTTTCATTTAATTTTGTGTTTTCCATTTTAATTCTTTTTTGTTTGCTGGTATTTTACGGTACTACACATTGTACACGTTATGCATATATATATATATATAAATAGAATTTCTAGTAGAACCAATCATATATATATATCATCAATGTCTCACAAACCACCATATTAATTTACACATACACACATGTATAGCTATATACAATTTCTCCTACATATGCATGTTGCCTTCGGAGCCAGTGGCATTAGCCTAATTGGTGCCTTCGGAGCACGATGACAATTGGAAGTGGTTCATGACATGTTCGATGGGGGCGGTAGCGGGTAATAGTATTCTCCCTTCGGATTTATGACCTGGTCGACCAAAAACCCCGCTATTTCCTCTTGAAGTGCTTCTACGCGCTCCGTTTCTAGGAGCTTGTCCCGCACCTCTTTGAACTGTTAAGAAGGAGATCAATATGCATGTTTATTAGTTGTGTGACTAGATATCGATAATGGTGTAAAAATTGTGAATAGTGTTCTGACAAGCGTACCCATTCCTGTCTTTGAGATCTGCTCCTTTCGGACGCCATCATGCGAATGTTCTCGTAAACGCAGTATGCACACAGATTAGTCCCCTGCGCCTGCTTCAGGGCCTTTATTACGAGAATGGAATTTAATTTGATCAGATAATAATTAATCAAGCATGATAATTAAAGAGATGGCAGCTAGCTAGCTAGCTAGTACTACTTAATTACTTACCTTGGATCGAAACCATTTCAGCTGTGGTTTCCATTCGCCTTCCGTGACGCTGATGAACCTTGCCCAAGCCCTGCCCGCCGACAAAGAAAATGAATAAAGGGGTTATTAAATAGTTCATATCATGAAATGACGAACTAAATAGGCCGAGATATATAGTTAATAATGATTGAAATTACCTGTTGACTATCCCATACAAGATGTTGTAGTCACTATTTGCTTTGAGTAGCGAGTCCAGTATTTCAACTGTTCCGGCGTCAACTTTAATGATACATAAGATCCAGTGAAATCTGCATGCACACACGTTTGCATGTCTTAATTAAGCGGGCATATGTAAGCAAAAACATGTAGCTAGCTAGTAGGCAAAAACAGAGAATTTGTAGTACAAGAAAGTGTGACTCACTCGAAGTTGTAAGGAAGTAGTATATCTTCATTGTATTTGAGGTGCTTCAAGAACTCTAGCATGCTGTCCTCTACATGCTTTTCATAATACTTGCTCATTTTCCATGTGTATTGATTAACGGTGTTTGGGTCAATGAACCCAATGCCATAGCGTCCACCTTTTCTCATTTCATACATCTTCATCCTGCATAATACCACAGAAAAGAATATAGTGAGGATAATTACAGGTAATGATTGATCAAAAGGATCACTACAGCTAGCTTGAGACTTAAATTACAGAAAGAAATCACTTACAGACAATAGCAACTGACGATAGATTTGTCGAGTGCGTCTTGATTGTATAACTGAAACAGTTCAGAATACTCAACGGCCACAACTTTCTCATGGTAGTATTGATCGTTCTTGACATACACCATGAGGGACTCTCGATCGGATCTCTTGGTAATGTCCATGTACCATTGATGCAATTCATACATTCTCGTTGGGAGCTTCTTGACATCTTCTGGCTTGAACAAAGGTTGGCCCCGGACATATTTCCGTTTTATTTCCTCCTCTGTAATCACAGGCATGCCCTCGATCTCGAGGAGTTGTCCAACAGTGATCTTGAGTTCTTCAGCCTGCATTATATGCTCCTGGGTTATTACCACATCGCCCACCTCGGGAACGTAAACTGTTTGGCCACAATAATATTGGGCGCGCGTACTGGCACGTGTTGTCGGAACAACAAGCGGGGGGGTCGATTGTGCCGCCTGTTCTCCCAGCTGGGCAACGGTTTTCCCGCATTTTTCGACAACTGCTTGTTGTTTGCTCGAGCTCGAGCTCGCCTCCTTCTGTAGACGTTGTCGATGTAACTTCCTGATGTGGCGCTCATAGTCTGTGTCAACAGGCTTAGGAGCTGGTGGTTGAGCCATACGAATGAAGTGGTCAACTACTTCCACAGGCACTTTCTCCCTTGGCGGCGGTGGCGGTTTTGGTCCAAAATGGGCGTCGACTTCTGCCCGCACTATGGCATTGGTTTGCTCCTCGGTCCTGTCGTAAGCCCTCACAGGAAGAGGAGTAGTGAGGTTTGGACCATATTTATATCGCTTGCCTCCGCCTGTATTTCCTGTACTATGACCTCGACTGGTACCGCTACGCACCATAGCTGCGGGGTGTCTCTTCTGCGATTGCTGAGGCGGCGGAGACGGCTGACGGGGCTGAGTTGGACGAGGAGGAGTGGCCTGAAGCTGTGCCGGACTTGGAGGAGGAGTGGCCTGAGGTTGTGCCGGACTTGGAGGAGGAGTGGACGTCTGACGCTGTGTCGGACTTGGAGGAGGAGTGGCTTGACACTTTGCCGGACTTGGAGGAGGAGGAGTGGCCTCACGCGTTGGTGGACTTGGAGGAGCGGGAGTCTGCTGACTCGGTGGCGGACTTCGACGAGGAGTCGGGTGACGCGGTGTCGGTGGCCTTCGAAAAATGATGCAATACTTTCTCCATAGGATGATACGATGTTTGGCATCTCCGAGTGTGTGCTCCTCATCACCTCCAGGAATGTCAAGCTCTAGCCCCGAATATTGGTCCACCACCTCATCAACCAAGACACGAGCATAGCCCGCTGGAATCGGGTTGCAATGGAAGGTTGCCTCGGGGGAATTTGAAAAAGCAACGGCGTCCGCCACCTTCATGGATATGTTCTTCATTTTGAAGTGTAGCTCGCAGTTAGTGTTCTCCGTGATGTCATCCACGGGGTATCTATCCAGCACTACTGCATCGCCCGGGGCGGAACCCACGCTGCTTCTCGGCATGGATGGGGCGGTGGTATCCAATGCTGGATCATCCGCTAGCTGCTGCAGCTGCTGAGACCCCCTTTGCTGGCTAAGTGAGTCGATCTGCTCCTGCTGCCGCTGGAATTTAGCTGCCAATTCCGCTTGACTTGCTTCTAGGCCTTGAAGGCGTTCATAGTCGAGCTTCCTTTGCTCCTCCTCCATCTTCCTCTTCTTCTCCTCCGCAATCTTCTTTCTCGCACGGGTTCTGTAGTCGGCGTTCCAGTCCGAAAACCCCTCATACCACGGAATAGCGCCCTTGCCTCGTGTTCTTCCCGGGTGTTCAGGATTTCCCAGGGCACGCGTAAGCTCGTCGTTCTCTCTGTTGGGCTGGAACACCCCTGATCGAGCCTCTTCTATTGCAACAAGTAGCGCATCGTCGGCTCCGTTCAGACATGCCTTCGTCGAAACATTGCCTGTCTTCGGGTCCAACTCCCCCCCATGCGCATAGAACCAAGTCCTGCACCTGGGGGGCCAGCTCTTACTAACCGGAGTGAAACCTGCATCCTCCATCTCTTTCTCAGACTTATCCCACTTAGGCATTGCCACTGCGTAGCCACCTGGCCCCAGCTTATGGAATTTATCCTTTTTTTCGGCATTGGCCTTGTTTATTCTCGACCGTTCCTTAGCTAATTCTGAATCCTTGAATTTCACGAAATCGTCCGAATGAGCACTTTGATTCTCTAGTATCCCCTCGAATACTGGAGTCTTCCTTCCTCCCTTGACGTACTTCTCCCACGTCATTCTCTTGTGGTTCTTGAATGCAACCGCCATCTTCCTAAAAGCAGCGTCCTTGACTTTCCGCACGTCTGCTTCTGTGAAATTATCTAGTAAGGTGAAATGTTCCATGAGAGTATCCCAAAGCAGATTTTTTTGCTTCTCGTCGACAAAAGTAACATCTGGACGTGGATTTGTTGGCTTTCTCCATTCGTGAAGGGAGATCGGGAGTTGGTCCTTCACAATAACTCCGCACTGACGAACGAACTTGTCCACAATCTTCTTAGGCGCTAATGGTTCGCCATTAGGTCTGATTGCCTCGATATTGTACTTTACGCCCTCCTTCAACTTTTTGTTCGGGCCTCGTTTCGTCCTTTTGCTCGATCCGGATGGCTGAAACAAGAAAGATCGATTCGTTAATATATCTTCAACTCATTTAAAACATGCGATGATCACCAGATTCCTGCTTATATAAATATATATACCTCGCCGGTGTTTGTTGTTTCAGGATCAACATGTTCTTCGTCGTAGTTCATGACTTCATCTTCTCGGTCGTCGCGATCGAATATCATATCACCCTCTCCGGTGTTGTATAGAAATTCGGAGCCGTCAAAATCTTCTTCATTCTGATCATCATCTGGCCCGCGTATGATATCGAGCATGGTTTGTTCTCTCTCTCTGTCGGTATGGTCCGCCATAGCTTTTATTTAACTATGCCAAAAGAAATATAAAACAATTTAGTATAATCTCGAATAATAGATATAATCTCGAATACATCGTCTCGAATAATAGATATAATCTCGAATACATCATCTCGAATAATAGATATAATATTGAATACATCACTAGCTAGCTAGCTAGCAAGCTAATAAAGATCGAATAGTACAGAGTAATCTAGGCCACTCGCGGTTCCTGAGGTGCGGGCGGTGGACACCCAAAGAGAAGGAACCATCACTGGATCATAGCTCGGGTGATCTCCCCAAAGAACCTGCCAGGTATTGGAGAACCTGACGTCCATAGCAGCCATGTAGCGATGGACGTGCTCGTCCTCCTCCCTGACACGGCGACGTACCACCTCCAGCGGGGCCGGCTCCCTCCGCACCAAAAGTGGCCCACGTGAATGCCACCAAAGGAGATGAGGGTCGATGACGGGACCCGGGGCCGGGTTCCTCACCAAGCGTCGCGCCCCTGAAGGTAGCACCTCCCAGTGCCAGCCCGGTGGAGCCCAGTCCCACACATGGGTCCTCTGAAGAAGGACGTCGTCGCGGACGTGTCGACGGCGAGGATGCGGGCCGGGCATCGTCGACAAAAAAATACTATATGCCGCAAAAGTAAAGTAACATTTTTTAAATGATGGATTGTGATGATTTCATATATGCAAATTCTAAATTTTATAACTAAAAATATAAGAAACTAAAAAAACATCGATCATCGTCTAACAATTTGAAATTAATCTAATTCATCTAGCTAGCTAAAACTAACATTTCCAAAATTTCTAACATTTCTATATAACTAACATTTCTATAACATTTGACATTATATATATTATAACTAACATTTCTACATACTATTTGACATTAATCTAATCTAATTAATTAATTCATCTAAAACTTTGTATGAAAAACAGAAAAACAGAAAAAACTAAAAGCTAAAAACAGAAAAATTGTGTGTGTGTGCGCGTCTAGTGTGTGTGTAGTGTGTGTGTGTGCATGTAGTGTGTGTGTGACCGCGCGCGTGTGTGTGCGCACGGTCGGCGCCGGCGCCGGTGTGCGCTACGATCGATTGGAGACGAGGAGAGGGGCCGGGGGAGGGGCTCACAGCGCGCGCGGGCAAGGTCGAGGCGACGGCGACGGCGAGGGCGAGGTCGATCCAAAGGCGATGGCGATGGCGAAGCGAGGGGATCGGCGACCGGGACGGCGACGGGGGTGCCGCGGAGTCGACGGGGACGACGCGGCGAGGACGGGGGCGTCGCGGAGTCGACGGGGACGGCGCGACGGGGGCGGCGACGGCGCGGGACGGGGCGGCGGCAGAGAGAAGTGGGAGATGAGAAAGTGAAAATTTTCGAAGTGCTTCTTTTATAGGGGACACCTTTAGTACCGGTTGGAGCCACCAACCGGTACTAAAGGCCTGTTTTGGCCAGGCCAAGCGGGGGGGAGCACCCCCCTTTAGTACCGGTTCCTGGCTCCAACCGGTACTAAAGGCCCCCCCTTTAGTACCGGTTGGTGCCACGACCCGGTACTAAAGGGGGTGCATTGCCAGGCGAGGGGCGCAGAAGTTTAGTCCCACCTCGCTAGCCGAAGGGCGCTCACACCTGCTTATAAGCCCCGCCACCGCTGCTGTCTCGAGCTCCTCTCTAATGCAGGCCTTTTGGGCCTACCTCTGCTACTCTGCCCTGTGGGGCCTATTGGGCTTGCGGGCCTGCATCCTGGCCCAACAACAGGTTGGTTTTCTAGTCGTATATGCAGGCCGCTGTTGCTCGGTAGGTGGACTTTTTTCATTTAGTTTTTTCTTTTCTGCTTTATTTATTTTGTTTTATTTATTTTTAGTTGTTTTTTGCTGTATTTAGAGTTTCTTTAGTTGTTTCTTTGCTGTATTTTTTCATTTATTTTCAGTTAGTGCCGGTAGTTTTTAAATTTGAATAGTTTAAATTTTGAATTATTTGAAATTTGTGTGAATCACTAGTTTGTGAATAACTTAACTTTAAAAATACATTTTCCAGTGATTCTTTTTTATTATGTTTAATATTAGTGTGTTTTATCATTATATTCAATTTGGTAATGCTTAAGTTATTTAAAAATGAAATGCCTTTGTAACGGATGAGTTTTCGTCCGAAACCCTGATACTTCGAAACAAATTGTCCATTTTGTACACGAAGTGTATCCAGTTTTTGCGGTAACCCTCTCTACTTTTTTGCACATGCTATGTGGGTGAAATTATGATACCATGCCAACTTTCATCCTTTTCTGAGTTCATTTGAAATGCTTTTCAATTTTGAGGGTCATTTAGCTGAAAAAATCAATAAATGCATGAAAGAATTTGCTTGCACATAAAATTTCTTCGCGTTTCAAATGCCAAAACACATAACTAGCTACCCTAACTATTACAGAGATTCCCTCCTGGGTGTGAAACACAGAAGAAAGTGATGATAGCTAAGCCGATCACATCCCAGATCTTTAATGCAGGCCTTCTGGGCCTACCTCTGCTACTCTGCCCTGTGGGGCCTATTGGGCTTGCGGGCCTGCATCCTGGCCCAACAAAAGGTTGGGTTTCTAATCGTATGCAGGCCGCTGTGGCTCGGTAGGTGGGATTTTTTCATTTAGTTTTTTCTTTTCTGCTTTTCCATCCAGTCTGCCCTTATGCCGCGATTCAGGAACACCAATCGGCTTAAGGTCAGGAATAAAGTCAATACAAAACTCAATGACCTCCTCATTTTGACGGCCCTTGGAGATGCTTCCTTCTGGCCTAGCACGGTTATGAACATATTTCTTTAAGACTCCCATGAACCTCTCAAAGGGGAACATATTGTGTAGAAATACAGGACCCAAAACGTTAATCTCTTCGCATAGGTGAACTAGGACGTGCGTCATGATGTTGAAGAAGGATGGTGGGAACACCAACTCGAAACTGACAAGACATTGCACCAAATCATTCTGTAACCTTGGTATGATTTCTGGATCGATTACCTTCTGAGAGATTGCATTGAGAAATGCACATAGCTTCACAATGGCTAATCGAACGTTTTCCGGTAGAAGCCCCCTCAATGCAACCGGAAGCAGTTGCGTCATAATCACGTGGCAGTCATGAGACTTTAGGTTCTGAAACTTTTTCTCTGCCATGTTTATTATTCCCTTTATATTCGACGAGAAGCCAGACGGTACCTTAATACTGAGTAGGCATTCAAAGAAGATTTCCTTCTCTTCTTTGGTAAGAGCGTAGCTTGCATGACCCTGATGTATGCCGTCTTTTCCGTGCATACGTTGCTGGTCCTCCCGTGCCTCAGGTGTATCTTTTGTCTTCCCATACACGCCCAAGAAGCCAAGCAGGGTCACACAAAGATTCTTCGTCACGTGCATCACGTCGATTGCGGAGCGGACCTCGAGGTCTTTCCAATAGGGCAGGTCCCAAAATATAGATTTCTTCTTCCACATGGGTGCGCGTCCGTCAGCGTCATTCGGAACAGGTTGTCCACCAGGACCCTTTCCAAAGACCACCTTCAAATCCTTGGCCATATCATGTACATCAGCACCAGTACGGTGGCGAGGCTTCGTCCGGTGATCTGCCTCACCTTTGAAATGCTTGCCTTTCTTTCTTACGGGATGCCTGCTAGGAAGAAATCGACGATGTCCCAGGTACACATTCTTCTTACAATTAGCCAAATATATACTGTCGGTATCGTCCAAACAGTGCGTGCATGCGCGGTATCCCTTGTTTGTCTATCCTGAAAGGTTACTGAGAGCAGGCCAATCATTCATGGTCACAAACAACAACGCCTTTAGGTCAAATTCTTCCCCCATGTGCTCATCCCACGCACGTACACCTGTTCCATTCCACAGTTGTAAGAGTTCTTCAACTAATGGCCTTAGGTACACATCAATGTCATTGCCGGGTTGCTTAGGGCCTTGGATGAGCACTGGCATCATAATGAACTTCCGCTTCATGCACAACCAAGGAGGAAGGTTATACAAACATAGAGTCACAGGCCAGGTGCTATGGTTGCTGCTCTGCTCCCTAAAAGGATTAATGCCATCTGCGCTTAGACCAAACCATACGCTCCTTGCGTCATCTGCAAACTCCTTCCCGTACTTTCTTTCGATTTTTCTCCACTGCGACCCGTCAGCGGGTACTCTCAACTTTCCGTCTTTCTTACGGTCTTCTCTGTGCCATCGCATCGCCTTGGCATGCTCTTTGTTTTGGAACAAACGTTTCAACCGTGGTATTATAGGAGGATACCACATCACCTTGGCAGGAATCTTCTTCCTGGGGCGCCGGCCCTCGACATCACCAGGGTCATCGCGGCAGATCTTATAGCGCAATGCACCACATACCGGGCAAGCGTTCAAATCCTCGTACTCACCGCGGTAGAGGATGCAATCATTAGGGCATGCATGTATCTTCTGCACCTCTAACCCTAGAGGGCAGACAACCTTCTTTGCTTCGTACGTACTCTCGGGCAATTCGTTGTCCTCTGGAAGCATATCCTTTATCATTACCAGCAACTTGCCAAATCCCTTGTCAGATACACCATTCTCTGCCTTCCATTGCAGCAATTCCAGTGTGGTGCCCAGCTTTTTCTTGTCACCTACGCAATTCGGGTACAACAATTTTTTGTGATCCTCTAACATGCGCTGCAACTTCTTCTTCTCCAAATCACTTGCGCAGTTTCTCTTTGCATCGGCATCCATTGCCGGCTCATCTTCATTACACAACACCGAATAGACCAAATTAATACAAGTTCATACATAAAGTTCATACAACACTTAAATGCAACAAACAAATAACTCTCTAGCTAAAGCATTTAAATGCAACAACAAATACGATCAAGATCGCAACTAAGGTAACAATGGATCCAACAGCATAATGATACCAAGCCTCACTATTGATGGCATATTTTCTAATCTTTCTAATCTTCAAGCGCATTTTCTCCATCTTGATCTTGTGATCATCGATGACATCGGCAACATGCAACTCCAATTCCATCTTCTCCCCCTCAATTCTTTTCAATTTTTCTTTCAAGTACTCGTTTTCTCTTTCAACTAAATTTAACCTCTCGGCAATAGGGTCGGTTGGAATTTCAGGTTCAGATACCTCCTAGAAAAAATTTCTATGTCAACTTGATGGGCATAATTTGTCATAAACACGAAATGCAACTAGTTTTAAAAGAGAATATACATACCACATCCGAATCATAACAAGGACTAGGGCCGACGGGGACGGATATCAAAACCATGGCACTATATGTATAACAAACAACGTACGGGTAAGATAATTATACGAGTAACTATATATCCAAATCACAAACATCAATTTTTATATAAAATTTCATGAACAAGAGGCTCACCACAAGGTGGTGCCGGCGACGGGACGGTGCGGGCGATCGACGGTGGCTACGATGGAGATTTAGAAGGCACTAAGTAAACCACACCTACATATGCAAACTAAGTGTTATTTTTGACCTCAGATTGCATATAAATCAAATACTAGCACACACACATATATATATATATCCTCCCAAATTACTAAACTCACAAATTAATCACTATATAAACCAATGCAAGAGCTAATCTAGCAATGAGAGATGAAAGGACAAAGTTGCTAACCTTTGTGATCATTTGAATGGATGAGGGCCTTCAAATCTTGCCAAATTTTGGGCAAAATGTGTGATGAGCTCGAGAGGAAGAGGGGAAGAACAGAGATGAGAGGGGAAAGGGGAAGAACAGAGCGAGCTCGGGTGGACGAAGGGTTTATGTAGGACGACCTTTAGTACCGGTTCGTGCCAAGAACCGGTACTAAAGGGGCTGGAGGGGCCCCAGTCTGACAACATCCTGCCACCACTCTCATTAGTACCGGTTCGTGGCACGAACCGGTGCTAAAGGTTCGCCACGAACCGGTACTAATGAAAGCGGCCCGGCTAGCCGTTGGAACCGGCACTAATGTATACATTAGTGCCGGCTCAAATACAAACCGGCACTAATGTGCTTCACGATTGACCCTTTTTCTACTAGTGTATGCCTTGTGCATATCTAGTTTGATTGCACAAGTACCAACCTTACCCTTCTTCCTCTTCTTCATCGTATGTAAACACTCATACGCCACTATGACATTATCAATTATGATGCGACCCGGTACAAACGCACTTTGAGTCTCACTAATTATATCTGGGAGAAGAACCTTCAAGCGCGCCGCGAGCATCTTTGAGATCACCTTGTAGACCACATTGCACAAACTTATGGGTCTAAATTGGGTAAATTTCTTTGGGTTATCCACTTTCGGAATTAAAACAATAGTGGTAGAGTTCTAGCCATCTGGAATTATACCTGTATTAACAGCCGCCGGGACCTCCTTAGTGAGATCTCCTCCGAGCAAATGCCAGAACTTTTTGTAAAAGATAGGGTGTAACCCATCCGTACCTGGTGCTTTCAAATCACCAATACTAAAGAGAGCTTTCTTTACCTCCTCCTCTGTGTACGGTGCAATGAGTGACTCATTCATATAATCTCTAACCCTCCTCTTAACTTTATTTATAACATTCATGTCCGGTACATTAACTTCAGCAGAAAAGAGATGCTGAAAATACTCACTAATCAAACTACTCATAGCATCATTGCTCTCTCTCCATACACCCGAGTCATCAATCAGGCGTTTTATGCATTTTCTCTTCCTCCTAGCCGATGCAAAATTATGAAAAAATTGGTGTTACGATCACCAAATTTGAGCCAATTTGCACGGCTGCGCTGTACCCAATAGATCTCTTCCTTTTCCAAATTTTCCTCTATCTCCATCAGCCAAATTCGCTGCCTGTCTCCCGCCTCATCAGCGAGAGGGACCGGCCGCAACGTTTCCAATTCCGCCTTCAGTTCCTTCAAGCGCTGGTGGGGCGCCTTCAAAATCGAGCGATCCCACTCATGCAATGTGGTGTTAACACTCGTTGTTCGTTCTGCAATTGGCGCTGTTGGATCCGATCGTTCCCAAGCTTTAGACACTAATTGCATAATGTTCCCTTCTTGCAGCCACCTGGACTCAAAACACTTTCGATGGGTTTGTTGGGAATCCACCTGCACATCTCCCTCAGTATCAATGAATAGGGGTATGTGATCCAACTTTATATGTGCGGTATTTGTGACCTTTGTGTTAGGAAAGAGTCCTTGGAACTGGCCATTGCACACCGACCTGTCAAGCCGTTCTCTGAGTCTCCTCCTCCTCCAAGTATATAGATCCCCGCTGCATCCCATATCCTCCAGCTCGCAATCAACAAGGGCATCTCGAAAATTCTGCATCATGTGCATTGGCCTCGGCGCGCCACCCTCCTTTTCATGGGAGTACAAGATCTCATTGAAATCAGCAGCTATCATCTATGGAAGATTTATTCGCTCGTGTAGATGACGGAAGCACGACAAGGACAAGTGCTTGTCTTCCCACTTCGGCTCCCCGTAGAAGCCTGTAAACCTCCAGACCTCATCCATACCATCTCCCACCGTAACATCTATGAAAATTTTATCTTTATCTCTCAGCTGGTTTGCCAAAGGTCTCCAAAATAACAGCAGACCACCACTCGCTCCATTACTTTTTTGCACCTCCATGCAGTCCATTTTTAATTTTTTCCGAAGCTTCCCTGCCTTAGCTTTATTCAGATGCGTCCCAGACAGGAAGAGGACATCCGGCCCCCACTGCTTCTGGACGTCCAGAAGCGCTCTTTCTGCCGCGACACTGGCCATGCCACGGCAGTTCCAACATATGAGTTTCATTGCGCCCGGCGATCACGCTCGAGGGGAGTCGCCGATATATTGTTGGAAGCATTGTTCTCTGTTGATCTCAGCCTCTTTGGGTCATGAATTTTCTGCGGGGTACTAAGCTCGCTTTTATCCACAGGCGTAGCATTGCTAGTGTTCTCCAGAAACTGAATCTGTTCAGATACATATCCTGGCGGCAGAGGTACGCTAGAACCTCCCGGGCCTCCCATATGCGCTACCGGGGCATTGATATTACCATCCTGACCTATCAGGCGCTTGCGTGCCGAAGGTACTATCGCACTAGCACTAGTATTGCCAATTCCATCAAGGTCCATATCACGCTCTTCCTCTGAGTTTGGGTCTCCTGCATTTCCTCTTCCTCTCCCAAAACCTCCGCCTCTTCCAGCTGACCCACCACGACCAGCTCTGTTACTCCCTCTCCCTACTAGGGCATCAAAATCAAAAAGGAGCCACTCTCCCCATTCACAGGTCTCCGGGCTATGTATTCCATCACCACATTCAATTACAACATGCCCTATCAATCCACAGAAATAGCAAAAATCAGGGAGTTTCTCATATTTAACTGGATATTTCTTGCTTTCTCTTAGCGTTAGTGGCACAAACCTAACCAAGGGTGTATCAAGCATCACGGACACCCTGGCCCTCAGATATTTGTTCGGATTCAGATGACCTTCATTGACTATAACTGTGATCGGTAGGCCAACCTTCTTTGCAATCTTCTCTACAGTTTCCTTCTTTTTCATCAAACCATCAGGTATACCCACAATTCTTGCCCACACCGGGATGCGATCCAGTTTGTAATCCTCAGCATTGGTGATTCCATCATATTCCTCTATAATAATTGCCGCGTTTCTAAATAGCCACGGTCCTCCCCTCATCACCCTATTCCAATCTCCCAAGCAAGAAAATTGCGCAAGGAACCAATTAGGGTTTATGGTTTGAAGGTAACCCCCTAGGCTGGAATCCATGCGTTGCTCATAGTTTTGAACAACGATACATGGCTAAAGGGTTTAGAGGTGTGATCCCTAAAGATGGCAATCCATCGTGTCTCCTTTATCAGATCATCAATCTCGCCTGCTAGATCCAGATTCTCTTCCTCCTCACCATGCAAATTCACCTGCGAACCTGTCCGTCAGATTCGATTGAGTTCCTGCTGGATTGGTGCCTTCGCCTTCGTCGCGACTCGCACCGGCCGCCGTTGCTGAGCCCCTCCCCGCCATGCTGTCCGACGAGCGGGGCGGTGATCACTTAGGAATCACGTGGAGATCGCCAAGACAGCGATCGGACATGAGATTTGGTGGTGGGGTACAAAATTTGGGGGGAACCCTAACATAGCCGCCAGGGGATAAGGGGAACCCTAACGTAGCCGCCAGGGAATAAGGTGGGAGTGATATTTGCAATGAGTACTCCTTAACTAGTGCTTTCGACGTGCACATGCAAATATTTTTCAAAACATATGCTTGTGCATTGGGGTTCCAACGTGTGGGTTATTAGGCCTATAGTCGTGGCCGGCCTTCTGACAATGAAAGTCGCTTCTTTCGTTGATTAAATTATTCTGCCAAAACTTGAGGCGCATAGCCTTGCTAAGCACACCTTTGGTCTGGACTTAGGGCGCCATTTGTGGCTTATAAATCCTTCAGACTTGAATTGTATCCCTATGAACATTTTAGAGTAATAAAACAGTGTGTTTAGATGCAAAAAAAAAAATTTATCCGCGAAAAAATACCGCAAAAAAATATTTTTGAAAATCTGTACACATTTCCCATTCTAGAAAATATTTAAGATATATTCTTAAAAACATTTAACAGAATTTCGATGATGTGCTTTTTGTATGATGATGTGTATCGGATTTTTGTTTGAACCTCAATAACGCATTGACGTTCTCTCACGGAAGTCACCCGGACAAACTATCGTTCCTGCAGCCAGGTAGGAACGAACGAACATTTTCGTTCGCAAAAAAAGATCAGTCCCAATGAAGGCTCCAGGATGCCATGCAAAAAAAAAAATCAGTCTCAATGAAGGCTCCAGGTTGCTAGAAAATTGTCATGTTGCAGGTTCCCGTCGCTGGACATCGACCAGGCTGCCGCCACTGCCGCAAAGAGGCGCGGCATGGGACGTGGGACGGAAAGAGGACGATAGCTTGTCTTCTAGTGGGACAAGGGTGGAGAGGAACAAACACATCTAGAGTGATAGAAAAACAGTTGTGTCTACCTATTTTCTTGGAACTTTTGTGTCTAACTAAAAGTTAACACTTCCTGGAGAAAAAAAACAACTAAAAGTTAACATCACATCCATGCAGAAAAAAGTTAACACCACATAGCCTGCTGTCCAAGTGAAGAGGTAGGTCTGAAATTTAGAGCAGCCAATACATCCAAACTTTATAGCTCATGGTAAAAGCAATTTCAAATAGACAAAAAAACCTTGACCGTGGTTAAGATCTATCCCAACCACCTGGCAAAACAAAAAAAGGTCGATACCAACCATGTCAATTTAGAGGAAAGGCTGGATCCATTGTCTATATAATGGCATATGCATTGTTGCGCCTAGCTGAGAACTAAAGCAAATGAAGGTGTTGAAAAGAGTGGAGGTTGGTATTGGCTACATTACATATATAGCAAATTAGTAGTATCTCATGATATTCGATCATTCTGATACCAAGTTCTCTCTCCTGAGATCTCTAGCCTGTTTGATGAAGGAGAAAAGCATCTCTTCCTTTTAGGCCTCCTCTGGTTCATGGGATAGGAATGTTATAAAAATAGAAAAATCATAGGAAGTGAGATGACATGCATCTCAATTTCTATAGAGGAAGAGATGTCATTTGATGCATAGGATAGGAATTTTTTCATTGAGTCT
Source organism: Triticum urartu (assembly GCF_003073215.2). Taxonomy (NCBI): domain Eukaryota; kingdom Viridiplantae; phylum Streptophyta; class Magnoliopsida; order Poales; family Poaceae; genus Triticum; species Triticum urartu. The sequence continues at coordinate 23,206,569 of NC_053027.1, read as the reverse complement.
AAGCTATTGTTTTTTCCTCCAATATGTGAAGGATTGATTCTTATCCTACATAGAAATGAGAATCCATTCCTACAAACCAAAGGACTTCAAAGTAATTTTTTCTTTGCAAATCCTATCATATAGCATTCTTATAAAATTCCTACAAATCAAAGGAGGACTTACCTTTTGGGAATGATAGGTCTCAGGATGGCGAACGCATGTACTTTTTTAGATGGCCCTTTTTCTAATCTCTAACATCTGTTCCGACCATCTATGGCGATGATATAGCATGGTCGCGCTGTAAATTAAGAGAAACTGATGCCGTAATAATGGTGCACCAAGTTCTGCAGGTTTCGCACATTTGACAAACACTTGATATGCTTGACATCAAGTAACAACGATGGTTCCAGAAACGCCAAACAGAAGGTCAGCAGATCATACCTCGTTGGTGTTGTAGAAGACCACAGAGGCAGCACAGCCAGGTTCACAGAGCATGCATGTGAGAAACGTGTAATACACGAAGAGTAAAATCCATCATAAGCCATAAAATTATTGGAGGTGTGTCAGTTTAGCCACAAAATTATTGAAGGTTGACTAATCCAATGTATCGAGGGCTTTGATCGGACGGCTGGGGACCCGACTGATTTCTCGAGGAAATCAGTCGGATGATTTGTAGCAGCCGCCAAATTTTTTGCCCGTACCTTCTGTCGAACCGGGTACTTCAGAATACGCTACTTTGCAAACATTTTTTTTAGGGAGCAGGCATACGTCATTTCTGAAATTGAAGAGGGTGAGTCCAAAATTTAAATCACACGGTGAGAATTTTATACTCTATACTTCACCACGGTTAATACCGATCCGAAGCCCGTCTACATGTCGTAAATGCTAGATCCAGTGGCTATAAAATGACTTGTGCATCACTCTTATTATGTATGCACATATATCTAGCAAAACTTCAACAAAATGGGTTATTAGCCCAACAAAAATTTGGGAGCTCCAGTAAGTAACAGAGGCATATAGCAATTTGAACTTCAAACAGACGAGTCATCGGTGGCTTACCTTTTTTTTTGGAACTTTTGTGGGTAACAAAAAGTTAACCACATAGGTACAGTGTCAAGCTCTTTGTAAAAAGCTCTTTCGAAGAGGCAAATGTAAGCTAGAATCTAGAGTACACAATACATTAAAAAACCCATTATAGCTCTGTACTTGACCATCATTAAGATTGATCCAAACCATCTCTATAGAAGGAGATGCTAGATCGGTGGCTATAAAATGTCCAATGCATCACTCTGTTACCTAGGAGCCAAAGCAAATGCAAGGTGCCAAAAGGAGAAACCAGCATAGATGTTTCAGGATCATTTGGGAATAGTAGGTCTCGGGATGGTGAGCGTATATTGTCTTGTAGACTATCTTCCTTGTTATCTTTGACCGGCTAGCCTGGATGAAAGATGTTGCACCTGAAAGAAGAGAAGTCAACAAATCCAAAGGAAATAAGCATGAAGGGCCAAATCCATAGGAACCAAGCGTGAAGGGCCCCGATGAGAAAAACATGCAGTGCGGCTGCCACTGTATATGCACTGCACAGGCGCCACGCCTGCCACTGTATCTACCCACTCGTTGTTGTAGACATCAGTCAGCTCGCTGCAGGGACAGAGTGAAGCAACGATGGCGATTCCAAAAGTGCAAAGCAGAATTAACGCTAGAAATGCATATATACTAGATGGATACGCGCGCTTTGCCGCGCCGAAAATACGGTCATATATATGCTTCTTTGCTACTTTCGATCTACACAGTTTGACAGAATAATACCAACATAATCGATGTCATTTAGAAACGGTTTCTATTCTAAATGAGTGGACCTCTGCAAGTGTTGCGTTCCTATACCATCTCTGTACACAAATGTAATACAGTTTTTACAGTTCAATTTAGGCTACAAAAACATCCAACATTTGTTTATAGAGGGAGTACTTTCTATCCAATTGGCTATTATTGCCCTTTGTTAAGAGACCTGGATCTGTATGGAAATGCATTTCCCTTCATTCTTTTTTGCGGGTATCATATGTTTTTTTTCCATCAGAACACTCTAGTAAACAACGATATATTATCTTAAAAAAAGCAAAACAACAATATACATATTCTAGGAAAAGAACTGATAGAAGAGAACAAATGCCGTGCCCTCTAAAATAAATTTTTTCATCTAAAAGAAGAATAAATTTGTTGATACGCCGAAAGCACCAAATTATGCATCAACAACCTCCATGGAAATGGGAGGCCACAGCCCTAACAGTCAACAAAATATAAGTTTTTTGTCAACCGAACTGGTATCTGCAATTATACATAATCTCTCTTGGTCTTTACCCGCATTGCACAGGCGCCCGAAAACCATACAGCGGCTGGAACTGTAATGCAATTGTACAGACTAAAGCATAGCCTAGTGATGGGAAGGGACCGATGCTTTCCCATCCACCCAGATTCAAGGCATGATACTTGCAATCTGGCTTTGTCGCACCATCCAAAAATAAGCATGTTGGGAGAACATGGACTTTCTCATAGCTCAGCGACTCTCAACCATTGGATCGATTTTTTGATGCGACTTCGTCCGTCCGGTCTCGCTGCTGGACGATCCTGGCCGTTGGATCAAAAAAAGCACTGCTACAATGAATAGTTAGCTCTCGCTTGTGCCACCGCGGGTAATTTCCTTGCCCCGCTGTGGGCATTTTCGTCATTTCGCGCACAGGGGTATAAAAGGGGCTGCTCCCGTGGGGATAACCCTAGCCTGGAGATAACCCTAGCCCGCTCACTCCCACACTCGCGCGTGGCTGCCTGCTCCCCACGCCTCCGCCTCCGCCTCCGCTCGCCCTCGCCGCCGCCTCCGACTCCGCCTCCGCCTCCGCTCACCCTCGCGCCGTCATGTCTTCTCCTCCTCTCCGCCCTCTCGGTGCTCCTACCAGGCGAGCGCGAGCACGAGCAACTAGAGAGGAACGGCCACGGGCCTCTCCCTCAGTGGCGCCGGCGCCGGCGGCTCACTCTGCAGGCCCCCTGCCTCGTGGGGCTCATGGCCCCCTCCCTCCGCGGTGCCGGCGCCGGTGGCTCCCTCCTCCGCGGGCTCCCTGCCTCATGGGGCCTGGCGGCCTCGCGCACGGACGAATCGTCGCCGGCGCCTCCTTCAACTAGGTCCTGCGCGCCAAGAAGGCCGTTGCCGCCTCCTGCAAGGACGAACCAGACGCCGTCGCCCAGGTCCCTCCTCCCTCCTCCCAAACTTCTCCTCCACTCCATGCTGTACTTCAATCCCTCGACATTAGTAAATTTCTGTATATTTAGTTGATTATTGTTTCGCCTCCAATCTACACTTGACTCTGAATCCTCAACATGTTCAGTCATCTGTCATTATCATGCATGAGTTGTTACCTTGTCAGCCATCTTTAATTTCATCACATTCTCGATGCTGCCGGTAGTACTGGACAGGACTGTACTGATACTAGTATTAACCAGCAGAAGTCATATATACCAGCCTGCAGCAGTTGTTGATAACCCGTATTTTTCTCAAAAAATTGTGAAGTAATTCATGGATAAAAGAAAATATGGATTTACAGATGGAGGGTCGACGCGTCCGCAATTTCCACGTTGGCTGTTTTTGCACTAGCACGATGTTAAAGCAGTAGCGCTTCTTCGTGACGGATCCGCTTGCAAATACAGTATATTAGTAACGTGCACATGCAAATATCTTGTGCATTGGGCCTCCAACGTGTGGGTTATTAGGCCTATAGTCGTGGCCGGCCTTCTGACAATGAAAGTCACTTCTTTCATTGATTAAATTATTCTGCCAAAAATTCCCTCAAAAAAATCTTTTTGAAAAATCTGCAGACATTTTCCATTCTAGAAAATATTTAAGATATATCTAAACAATACTTGACAGAAATTTGATGATTTGGTTTATGATGATGCGTATTGGATTTTTGTTTAAACTCCAATAACGGGTTGACGTTCCGGAGGTCACCTGAACAAAGTATCGTTCCCACAGCCAGGTAGGAATGAACGAACATTTTTGTTCGCTAAAAAAATTCAATCTCAATGAACGCTCCAGGATTGCCATATGCAAAAACAGATAAATACGCCATGTTGATACATAAGGGTTTGCCATGTTTATTGTCATGTTGTATACAAAAGATTGCTAGAAAATTGTCATGTTGCAACAGAGTAATTGCCATGTGTTTTGGGGGATTTTGCGATTGCAGGATGAAGAACTACCAACCTAAAAAGGGAAAATTGTGAAAATTGCCATGCTCAGGATTTACAATGTGGGGCAAAGAGAATCACCATGCTACATCAATGAAAAAAGGTGAGAATTGCCATCCCCGAACGTCGTTGCTCATATTGCCATCCGAGCAAACGAATTACTGTCGTCATCTCATAGTTTCCCTCATAGGATGCCTTTGGAGCGAACGCTTCAAGATTCATACTTGGGATCTGACATGCATGAGGGTGTTCAATCCGATGTCAGATTTTGAACATTTAGGTTTTGTCTTCTAGAATCCACGTGAAGTACAATCTTTGTTTTGTTCCCCCAAACATAGGTATTTATATTGATTCAATTGAGGAGACGAACAAAGGAATAGCGCAGTATAAATGATAGATGAAGAAAGATCGATTCATTTTAATCAACCAAAAAATTGGTGGGTAATTAATTTTTGCAATTTTTGTGTGGGCCTGATGTGATGTTGTACAAACAATTGTTTCACGGCAGGGGCGGAGCCAGGCTAGCACTTGGCCTCGGGGCTGCTTCAGTGCTATAGGGTGAAAATAGTGCAAAATGATACAGTGAACGAAGGCTTTCAGCGCCACGACCAGCCCCGCCGCCCCTGCCTGGGGTGTAGCTTTGCCATTGTTTCACGGGATGAGCATAGCAGATTATCTGAAGGAGGTCTAAACATTATTGAAGATAGTACATATGAACTTAATTACCATTTTCTATAAAAAAAAGATTGCTAGAAAATTGTCATGTTGCAAGAGAGTAATTGCCATATGTTTTTTTTTTGGGGGGGGGGGGGTGCATGATTGCAACATCAAGAACTGGCAACATAAAAAAAAGAAAATTGTGAAAATTGCCATGCTCAGAATTTATCATGTAGGTCGAATAGAATCGTCATGCTATATCAACGGAAAAAGGTGAGAATTGCCATCCCCGAACGTGTTTGCTCATATTGCCATCTGAGCGTCGCTCATAGGATGCGTTTGGAGCGAACGCTTCAAGATTCATACTTGGGATCCGACATGCATGATGGTGTTCACTTAGAATCCTTAAAAATCTGACGTCAGATTTTGAACATTTGGTTGTTGTTCCCCCGAATGTTGGTAATTATATTCAATCCATTGAGGAGACGAATGAAGGATTCGATGAAGAAAGATCGATTCATTTTAATCAACCAAAATATTGGTGGGTAATTAATTTTGCCTATTTTTGTGTGGGCCTGATGTGAAGCTCTACAAACAATTGTTTCACAGCAGGGGCGGAGCCAGGGTAGCACTTGGCCCCAAGGCTGCTTCGGTGCTACAGTGTGAAATAGTGCAAACAATGAACGAAGGCTTTCAGCGCCATGACCAGCCCCCACACCCACACACACACAAAAGGCCTGGGGTGTAGCTCCGTCGCTTCTGCATGGGATGAGCACAACAGATTTATTTAATTGAAGAGGTAGGTCTAAACATTACTATAGATAATAGTACATATGAACTTAATTATCGATCTATACCTGGCCAGGGTTAAGACGGACCCCAACCATGTCCACATAGAGGAAAGGATGGCTCCAGTGTCTATAAAATGGGCTATATATCAGCCAAAGCAAATTGAAAGTACTAAAAAGGGAGGAGGTCGGCGATGGATGTATATATAGCAGATTAATAGTGTCGTGTGCTATTCAATCTATTCTAGTTTTTTAGTTCTCTCCTTATGAAATCTTGACTTCTTAGATAATTGAGGGAGTAATACAGTTTTTTAGGATAGTTTGTGAATGATAGGTCTCGGGATGGTGAACGCATTTACCTTTGTACATGATCTTCGTTCAACTATCTAACACCCACTCTAGTCACCAATGATGATGACTGAGAGTAGGTCTTATGCAAGGTATTAACAATTACAATGGTTGCATGACTAGCTTGGCATGCCTAACATATTCTGATGCTCAACATAAGGACAGGGAATCTGTAGCCTCACAAATCTCATGCCATAGTGAACCTTCGACACATCCTCTCTTCTCAAGTGGAAGAGAATCCCGGCGAAATGGATATTGGCGGGTTGAGGCTCAGGATCTGACGAAGGTGCTGGTACTCGATATGAGGGGCTGGTTAGTTCGGCCTTCTAGTGTACATGGCCTGCTGTGACGCTCGACTTGTTTCTATGTTATTTTGATGATGCCGAGCACTGCGTTAATGCCTTCATGACTTGCAGTTTGTCTGAATTTCCTAGAGGTCACCCTTGACTCCAAGTGCTATCTTGTCTTCCATGATTGACAACGCCAAACCTTTCAAGCCAGCATTCGCAAACGCCACCTTGTCCACGTCCATGAGCTGCATCCGCCAATCAAAAATGTTCAAAGCCAGTTACTTTCAGGGACTTTGCTGCTACCTTCATCTAGAGTTCTAGACTCGAGTACAGAAACAACAAGTGAATAGTTCAGCAGATTTATGTGAAGGTTTATTCATACGAAGTTGTTAACTGACAGGTACATAGTTATTGAAGATGGGTTTTTGTTTCCTAGTTTTACTGTTGCTAGTCTTAATACTGTCAACAATACTATGTATTTTTTTTTTGCGGGGGAACAACACTATGTATTTGTCTTTTATGCACTCCTAAACTACAACAGGAGTGTCTTGATGTCTTCAAATACTGAAGATTTTCATCTTGATGTCTTCAAATACAGAACATTTAATTGTCTTGATATTTAGCCTCTCGGTCTCATGAACTTAACATAAAATGGGTTTTCATCTTGTTGTCTTCAAATACTGAACATTTTCATGTTGTGTTCATGAGAGATACTAAATATATATGGTCAACTGAGGCAGGTGTTATGTAGGCTCAAGTGAGACAACTGGAGTCACCTTTGCCAGTGGCACTATGGGCCCTCCAGCCAATTCTTTTTTTGCATACGCTAGGGTGAAATGTGTGATTTATAGTACATATGACACAAGGTTCACGGAAAAACCTGTGTGGCCTATTTGTCTAAAGACCCCCAATAAGATATGTATTCTAGACAAAAACTCTGTGATGTAAAACATCACACTTGCTTGGAAAAATACAGAACGTTTCAAAATTTGTGAAAACCAGCCCGTCCGGTTCCTACAAAAAAAAACATAATCAAGAAAAAAACATGGCGCAACCAAATTACCAAGCAAAGAGGCACGACACGACATGGACCGGAAAGAGGACAATGGCTTGGCTGTTGGAATTATGTGTCCTGCAACTATATTCAAATTACTTGTAATTGTTAATATTCGGAATACCTCATTATGGAATTATACATGTATTTATACATGGAATTGCTTTACATGTTTATCATGGAATTGTTACTTGCTGGAATGTACTTAAGTAACATATGCTTAAGGAAGCTGGTTGATTATCAGTGGAATACAATATAGTAGTTATATTGGAAAGACTACCCGGGTACACTGATGATTGGAAGGAGCTAGATCGTATAGTTAGATTAAAGCCCTAATGTTGATCTACATAATTAGAGGAATTTACACTCTATTATGGCGCATTGCTCACAAGCGCGTGCTCCGGGGACATAACAGGTAGAATCCGTTAACAGAAAAATATGATCGTGGTTGGTAATTTGATTTGGACTCTATCCCGGAAACTAGTGGAAAAGACTAGGAATCTTATATCTGTATAAGAGGTGGACTCTTTGGAAAAACAATATAAGAAGGTCCCTACCTCCTAGCCTCAGATATGCGAATTGTGAGCGGCACCACGGATAAGCGCAGAGGAATAGGGGGTAGACCGCAAACCCTAAATTTCTAACATTGGTATCTTGAGCAAGGTTCGGCCGCCGACGCTTGAACCCAAATCCGCTGCCTACTCTGCCGCCGGTTGTCCCCGCAACCATCTAGTTTGCGTTTTTCCCCAAGTCGCCGCCTGGTTGGTCAACTTCATGGACTACGCAGCGTCTTCGCCTACGTGCTGCAGCCTATGCGTCAATCGAGGAGGAAAATCAAGCCGCAAAGCACGTCCACATGCATAGTCTGATCTTGCTTCTTGCAAGTGGATCAATCTCACCCGTGGCTCAAGGAAGGAGCCATGATGGATTCTTCATGTGAAGGGAGCTCTCCATGCCTCTCTAATTCACGCATGGAGATCGAAGTTGTAGCTGGTCCGTGACCACGAGTTCGATCTGCCGGAAGTACAAATCCTGCCGGCTCACCGGGTCCAACTCCGCGCCCGTCGCCGTCTCTCAACATGTACGAATCCTGCCGGCTCACCGCGTCCAACTTCGCTCCGTATCACGCCTGTCGGCGTCTCTCAAAACCGTGAGGTCTGCTGCCTTGGGAGTTTGGGCAGTACAAATCCTGCCGGCTCACCGGGTCCAACTCCGCGCCCGGCGCCGTCTCTCAACATGTACGAATCCTGCCGGCTCACCGCGTCCAACTTCGCTCCGTATCGCGCCCGTCGGCGTCTCTCAAAACCGTGAGGTCTGCTGCCTTGGGAGTTTGGAAGTCATCTGCTTCCCCGAGTCATTGAGTCCGCTGTTACGCGGGTCCAGATCCGTTTCTGGTGCTCACGGAAAGGTGCTGCCTACTCGCCGAGTCTGATGCAGCCATACAGGGATTTCAAGGTTGATTGCTGCAATTAAGGAGGAAATCATTCTATTTTTAAGAAAGGAATTAGAAACAATCTGAGGAAGGCACGCCCACGCCAAGGAAGAGTGGAAGTATAATACTTGGATTGCGACAAGAAAATAGATAGCTACTGATGTTTGGTGGAAACTGAAAAGCAATCGAGGAATCTAGAAATAGTTGGGTTTTCTTTATCATTGGAAAACTAGCTAGAACCGGTTGTAACAGGAACACTCGATGGCATACTCTCGAAATAGTGAGAACACACGTTGCAATGGTCGGGAACGGATGTCGTACGCCGGAAGGAGTGCACAACAAAAGGATCTTGCTGGAATACCATGGAACCCACCGGAATACTACAGATTTTTGGACAACATACAGATGCCGAGCATTGTTGGCGCCCCGTGGAGTTTTTCATATTATCGTCGACATTGAATAATTTCATTGGTGCATTGCGACATGCTAAAGGAATCATTTTTAGTGGAATCATTTATTTTCAGTCTAATCAGTGCAAAATTATTGTTGGAGAAAATTGATATCTTGCGGATAATTATGCATAACCTGAAAAGGGATTTCAGGGAAGTGTTTTTATTGAGCATCACTTATTCAAAGAGGAAGCTGGGGGTCACTCCAGGAAATTTGCTCTTCATTTATTGGTATGTCTGATGTTAATGTTTGCACTATATTTTTATTTGTGGCTATTTCTTTTAAAAATAGATGGAGTATGGTGTTTGTTTGTATACATCATATATATTGGAGTACAATAGCAATCTTATTGGCATGCAACAATTATGAAGGGAAAACTAATGTACTTAGGAATTAATTGTGAATTTGATATACTTTGGATTGGAAATTATGCCATCAAACTCCTTTTGTGGAGGAAAACTATTATTGTTATAGGACAGGCTATTCAACTTCAGTGAGAAGGGATTTAATTTATTGCTCCATCTTGGAACCTATTGATTATGACATACTATTTGGAAAAGGGAGAGTGGAAATATTGCTCAATGGTTAAATTAGTGCATTATGATTTTCACACGATGGTCCATCTTTCTTGATGTCCATTGGAAGTTGGTAGACCAATTTTTTTATATTGGACAAAGATTACTCCATATGGAGGAATATCGACAATGGGAACACATGCTTGGAATCTTATTATCTAAATCATCAACGACTTGGTCACATATCTTGGAACTGGATCAAGAGGCTTATTGATTCTGGAATTTTAAACTTTAGTGGGAGGACTAATGGTACATGTGAAGCATATATGTGTTTTTTAATACACCTTGTTTATTAAGGTGGAAGGAGATGAAAGGGCTTCACATCGTTTCTTTTTTATATACTTATGGTATTTCTTTGGACATCCCCACTAGAGGTCACATTGTTTATTTCATCTCACTCTTCCATGATTACACTTTTACATGATGATTATGCTTATATTTTATTATTCAAGTCGGAAGGTTTTATTGTGCTGGTCACATGTTATACTAAAGTGGAAAATCAGTTGATTAAATAATATCATAATTTTAACAACCGATTGGTGGGGGAAGTACACTTCAGGAATATATCATTTGTATGTAAAGAGCATGGAATTATTCACCATTGTTATATACCGTACACTCCACAATTGAATGGAGGAATTGACTGTCTTGTATACTCCCTTGTTTGTTTGGAAAGAAGCATTGTGTACTGTCATTTGTTGTATCTTTCTCCATCTAGTACAGTCACTTGGCTGGAAGGAAATCTTCTATTTTGGCATGAAATTCATAGTTATTACAAAGCGCACACCAGGAATTTTTCATGGTTTTTCTAGTGGATCAAAGGGTGTTTCCTTAGTTATCTGGAAAATGAATACTGGTGGAAAGTAGGAACACAATCATTTTTATGATCAAGGGTGGAATTATTGACAATCATACTGGAATATAATCTTAACCCCAAGGAAACTACAAGTGACACTCCCAACATGACATGCTTAGGATAAGTGGGAGGAATTAACTTGGAACGTAATCTATGGATAATTGTTATGTGATTTTTGGGGGAAGTCACTCTAAATAGTAGAGGAAGACTCCTAAGAAGGCTTGAAACTTTTCATCATTGTCAACTATGGGTGGAAGAAATGCGGGCAGGAATAAACTCAATGAGGAATTCTATAGTTTGGGAACTTATTATCACACCAAATAACCGCAAGCCCATTGTTTGTAAGTGTTTTTATTTATTTGTAAGGAAATTTGTCTCGTTGGAATATTATAATGTCACTCTTGCCATTCAGTTCTTTGCACAAAGGGAAATATATTTTGTGGAAACTCTCTCTCGTGGAATTTTGGGAAAGAGGAACTAAAGACATGATTTGCGAATTGAATATATTAATGTATTGTCTTGTAACAAGCTTCACATCAATGGAATAGCAGGTCATATGGTTTTCTAAATGAAGCCTGGCGGTCATCTACAAATGTAAGTGTAAAATAGTTTACAATATTATTGTACACATAAACATTCTTTGGTTGTTTGTGCATTGATAAGTCACATTGATGGAAGTGTAAGCTTGGTCGATTTCTAACTTTCATATGAAAGGAATTTGTGGAGCTTCCAATGTTTCAGGAGTGGAAATACATAGAAAATATCTTGAAGTGTTTCTCTATGAAAATTTGCAAATCTGTTAAAATACCTTTGATAAAGGGAATCATACTCGGTGACGAACTATATTTGAACCCCTGAGGAAAAAAAATGGAATAATAAATGGTACTAGAATTAGTATGTATCTTCATTATATTATCATACCTTAGCTACTTGAATTTATGTTGCATTCAAGCAATGGAAGGAAAGATGAGTGGCTAAGGGAATCTCACACATTATATAAGATTGTGGAAATTGCATCACAACCTGTCACTTGTTTTGTAATTTATATTGAAGATAAACGCATTGAGGAGGCTATTATCTACGAGATGAGAAATAAGTCCAGGTACACATATTCATTTTTTTGTGAAATACTAATATGGCGCAGGTTCACTGATCGAAGTCAGGAATTTGTTTCAAAACATGGTTACTTATGGAGCTTCATTTACTGATTGGATTTAATATTTATGTGGTTTTGAAACTTTTATTCAACATAGTTATCATCTATTTGACTCGATGTGGAATTAATCATATTACTTATATATGTGATGGAAAACAATTGATGCGGAATTTTACTTGAGGAAGCAAAATACTCAAGGTGCCTATAAAGGTGGAATTACACTCGAGGAAAGAATACTCGAGGCGCCAAGGACAGCTATGCTGGAATAATTAGGCGGAAACTAAAGGTCTTTAGTGATCTTAAGTGTCACAGTAAGGAAACATACTGAGGGAAGGTATCACTATATATTCCTTTGGATTTTCAACATAGTTTTAACCTGGTTGCTGACCCCTTGACTAAGCATATTAGTCATGAGGTATTTGGTAAGCATGTTAAGGCTATGGGTTTACGAATATTTGAATGATTGTTTTGGACAAGTGGGAGATGTTGGAATTATGTGTCCTACAACTATATTCAAATTACTTGTAATTGTTAATATTCGGAATACCTCATTATGGAATTATACACGTATTTATACATGGAATTGCTTTACATGTTTATCATGGAATTGTTACTTGCTGGAATGTACTTAAGTAACATATGCTTAAGGAAGCTGGTTGATTATCAGTGGAATACAATATAGTAGTTATATTGGAAAGACTATCCGGGTACACTGATGATTGGAAGGAGCTAGATCGTATAGTTAGATTACAGCCCTAATGTTGATCTACATAATTAGAGAAATTTACACTCTATTATGGCGCGTTGCTCACAAGCGCGTGCTCCAGGGACATAACAGGTAGAATCCGTTAACAGACAAATATGATCGTGGTTGGTAATTTGATCTAGACTCTATCCCGGAAACTAGTGGAAAAGACTAGGAATCTTATATCTGTATAAGAGGTGGACTCTTTGGAAAAACAATATAAGAAGGTCCCTACCCCCTAGCCTCAGATATGCGAATTGTGAGCGACACCACGGATAAGCGCAGAGGAATAGGGGGTAGACCGCAAACCCTAAATTTCTAACATTGGCTTCTAGTGAGACAAGGGTGGAGAGGAACAAACACATCTTGAGTGATAAAAAACATCTGTGTCTACCTACTTTCTTGGAACTTTAGGATAACTAAAAGTTAACACCACATATCTATGCAAAAGAAAAAAAAGTGAACACCACATGGCCTGCTGCCCAGTGAAGAGGTAGGTCTAAAATTTAGAGCAAACAATACATTATAGCTCCAAACTTGACGATGGTTAAGATCGATCCCATCCACTCCCATCTAGAGGAAAGGCTGGATCCATTGGCTATAAAATGGCTGTGCATCACTGCGCTAACCAGAGAACTAAACAAAATGAAAGTGCTAAAAAGAGTGGAGGTTGGTATTGGGTGCATATATGGCAAATAAGTAGTATCTCATGCTATTCTATCATTCTGGTACCAAGTTCTCTCTTCTGAGATCTCTAGCTTGTTAAGATGACTGAGAAAAGCGTCTCTTCCTTTTACCTTCTGGGAATGGTAGGTCTCAGGATGGCGAACACATGTGCTTTTTTGCATGGTCCCTTTTCTAATCTCTAAATCTGTTCCGGTCATCCATGGTGATGATACAGCGTTGTCGTGCTGTAAAGTAAGAGAAGTTGACGCTGTAAACCCTGAACCAGCATACGCAAAAGTGAAGGCATCGACTTGGAATGTACATAAGAGACTGCCTGTCATGTGTGACACCAAATGCAAAATACGGGTGGCGGCGGCGTTGCGCTAGGAGAGGGTGATTTGTCGATCATGTCACTAGCGTGCTTGAGGCCGTTGTTGTAGGTGATCAAGGTTGGTTTGAGTTAGCTTTCACGGCTAATGCATAGAGCATCTACAATCTGACTTGCAAATCTGGCATCCTATACGTCCGCGGACGCGCTCGAGTGCATCCATTGACAGTGATGGGCCACACCTCAAAATTCCTCTTTCACAAATGGATACATCAATTACGAAATCTTAAATCCATACAATTATTGCAACTTAAAACTAGTCTAAATGTCCGTCGTCGACGGTCCTTATTGTTCTGGCTCTGTCATGTCCGGCGGCCAGCTGAGCCCTTCATTTTCCTCTTTTCAGAAATGAGTCCGACCACTGTCGGGTGGACTCCTCGGGGGAGCGGCGGAGAGCAATGCGGATGGCCATCTCCTCCTCGAGGCCACGTGGGACAAGTTCATAGTAAACATATCCAAAGGTCTAGGACTCGAATCCGTTGCCTACCATGTCAAAGAAGGCTAGAGATCATCGGAAGGGAGCTTGGGGGCGGAGTGAGGTGGTTTGGTCCGGGGAGTGAACGAGGACGAATATACATGGGGTCAGGATGGGCTAACATGTGCCGGATCCGACGTGGCGGACGCGCCCGGGCCTCCCTGTATCCGCCCCAGATTTGTGTTGGATATGATGGGTGCCAGTGAGCCAGGGCGTTTGGTGCTGGTATGAGGCGTCCGTCTTGGTCGGTTTTTTTTTTCCTGGGTCATCCGCCCGGACATAGGGGGGAGCCCTTGTGTAGATGCTCTTATATTTGGAGGACCAAGAGGAGGATGTATGGAAGTTGAGCACGTGAAGTCAAACAAAATTCATGAGTGGTGTTTTAGATCAGAATAGTCGTGAGCTAAAGTATGATTGGCGGGCTCTTTTGACTGGCATGTCACTGATTTGTTTAGAAATATACCAAATACATCTAGAAGATAACAAGTTTTTTTGCTCTATGCCGAGCCAAGTACATCAAAACACGCCACTGTGTAAACAATTTTTTAGGGGGCAGCCATACGTCATTTCTGAAATTGAAGAGAGTGAGTCAAAAATTTAAATCACACGGTGAGAATTTTATAGCTCTATACTTAACCATGGTTAATATCGATCCGAAGCACATCTACATGTCGTAAATGCTAGACCCAGTGGCTATTAAATGACCTGCGCATCATTATGTAGGCCATATATCTAGCAAAACTTCAACAAAATGGGTTATTAGCCCAACTAAATTTTTGGAGCTCCAGTAAATAGTAGAGACATATAGTAAATTTTGAACTTCAAACAAACGAGTCATCAGTGGCTAACACATTTTTTTTTTTGGAACTTTAGTGGGTAACAAAAAGTTAACCACATGGGTCTCGTGTCAAGCTCTCCGTAAAAAGCTGTTTCGTAGAGGCACTGTAAGCTAGAATCTAGAGTACACAATACATGAAAAACCATTATAGCTCTGTACTTGACCATTATAACGATTGATGCCAAACCATCTCAATGAGATGCTAGATCAGTGGCTATAAAATGTCATATGCATCGCTCGGATCACCTAGGTGCTAAAGCAAATGCAAGATGCTAAAAGAAGAAACCAACATAGATCTTTTAGGGTCATTTGGGAATGGTAGGTCTCAGAATGGCGAACGGATATGGCTTTGTAGACGACCTTCTTTGACACTCCCTTCGTAAACTAATATAAGAGCGTTTAAATCACTATTTTAGTGATCTAAACACTTTTATATTAGTTTACAGAGGAAGTATCTTTGAAAGAAGAGAAGTCAACATATCCATAGGAAACGGATCCGGCTTGCCTGTTTTTTTCCCATGCTCCCATCCGTGCTTCCACTTCATCCTACGGCTGTCTTTTTTCTTTTTTGTTTTCTAATTTAATCATCTCCCCCCTGATTTTAAGGGAGTGGGGCCGAGCTTTATTTTGTCCAATCAAATCAAGCCACATATGCGGGAGCACGGATGGGCACATGGGAAGGGAGCAGGCAAGTCTCGTCCATAGGAAACAAGCATGAAGGGCCCCAACGAGAAGAACATGCACTGCGCATGCAGCACGGCTGCCACTGTACATGCACAATTGCACAGGGGAATGGGCACATACACCGTGGCAGCAGCGGCGGATGAAGTCCATGCTCTCGTTGGCATGCAGTGGCGAGCTGCGAATTGGTTCCGTGCTGATGCATTCGCGGGCTGGAGACTACTTGTGCATTGTGCCTGTAGGCTGTAGTTGGGCCTGCAGTTGTAGCTGGCCTCGTGACAATGCGCCGCTTGCAAAATTCTGTAGAGATTTCCATTTTAGAAAATTCTTAAGATAATTTCCAGAAGTAAAACATAGGAAACCAATCTGGAAATTTGTGTTGCATAACCTTGATTGTTTTTTCTGAATGATTTGGAGATTGCTCGCCTCGCCTCACCACAAGGTATAACCGGAATTGGTTGATGTTATGATTTTAGTACGCCTTGAATTTTAGTTTTCTTTTTTTTTAAAAAACCCCATCCATATATTAATTAACTTAGAATGTTAATACAATTGTTCATTACAACATGTTCCACACAGGCCGAAACGCTATTAATAAGAACACCATCAGACCTATTATTAAAACTAAACTTAGCTATATCATGCACCACCTTATTAGCTTTCCTGCTAATCTTGGAGATCTTCACATTCGGCATCATCTTAGAAATACTGAATGCTTCCTTCTTTAGGTCAACAAGGAGAGATTTGTCAAACCTGTCATTTTCAAGAACACCAGCCACAAAAGAACAATCAGTTTCTAATATGATGGGTTGGTGAAGGATGATACCGGTATACAATCTCGAGATTGTCGCTCTAATTTCCGCTTCTTCAGCACTATAGCAGGCTCCAATATAATCCCAAGAGGAAATTATTACTTCTTCAATATGATTCCTGACAACGACCCCCACACTTGCGACGTTGATTGCCTTCACAAAACTTGCATCTACGTTAATTTTGAAAAACTCCACGTTGGGAGGCTTCCAACTAACATCCTTCCTCTCCCCATTCACTACTAGGGAAAACCCTATACACATAATCTTAGCAGCAGCGCGGCTCAAAAAGGAGCGTTGCTGCTAATTAGCAGTAGCACGGGTGTGGAAAACCTGCTACTGACAAGTGCTTAGCAGTAGCGCGCTCGGCGTAACCCGCGCTGCTACAAATATGGACTGACAGTGCCCATCCAACTCCATTTAGCAGCAGCGCGGTGCCGCGAGCCGCGCTACTGCTATAGCTGTAGCTGTAGCGCGGTTTTTCTGAGGTCGCTGCTGCTAATTTTCAAATCTGGCACACTTTTGGTCCCGGTTAGCAGTAGCGCTTGTACCTAAAGCGCGCTGCTGCTACTTTCTTAGCAGCAGCGCGGTTTACGTCCCGCGCTACTGCTAACCCGCACCCACCACCTTTTCCCCACCCACCCTCCCCCTCCCCTCCCCCTCCTCTCCCTTTCCCCTACCTCTCCCACTCTCACTCTTCTTCTTCCTCAATACTTCTCCCCCATTACTCTCCCTCTTCTACCTATCTTTCTCTCTCTTCATTACTCCTACCTAACTACACCACCTCCATTAATGCATCTCCTTTCTCTTTTTTCCTTCCCCCTCCACTAGTTGAAGTTGTCTCCTCCCAAATTAGGTAGCTAGGTAGATGTAGTATTTAGTTAAGTGACCTATTTGCCCCCTAACTAGATCTATCTTTGTCAAGAAGAGCTTTGTGCACTTTTGATCTCCCTACATCATCATCTCCACCGTGTGCTCGATCTCGAGATATAGGTGATTAAAATTTCATGCTTTTGCAAAATGGAAATATGTTTATGTGTGTGTGATATGTTTAAGGAAATTGTGTGTGTGGCATGAGTTGATGCCAAATTGTCCTTTTGAGTTGCCTATGTTTTGCCGAAATGTTGATTTATTTCCGTTTCGGCGAATTCCGGGCAAACTCTAGATCTATATATGTCCTATTTTTAAGGAAGGTCATGCCGAATTTTTGTATGACTTTGATGCATGCACGCATTTTTATAATCAATTTGTTTATTATATTACCGTGCAGAGTTGACGATGGTCAGTGGAACGATGGTGGACAGGTGGTTGCGGTCGGCGGTGCAGGACATGAAAGAAAATAACCGGACAGAGGTTTTATGTCCGTGTCGAAAATGCAAAGGAATAGTTTGGCTCGACCCCCATGACGATGGTCGTGTCGAAACGCACCTGCTGATGACTGGTTTCATGGATGGTTATACTCGGTTGATAATTGAAGATGAGGATGACGATGTTGAGGATGCCGACGGGGCAGGCAATGATGACACGGGGCAAGACGAAGAGATGATCAATAATGGCAGCGGGGAAGAGGCCGGACATGGCGGCGGAGAAGGGGCCGGACATGGCGGCGGAGAGAACGACATGGACTCCACGCATCAGAGTTCGTTGGTACTAAGTTCAATCGTGCGGGACCCTCATGTTCAAGCATTGCTTCGCAAGGAGACGAGTACTGAGAGAGCTGCTTCTAGAGAGGAGGCTAAGCTGGAGCAACTGGTGGTAGACTCGAACACTCCATTGTATGATGGTTGCAATCATGAGGTGACCCGCTTGAGTTTCACGCTCCAACTCCTGAAGACGAAGGCTAAAAACAAATGGACCGACACTAGCCTCGATGAGCATCTCAAGTACCTAAAGGATGTTCTTCCCGCGGGTAATCTATGTCCTAGTAGTGTTGATGAGGCCAAGAAGATCGTGTGCCCTCTTGATCTGCCACACGTTAGATACCATGCATGCATCAACGATTGCATAATTTATCGGAAGGAGCACGCGGAAAAAACAAGATGTCCGGTGTGCAATGCTTCTCGATACAAGAAGGCCGGGAAGAAATGTCCCCAGAAAGTGGTATGGTACTTACCGATCACTCCCCGTCTCCAGAGGTATTTTGTAGATCCCAAGGAAGCAAAGCTAATGCGCTGGCACGCGGAGAGGAAAAAGCCCGACGATGGAGATGATCCGAAGCTGAGACACGTCAAGCATGGAAGCCAGTGGAGAGCGTTGAACAGCTTCTATCGGTATTTTGAATGTGATGCAAGGAACATCGTGCTCGGCGCGTGTACCGATGGCATGAACCCGTTTGGCAACCAGAACACCAACCATAGCACATGGCCCGTGTTTGTATGGATATACAACCTCCCCTTTGGTTGTGCATGCTTATTCAAGGGCCGAAACAACCAGGAAATAATATTAATTTGTATCTGGGGCTACTTCAAGAGGAGTTAGACACGTTATGGAAAACACCGGCCAAGACATGGGACGCCAGAAAAGCCGAGTATTTCAACATGAGAGCCGCCCTGATCACGACAGTGCAGGACTATCTCGGTTAGGGATATGTGGCAGGCCAGGTGTGCCATGGATATTGCGGATGCACGCGGTGCATGGATGATACGACGTCTCAGCAGCTAACATCAAGAAAAGATGGCGGGTCTGGGAAAATTGTGTACATGGGGCATCGAAGATGGCTCGAACAGGACGAACCGTGGAGAAACCGCGGAGATCTATTCAATGGTCACGCTGAGCATCGAGGACCTCCACGTAAGCGGAGCGGTGCCGAAATCGATGAGCTGTTGAAAAACTGGAAGGAGTGCCCCGCGCCGGGAAAGATGATGAGAAAGGCACCGGAGCCGCTGTTGAAGGTATGGAAGACGAGGTCTGTGTTCTGGGACTTGGAGTACTAGCACAAACTTGATACACCGCATTGCCTTGATCAAATGCATATCTGTAAGAATGTCCTTGAGAGCTTGCTCGCAACACTAATGAACATGCCAGATAAGACCAAGGATGGGCCGAAGGCAAGAAAAGACTTGCAAGATTTGAAAATCAGGGAAGATCTGCACATGCCGCCCCGTAAAATGTCAGACGAGACAGAGACGGAGACAGAGGCACGGGAGAAGAAGGGCAAAAAAAATAAAGAAAGAGGATTATTGCCCCCCTTCTTGCTTCACCTTAAGTTAGGCTGAGATCCATCAATTCTTTAAGTGCCTTACCGGAGTCAAAGTTAGTTCCGGTTACTGTGGCAAGATAAACAGATATCTAGACATGGACAAGAAAAGGTTCAGCGGGATGAAGTCCCATGACTGTCATGTGATGATGACGCAGATACTACCTGTTGCCCTTAGAGGGATAATGGACAAGCACGTCCGTGACACGCTTATTGGTCTATGCAACTTTTTCGACGTCATCTCTCGAAAGTCGATCAGTGTGAAGCAGCTCCGAAGGCTACAGGAAGAGATCGTTGTGATACTGAATGAGCTTGAGATGTACTTCCCGCCCGCGTTCTTTGACGTGATGGTGCATCTGTGTGTCCATATTGTGGATGGCATAATAGACATGGGGCCATCATTCCTGCACAACATAATGCCGTTTGAGAGGATGAATGGGATCATCAAAGGATTCGTTCGTAACATGTCCCGTCTGGATGGAAGCATCGTCTAGAGCTATGTGACACAAGAGTGCATCTCCTTCTGTGAGAATTTTCTATATGGCGCAGACCAGCCGCCTGGTGTTAGTGTTGGTTTGCCCGTTAACAAGCACGATGGGAGGCTCGAAGGAGAAGGTCACTGCAACGGTCGCAGGGAACTGCACGTGGCATACTCAGATCGACGCAGCGACTTTGACAGAGCAAACTTGGTAGTGCTACAACACCTAGACGAGGTAGATTCTTTCGTGGCACTGCACAAAGAAATTATCGCAAAGAAGTATCGTGACCGGGGGGGTATGCAGGACGGACGCCGAAGTTACTAGAGAGCACAACTCCACTTTCCTGCATTGGTTCAAAGAGCATATTATTGCTAATCCCCCGGAGGAGGGCTCTAAGGACGGATTGCTCATATATGCCTTAGCACATGGCCCCTCGCCCAACCTCGTAACCTATCAGGCATATGATATCAACGGATACACGTTCTACACAGAGGCCAAATATATGGACAGTGATGATCAGAACTCAGGGGTGACGATGGAATGCATGACCGGCAGCGACAACGGCGCAACTGAACGATTTTATGGAAGGGTCGAGGAGATCTGGGAGCTTGACTACTCTGGACTGCACAACACGACGATGTTCCGTGTCAGATGGGCTAAGAATGTCGAAAGAGAAAACCGGATTTTCGCTACCATGACTATACCCGACGCCAAGAGCGCTACTGTGAACGCTATCGCCAAAAACGAGCCATGGGTACACGCTAAGCACATGACACAATGCTTCTTCATAACCGACCCATGCAATCTGAGCCGTGTTGTCGTGAGGAGAGGCAAAAGGAACATCATTGGAATGGATGGAGTCGCCAACGAGGAAGACTATGATCAGTACGGCAACCCAATGAGGGAAGATGACGATGATGATGAAGTATACGTCAAAAGAAGAATCAATACTACATAACCTAAGAAAAATCGTACTCCATGGAAAAGGCAAAGTCACAATGAGGGGCTCAATTATTCTTCGACGAACAAGAAGGGAAAGAAGCTGACTCAAAAACAAAAACGTCAGCGCTGAGGAATATATCACTAGTGCAGAACCGGGCAATAGCACCGGTTCGTAAGGCCCTTTAATGCCGGTTCGGTAACCGACACTAAATTGTGGGCACTAAAGCCCCCCCCTTTAGTACCAGTTCAGCACGAACCGGTGCTAAAGGGCAACCACGTGGCACGAGCCAGCTTCGGGGGCAGGGAGCCCTTTAGTACCGGTTGGTGACACCAACCGGTATTGAAAGGTTGGGGGGGGGTTTGGGTTTATGATTTGTTTTTCATTTAATTTTGTGTTTTCTATTTAATTCTTTTTCGTTTGCTGGTATTTTACGATACTACATATTGTACACGTTATGCATATATAGAAATAGAATTTCTAGTAGAACCGATCATAATATATATATATATATATATATCATCAAATGTCTCACAACCACCATTAATTATTTCACACATATATATACACATGTATATATATGTATATATATATATATACAATTAGCTAGCTATCTACAGTTTCTCCTAATTGGTGCCTTCGGAGCCAGTGGCATTAGCCTAATTGGTGCCTTCGGAGCACGATAACAATTGGAAGTGGTTCATGGGGGCGGTAGCGGGTAATAGTATTCTCCTTTGGGATCTATGACCTGGTCGAGCAAAAATCCCGCTATTTCCTCTTGAATTGCTTCTATGCGGTCCTCTGGTAGGAGCTTCTCCCGCACCTCTTTGAACTGTTAAGAAGGAGATCAATATGCATGTGTATTAGTTGTGTGACTAGATATCGATAATGATGTAAAAATTGTGAATAGTGTTCTGACAAACGTACCCACTCCTGTCTTTGAGATCTTCTCCTTTCGGACGTCATCATGCGAATGTTCTCGCAAACGTAGTATGCACACAGATTATTCCCCGGCGCCTCCTTCAGGGCCTTCACGAGAATGTAATTTGATAAGATAATAATTAATCAAGCATGATAATTAAAGAGATGGAAGCTAGCTAGTACTACTTAATTACTTACCTGGGGTCGATACCATTTCAGATTTTGTTTCCATGGGCCTGGAGTGGCCCTGATGAACTTTGCCCAAGCCTTGCCCACCGACAAAGAACATGAATAAATGGGTTATTAAATAGTTGTTATCAGGAAATGACGAACTAATTAAATAGGCCGAGATATAGTTAATAATGATTGAAATTACCTGTTGACTATCCCCTTCACAATGGTGTAGTCACTTGCTTTCTTAAGTAGTGAGTCTAGTACTTCAACTGTTCCTTCATCAACTTTAATGATTAACAAGATCCAGTGAACTCTGCATGCACACACATTTGCATGTCTTAATTAAGCGGGCATATGTAAGCAAAAACATGTAGCTAGCTAGTAGGCAAAAACAGAATTTGTAGTACAAGACAGTGTGACTCACTCGAAGTTGTAAGGAAGTAGTATATCTTCATTGTATTTGAGGCGCTTGAAGAACTCTAGCATGCTTTCCTCTACACTTTTTTCGTAATATGGATCTAATTTCCATGTGTATTCATTAATGGTATTTGGGTCAACGAACCCAATGCCATAGCGTCCACCTTTTTTCATTTCATAAATCTTCATCCTGCATAATACCACAGAAAAGAATATAGTGAGGATAATTACAGGTAATGATTGATCAAAATGATCACTACAGCTAGCTTGAGACTTAAATTACAGAAAGAAATCACTTACAGACAATAGCAACTGACGATAGATTTGTCGAGTGCGTCTTGATTGTATAGCTAAAATAGTTCTGAATACTCAACGGACACAGCTTTCTCATGGTAGTAATGATCCTTCTTGACATTCACCATGAGGGACTCTCGATTGGAAATCTTGGTAATGTCCATGTACCATTGATGCAATTCATACATTCTCGTTGGGAGCTTCTTGACCTCGTTTGGCTCGACCAAAGGTTGGCCCCGGACATATTTCCGTTTTATTTCCTCCTCTCTAGTCAGAGACATGGGCTCGATATCGAGGAGTTGTCGAACAGTGATCATGAGCATTTCAGCCTGCTCAATATGCTCCTCGGTTATTACCACATCGCCCAGCCCGGGAACGTTAACGGTTTGCCCACAATAATATTGGGCGCGCCTACTCTCATGTGTTGTTGGCACAACAAGCGGGGGGATTGATTGCGCCGCCTGTTCTCCCAGCTGGGGAACGGTTTTACCGCTCCTTTTGCCTGCTGATTTGCTCGAGCTCGAGCTCGCTTCTTTCTATAGACGTGCTCGATTTAACTTCTTGATGTGGCGCTCATAGTCTGTGTCAACAGGCTTGGGAGCTGGTGCTCTAGCCATACGAATGAAGTGGTCAATCTTTTCCTCGGGCACTTTCTCCCTTGGCGGCGGTGGCGGTTTCGGTGCAAAATGGGCTTCCACCTCGGCCTTCGATATGGCTACGTTTTCCTCCTCGGACTTGTCGTAAGGCCTCTGTGGAAGAGGCGCGAGGCTTGGACCATATTGAAATTGCTTGCCTCCGCCTGTACCTCCAGTACTACCTCGACTTGTACCGCTACACACCATAGCTGAGGCGGCTCTCTTCCGTGATTGCTGAGGCGGCGAAGACGGCTGACGTGGCTGAGTTGGAGGAGGAGGAGTGGCCTGAAGCTGTGCCGGGCTTGGAGGAGGAGTGGCCTGAAGCTGTGCCAGACTTGGAGGAGGAGTGGCCTAACGCTTTGGTGGACTTGGAGGAGCGGGATTCTGCTGACTCGGTGGCGGACTTCGACGAGGAGTCGGATGACGCGGTGTCGGTGGCCTTCGAAAGATGATGCAATCCTTTCTCCATAGGATGATACGATGGTTGGCCTCTCCCAGTGTGTGCTCATCGTCACCTCCAGGAATGTCAAGCTCTAGCCCCAAATATTGGTCCACCACCTCATCAACCAAGACACGAGCATAGCCCGCTGGAATCGGGTTGCAATGGAAGGTTGCCTCGGGGGGATTTGTAAAAGCAAGGGCGTCTGCCACCTTCATGGATATGTTCTTCATTTTGAAGTGTAGCTCGCAGTTAGTGTTCTCCATTATGTCATCCACTGGGTAGCTATCCAGCAATGCGTCACCCGGGGCGGAACCCACGCTGCATCTCGGCATGGATGGGATGGTGCTATCCAATGCTGGATCATCCGCTAGCTACTGCAGCTGCTAAGACCCCCTTTGCTGGCTAAGTGAGTCGATCTGCTCCTGCTGCCGCTGGAATTTGACTGCCAAGTCCGCGTGCGCTGATTCTAGGCCTTGAAGGCGTTCATAGTCTAGATTCCTCTGCTCCTCCTCCATCTTCCTCTTCTTCTCCGCAATCTTCTTTCTCACACGGGTTCTATAGTTGGCGTTCCAGTCCGAAAACCCCTCATACCACGGAATAGCGCCCATGCCTCGTGTTCTTCCTGGGTGTTCAGGATTTTCCAGGGCACGCGTAAGCTCGTCGTTCTCTCTGTTGGGCTGGAACACCCCCGATCGAACCTGTTCTATTGCAACAAGTAGCTTATCTTCGGCTCCGTCCAGACATGCCTTCTTCAAAACTTTGCCTGTCTTCGGGTCCAACTCCCCCCCATGCGCATAGAACCAAGTCCTGCACCTGGGGGGCCAGCTCAATGTTTCTGGAGTGACACCTGCATTCTCCATCTCTTTCTCAGACTTATCCCACTTAGGCATTCCCACCGCATAGCCACCTGGCCCCAGCTTATGGAACTTATCCTTTTTTGCGGCATTGGCCTTGTTTATTCTCGACCGTTCCTTAGATAATTCCGAATCCTTGAATTTCACGAAATCGTCCCAATGAGCACTTTGCTTCTCTAGTGTTCCCTCGAATACTGGAGTCTTCCTTCCTCCCTTGACGTACTTGGCACATTCACGATTCTTGTGGTTCTTGAATGCAACCGCCATCTTCTTAAGAGCAGCGTCCTTGACTTTCTCCACATCTGCATCTGTGAAATGATCTGGTAGGGTGAAATGTTCCATGAGCGTTTCCCAAAGCAAAAGTTTTTGCCTGTCGTCAACAAAAGTAACTCCTGGACGTGGCTTTGCTGGCTCTGTCCATTCTTGAAGGGACATTGGGAGTTGGTCCTTCACAAGAACTCCGCACTGACGAATGAACTTGTCCGCAATCTTCTTAGGCGCTAATGGTTCCCCATTAGGTTTGATGGCCTCGATATTGTACTTTACGCCCTCCTTCAACTTGTTGTTCGGGCCTCGTTTCCTGTTGCCTGAAGATTTGCTCAATCCGATGGCTGAAAGAATAAAGATCGATTCGTTAATATATCTTCAAGTCATTTAAAACATGTGATGATCACCAGATGCCTGCTTATATAAATATATATACCTCGCCAATCTTTGTTGTTTCAAGATCAACATTTTCTTCGTCATGTTCATAGTTCATGACTTCATCAATTCAGTCATCGCGATCGAATATCATATCACTCTCCCCGGTGTTGTTTAGATATTCGGAGCCGTCATAATCTTCTTCATTCTGATCATCGTCTGGCCCACGAGGATTGCGTATGATATTGAATAGGGCCTCTTCTCCCTCTCTGCCGGTATTGTCCGCCATAGGTTTTATTTAACTAATCCAAAAGAAATATATTCAAATTACAAGGCATGGATGCAATCAATTAATAAGGAAAAACTGAATCAATCATAATACATAATAAGCATCATCGAATATAATCTCGAATACGTCGTCTCGAATAATAGACATAATCTCGAATACATCGTCTCGAATAATAGATATAATATCGAATACATCACTAGCTAGCTAGCTAGGAAGCTAATAAAGATCGAATACTACAGAGTAATCTAGGCCACTCGCGGTTCCTGAGGTGCGGGCGGTGGACACCCAAAGAGAAGGAACCGTCACTGGATCATAGCTCGGGTGATCTCCCAAAAGAACCTGCCAGGTATTGGAGAACCTGACGTCCATAGCAGCCATGTAGTGATTGGCGTGCTCGTCCTCCTCCCTGACACGGCAACGTACCACCTCCGGCGGGGCCGGCTCCCTCCGCACCGAAAGTGGCCCACGTGAACGCCACCAAAGGAGATCAGGGTCGACGATGGGACCCGGGGCCGGGTTCCTCACCAAGCGTCGCGCCCCTGAAGGTAGCACCTCCCAGTGCCAGCCCGGCGGAGCCCAGTCCCAGACATGGGTCCTCTGAAGCAGGACGTCATCGCGAACGGGTCGACGGCGAGGATGCCGGCCGGGCATCGTCGACAACAAATACTATATGCCGCAAAAGTAATATTTTTTAAAATGATTGGATTGTGATTTCTAACATTTCTAGAACTAAAATTGTATAACTAATTTTTCTTTAACATTTCTAACATTTCTATATAACTAACATTTCTATAACATTAATACAAAAAAACTAGCATTTCTATATAACTAACATTTCTATAACATTAATACAGAAAAAAATTAACATTTCTAACACATTTTTATATATAACTAACATTTCTATAACATTAATGCAGAAAAAACAGAAAAAAAACTAAAAACTAAAAACTAAAAATAGAAAAACTAAAAACTAAAAACATTGTGTGTGTGTGTGTGTGTTTGTGTGTATGTGTGTGTTTGTGTATGCATGTGTGTGCAGAGGCGACGGCGACGGCGAGCCAAGGCGACGGCGACGGCGAGCCAAGGCGACGGCGTCGGCGGCGCGGCGGCTTTGATTGGAGGGAGGAGAGGGGGATAGGGGCTCACAGCGCGGGGAGAGGTCGAGGCGACGGCGACGCGGACAGGTGCGGGGACGTGGACGCGGGCCGGTGCGGGGACGGGGACGGGCCGGCGACGCGGACGGCGTGACGGGGGAGGCGCGACGAGGACAGGGGCGGCGCGGAGTCGACGGGGACAACGCGACGGGGGTGGCGACGGCGCGGGACTGGGCGGCGGCGATGAAGCAGAGGGAAGTGGAGAAGGAAATTGACGAAATTTTTCGAAGTGTTTTCTTATATAGAAAACACCTTTAGTACCGGTTGGAGCCACCAACCGGTACTAACGGTCTCTTTTGGCCAGGCGAAGCGGCGGGAAGTGCACCCCTTTAGTATCGGGTGGTGGCACCAACCGGTACTAAAGCCCCCCCCTTTAGTACCGGTTGGAGCCACGACCCGGTACTAAAGGGAGTGTGCTGGCGCAGGTGCGGTGCGGCAAGTTTAGTCCCACCTCGCTAGCCGAGGGGCGTCCGCACTGGTTTATAAGCCCCAGTGCGGTAGCTCTCTCGAGCTCCTCTCCAAAGCAGGCCTACCGGGCCTACCTGGTCTGTGCTGCCCTGTGGGCCTACAGGGCATTTGCGGGCCTGTATCCTGGCCCAACAACACGTTGGGTTTCTAGTCGTATGCAGGCCGCTTTGGCCCAGTAGGCAGGATTTTTTATTTTCTTGTTTTTTTTGCTTTATTTATTTTTGTTTTATTTATTTTTGAGTTGTTTTTTGTTGTATTTAGAGTTTCTTTGTGAATATTTTTGCTTTAGGTACAAAAAATTACAAACTTTCTGTTAGTGCCCGTAGTTTTAAAATTTGAATAGTTTAAATTTTGAATTATTTGATATTTCTATGAATCACTAGTTTGTGAATAACTTAACTTTGAAAATAGATTTTTCAGTGATTCTTTTTTCTTATGTTTAATATTAGTGTGTTTTATCATTATATTCAATTTGGTAATGCTTAGGTTATTTAAAAAATGAAATGCCTTTGTAATAGATGAGTTTTCGTCCGAAACCCTGATACTTCGAAAGAGATTGTCCATTTTGTACACGAAGTGCATCCAGTTTGTTTGCACATAAAATTTCTTCGCGTTTCAAATGCAAAAACACATAACTAGCTACCCTAACTATTACAAAGATTCCCTCCTGGGTGTGAAACATAGAAGAAAGTGATGATAGTGAAGCCGATCACATCCCAGATCTTTGGGTGTGAAAATTTTTCTTCGCGTGTGTCCCTTCGCGCCGTAGCCATGGAAAATCTTCATCATTTAACTGGATGCTCGGGTCAATATTCACTGTGAACGGAGCAATTTCATCAAACTTTTCATAATCTCCTGACATGTCTGTCTTGTCATCCACTCCCACGATGTTTCTCTTTCCAGAAAGAACTATGTGCCGCTTTGGCTCATCGTACGATGCATTCGCTTCCTTATCTTTTCTTTTTCTCGGCTTGGTAGACATGTCCTTCACATAGAAAACCTGTGCCACATCATTGGCTAGGACGAATGGTTCGTCTGCATACGCAAGATTGTTGAGATCCACTGTTGTTATTACGTACTGCGGGTCTTCCGTTACCCCGCCTCGTGTCATATTGACCCATTTGCACCGAAACAAAGGGACCTTCAAACCACGTCGATAGTCAAGTTCCCATATGTCCTGTATATAACCATAATATGTTTCCTTTCCCGTCTTGGTTTCTGCATCAAAGCGGACACCACTGTTTTGGTTGGTGCTCTTCTTATCTTGGGCGATCGTGTAAAATGTATTACCATTTATCTCACACCCTTTGAAAGTCATTATATTCGAAGATGGTAACTGGGACAGCAAGTACAGGTCATCTTCAATAGAGGTGTCATGCATGGTATGTGTCTGCAACCAGCTGGCGAAACTCCTGGGTTGTTCACGTGTAATCCAGTGATCAGACCGCTCCGGGTGTTTGGAGCATAGCAAATTCTTGTGTTCATCCATATACGGAGCCACCAAGGCGGAATTCTGTAGAACTGTGTAGTGTGCTTCAGTGAGAGAATGTCCGTCCATACATATTATTTGTTCCCCTCCTAGCGTGCCTTTTCCATCCAGTCTGCCCTTATGCCGCGATTCAGGAACACCAATCGGCTTAAGGTTAGGAATAAAGTCAATACAAAACTCAATGACCTCCTCATTTTCATGGCCCTTGGAGATGCTTCCTTCTGGCCTAGCACGATTATGAACATATTTCTTTAAGACTCCCATGAACCTCTCAAAGGGGAACATATTGTGTAGAAATACATGACCCAAAACGTTAATCTCTTCACATAGGTGAACTAAGACGTGTGTCATGATGTTGAAGAAGGATGATGGGAACACCAACTCGAAACTGACAAGACATTGCACCAAATCATTCTCTAACCTAGGTATGATTTCTGGATAGATTACCTTCTGAGAGATTGCATTGAGGAATGCACATAGCTTCACAATGGCTAATAGAACGTTTTCCGGTAGAAGCCCCCTCAATGCAACTGGAAGCAGTTGCGTCATAATCACATGGCAGTCATGAGACTTTAGGTTCTGGAACTTTTTCTCTGCCATGTTTTTTATTCCCTTTATATTCGACGAGAAGCCAGACAGTACCTTAATACTGAGCAGGCATTCAAAGAAGATTTCCTTCTCTTCTTTGGTAAGAGCGTAGCTTGCATGACCCTGATGTATGCCGTCTTTTCCGTGCATACGTTGTTGGTCCTCCCGTGCCTCAGGTGTATCTTTTGTCTTCCCATACACACCCAAGAAGCCAAGAAGGGTCACACAAAGATTCTTCGTAACATGCATCACGTCGATTGTGGAGCGGACCTCTAGGTCTTTCCAATATGGCAGGTCCCAAAATATAGATTTCTTCTTCCACATGGGTGTGCGTCCGTCAGCGTCATTCGGAACAGGTTGTCCACCAGGACCCTTTCCAAAGACCACCTTCAAATCCTTGACCATATCATGTACATCAGCACCAGTACGGTGGCGAGGCTTCGTCCGATGATCCGCCTCACCTTTGAAATGCTTGCCTTTCTTTCTTACGGGATGCCTGCTCGGAAGAAATCGACGATGTCCCAGGTACACATTCTTCTTACAATTAGCCAAATATATACTGTCGGTATCGTCCAAACAGTGCGTGCATGCGCGGTATCCCTTGTTTGTCTGTCCTGAAAGGTTACTGAGAGTAGGCCAATCATTGATGGTCACGAACAGCAACGCCTTTAGGTCAAATTCTTCCCCCATGTGCTCATCCCACGCACGTACACCTGTTCCATTCCACAGTTGTAAGAGTTCTTCAACTAATGGCCTTAGGTACACATCAATGTCGTTGCCGGGTTGCTTAGGTCCTTGGATGAGCACTGGCATCATAATGAACTTCCGCTTCATGCACAACCAAGGAGGAAGGTTATACAAACATAGAGTCACAGGCCATGTGCTATGGTTGCTGCTCTGCTCCCCAAAAGGATTAATGCCATCTACGCTTAGACAAAACCATACTTTCCTTGCGTCATCTGCAAACTCCTTCCCGTACTTTCTTTCGATTTTTCTCCACTGCGACCTGCCAGCGGGTACTCTCAACTTTCCGTCTTTCTTACGGTCTTCCCTGTGTCATCGCATCGCCTTGGCATGCTCTTTGTTTTGGAACAAACGTTTCAACCGTGGTATTATAGGAGCATACCACATCACCTTGGCAGGAATCTTCTTCCTGGGGCGCTCGCCCTCGACATCACCAGGGTCATCGCGGCTGATCTTATAGCGCAATGCACCGCATACTGGGCAAGCGTTTAAATCCTCGTACTCACTGCGGTAGAGATGCAATCATTAGGGCATGCATGTATCTTCTGCACCTCTAACCCTAGAGGGAAGACAGCCTTCTTTTCTTCGTACGTACTCGGGCAATTCGTTGTCCTTTGGAAGCATATTCTTTATCATTACCAGCAACTTTCCAAATCCCTTGTCAGATACACCATTCTCTGCCTTCCATTATAGCAATTCCAGGGTGGTTCTCAGCTTTTTCTTGTCACCTACGCAATTCGGGTACAATAATTTTTTGTGATCCTCTAACATGCGCTGCAACTTCTTCTTCTCCAAATCACTTGCGCAGTTTCTCTTTGCATCGGCAATGGCCCGACCTAGATCATCAACGGGCTCATCTGATGCCTCTTCTTCAGCTTCTTCCCGCATTGCCGGCTCAGCTTCTTCCCGCATTGCCGGCTCAGCTTCTTCCCTCATTGTTGTATCATCATATTCAGGGAACCCATGGCCAGGATAGCTGTCGTCATCCTCGTCTTCTTCATTGTCTTCCATCATAACCCCTCTTTCTCCATGCTTGGTCCAAACATTATAGTGGGGCATGAAACCGGACTCAAACAGGTGGACGTGAATGGTTCTTGACGTAGAGTAATTGTGACCATTCTTACAGCCAACACATGGACAAGGCATAAAACCATCCGGCCGCTTGTTTGCCTCAGCCGCAAGAAGAAAAGTACGCACGCCATTTATGAACTCGGGAGAGCATCGGTCATCGTACATCCATTGCCGGCTCATCTTCAATACACAGCACCGAAAACACCAAATTAATACAATACATAAAGTTCATACCTAAAGATCATACAACACTTAAATGCAACAAACAAATAACTCTCTAGCTAAAGAATTTAAATGCAACAACCAATGCGATCAAGATCGCAACTAAGGTAACAATTGATCCAACAGCATAATGATTCCACGCCTCACTATGAATGGCATATTTTCTAATCTTTCTAATCTTCAAACACATTTTCTCCATCTTAATCTTGTGATCATCGACGACATCGGCAACATGCAACTCCAATTCCATCTTCTCCCCCTCAATTCTTTTCAATTTTTCCTTCAAATCCTCGTTTTCTCTTTCAACTAAATTTAACCTCTCGACAATAGGGTCAGTTGGAATTTCCGGTTCAACTACCTCCTACATACAAATATCTATGTCAACTTGATGGGCATAATTTTTCATAAACACGAAATGCAATGAATAGTTTTAAAAGAGAATATATCACATCCGAATCATAACCCGGACGAGGGCCGACGGGGACAGATATCAAAACCATGGCACTATGTATAACAAACAACGTATGGGTAAGATAATTATACGAGTAACTATATATCCAAATCACAGAAACATCAATTTTTTATATAAAACTTCATGAACAAGAGGCTCACCACAAGGTGGTGCCAGCGACGGGACGTTGCGAGCGATCGACGGTGGTTACGACGGAGATTTAGAAGGTACTAAGTAAACCACACCTACATATGCAAACTAAGTGTTATTTTTGACCTCAAATTGCATATAAATCAAATACTAGCACATATATATAATTCCTCCCAAATTACTAAACTCAAAAATCAATCACTATATAAAGCATTGCACGAGCTAATCTAGCAATGAGAGATGAAAGGACGAAGTTGCTAACCTTTGTGATCATTTGAATGGATGGGGGCCTTCAAATCTTGACAAATTTTGGGCAAAATGTGTGATGAGCTTGAGAGGAAGAGGGAAAAGAATAGAGAGGAGAGGGGAAAGGGGAAGAACAGAGCGAGCTCGGGTGGACGAAGGGTCTATGTAGGACGACCTTTAGTACCAGTTCGTGATACGACCCGGTACTAAAGGTGCTGGAGGGGCCCCGGACTGACAACATCCTGCCACCACTCACTTTAGTACCGGTTCGTGGCACGAACAGGTGCTAAAGGTTCACCACGAACCGGTACTAATGAGAGCGGCCGGCTAGCCGTTGGAACCGGCACTAATGCACACATTAGTGCCGGCTCAAATTCAAACCGGCACTAATGTGCTTGACATTTGACCCTTTTTCTACTAGTGTATGTTCGTATTTTGTATGTTATCAGTCAAATGATGTAATATATATATATATATATATATATATATGTTTCTATTTTGTATACACACTTAGCCATTATTATGCATGGGTCCAATGATGTAATATATATGTTCCTATTTTGTATACATATTTAACCGTCAAATGATGCAATATATATCGCCTTCCCTTCGTTCAATGCTCTTGGGAAATAAAAATGGGAGAAAATAAAGGAAAAGAAAAAGGAAAACTGGCAATAGCGATTTCCTTATAAAACAGCTACAGTCAGGCTAGCGGTAGCGATTTCCTTATAAAACCGCTACAGCTAGTGAAGGTAGTAGCAGCGCGTTTTATCTAAACCGCTACAGCTAGTGAAGGTAGTAGCAGCGCGTTTTGTCCAAACGCGCTACATCTAGTGAATGTAGTAGCAGCGCGTTTTGTCTAAACGCGCTACTGCTACGTCCACTTAACCCAAAATTCTCACTCTCCCTGCTTCATCCCGCCTCTTTTCCCCCCAAATCCCCACTCTCTCCCTCGTCGCACTGCCGCGCCCCGGCGCTCGCCCCCGACCCGGCCCTCGCCTCCGACCCCGGCGCGCTCGCCCCCGACCCGTCGGCCCTCGCCTCCCTCCTCTGCTTCCTCCCCTCCCAACCTCGGTCGTCGTCGGGCCTGCCTCCTCGCCCCTGCACCCTCTGTAACCCCCCCTCTCTCTGCTAGCTAGGGTTCTTCGGTTAATTTACTTAGGTTTTAGTTAGGGCAGTAGGTTAATTAGGTTATCTATTTAGTTATGAATTTAGCAATTGTCCAAATCAACATCCCTTGTTAAAGAAAATTTAGGTAGGCTAAATTTATATGCAAATTTGAACTGGACATGTGATATGTGGATATGTCATGTTTTGGACATGTCATGTTTGGAATTTGAACATGTCATTTGGACATGTGATGTTTTGGTTCAATTTTGGTAAATGATCCGAGTGGCCTATGTTACGCCGGAATGTTGATTCATTTCCGTTCTAGTGAATTTCAGGCGCTCGATATGTCCATTTTTTAGCAAAGTCATGCCGAAATTTGCTGTGAATAAAGGCATGATTTGTGCTACATAGTTGGCATATCAAGTGCTGGCACATAGATTTCTTTTTTATGTCATTTCTCATTTATTCATAATTTTAGAAATAAACGAGGACACTTAATCATAGGAAACATGTCGAACAACGAAGAAACTGAGCCTTCTGACCAAGATGCAGACGAGATGGATTATGAGGGTGAACAAGAGTACCTCGACTATTTGAATGCTAAGCAAGGTTTGCAGGTTGGCCTTGATGATGGTACTGACGCCGACATCGACACCGACGGCGCCGGCACCGATGGCGGCGCCGAGACCGGCGGGGAAGGTACCGGCGGGGAAGATACCGGCGGGGAAGGTACCGGAGCCGATGCCGCTACCGAAAAGAGGAAGCATAAGAAGCAGAGGATACGAAAACCTAACAAACTAGGGATTGGACGACTTGTGATCACAAAGATGGCACCTGGCAAGTTTGAGCCATTAGTGCCGGAAGAACCTCGCAAGTGCTATGGGAACCAATTAGGATGCATCCTACGGGAATGCATGAGCATCAACGACGATGACTTAAGGAGTAAAGAACATTTGACGTAGTTGCTCCTAACGAAGTTGCACAAGAGATTCAAGTTCCCCGACCGGGATGATAACATGGAACAACCGTGGGATGATCCAAAGATGAAAAAGATTAACAATCATGCCATGGGCATGTTTAGCAATGATTTGGCCTCCTGGAAAGGGAGGGTGAAACGAGCTATTGCGGCTGACGAACCCCTGTCCAAGATTCT
Organism: Triticum urartu; assembly: GCF_003073215.2. Classification (NCBI taxonomy): domain Eukaryota; kingdom Viridiplantae; phylum Streptophyta; class Magnoliopsida; order Poales; family Poaceae; genus Triticum; species Triticum urartu. The sequence continues at coordinate 23,172,017 of NC_053027.1, read as the reverse complement.
GGAGGAAAATCCGACACTTATGAAAGAGGAGTTCAAAAAGTTCAAGGACACTTGCGCTACCGAGGCAGCCAAGGCTAAGGCTGCGAAATTCAAGAGCCTTCAGCAAAGGAACACGGGGAAGCATAGCCTCGGAAGCCGTGGCTACCTCGGTAAAAGGCCCATATGGGATAAGGAGGACGCGGAACGTGAAGCCGCGGGTCTCCCAGACCCCTTCGTGAAGTTCACCAACACCTTGGAGCATGACTTCATCAGGGCCCGCTACAAGTGGGACAAGGAGAAAAAGGTTTTTTACACGGACCAGATCACGAGGAAATTGATTAGACTACTGGAGAAGCATCACCAGCTTGCAGCCGAAAGCCCTACTTCTCCGACGAGGCCCAAGTGGGACACCCCTGTCAACCGGGCCTTGAACGAACTTAAGGGACTCCCTTTGGGCCAGCGGCCGCAATATGGTCGTGTGCACGGCGCTGGAGACGGCACCACGTGTAAGGTGTTTTACAACGAGGGCCGGAGGCCAAGAAGCAGAAAAACAAGTTTAGTCAGGCGGACATCGACGCAAAGATGAAGCTTGCGGTCAAGAAAAAAGCAGCTGAGGACGCGGAAAAAACAGCCGAGGAGAAAAATGAGTTGCTACAGCAGGCAGTCAATGCAGCTGTAATTGCCTGCAGAAATGATTTCGCTACTAACTTGGTTCCAGCTATCATCAACTGGACGAAGGAAAATCCAGACAAGACGGTAGATGATTTCTCGATGCCCAGTTTCATCGGGAGCAACTCCATGAACAACAACAACACCGCACCATCACTTGCTCACGCAACCGGGCCTCCTCTCGTGGTTGCTCCCGCTCATAGCAGCCCGTTCTCAGTCTCTGGCGCGCTAGGTGGGCCTCCGTCTTTGGCTCAGCTCAACGCCGTCACGGTAATTACATGTCGCACCAACATATATATATATATATATATATATATAGAATATTCCATTTTCGTTGCCTTTCGGATGTTTTACGCCATAGACATATGTGTTTGCAGGGCGAAGAAACCCCGTGCACCATACTCTACTTGATCAAAGGCCAGAAGGTGGACGTGGGAAAGGGGATGATAATGAACCCCATGCAACCCACGTTCCACAACCAGCCGATCCCCACTGGGCACTTCAGGGTTAACTTGTCCAGTGTGAAATCGGGGCACGAGCATTTGCCTCCTCCGGTATATCCCGTGGGAGAGGACGACGAGACCCCGCCACGGATTGGAAACTGCAAGGGTTGGGTGCTGCTATGGCCGAAGAATCTTATTCGTCTGGAGCCGGCCGAGAGCACACCAATAACCACACATCAACAAGCATGTGCGGAGACCACCACCCCGCCTACGCAATTACCAGTTCCTGTAGTGCCGAGTGAGAGCGGCGGATGACGTGATGAAGGGGTGCAATAGTACGGGCTGATGTAATCAGTCCTGTAGAACAGAAAATGGATGATGAGACAGAGGTCGACCCTATGGGTTTCCTCAATACAAACGCGTATGACTGTGACATAGATCTGATGAGTCAACCATATGACGAATCGGGCTATCAGGATATGGATGATATGCCCGGGCAGGAAGGTCTTTGGAAGGATTGCAAAAAGTCTCTCTTCATGAATTCCTCACAGGACACGCCTGAAGATGTCGCCTCAACACAGGCTCAACTATCCGGGGGTCGTACAGTGCTTAGCCCGGGAACCCTGGGGCAGGGGTTAAGGAAGCGTCTGGAAGGTGTGCCCAAGAAAAAGGAGAGGAAGAGATCGGGGAAGATAACTGCCTCCAAACAAGCCAGAGCACAATGCAGCCGGACGATGCATTCCGAAGAGCGTGTACCCGTGAAAGGTGCGGCCATGTTCCATCTCACGGGCGAGCCGATGCTACCGCCGAAACAGCTGGAGGCACTATCATGGGATCTCAGGAGACTGCACGACCATGTGCTGTCGACTGAGAAAAGCCTACTAGCCTAAAAGGATCCAGGATATCCGACATACACGGCTCGTGTGCCTGAGGGGAAGTGCTACGTCGACACACAGCCCGCGGAGGTGTTCTTCCTGCGGTTTGACCATATCTTTGAGATGTGTCTGACAAGGCGGCTTGATTTTACAATCGTCCGCCTTTTTGCGCTACATATGAGCTCCGTCATGAAGAGTGAAGAAGTCTCGCAAATCTGTGTGGCGGATCCGTACTACATGCACGAGTCTTTCTTGAGTCTCGGTGACTTTGAGCGTGAAACTGCTAGGGAGTACCTCCAAAACTTCATGGTACAGAATAAGGACCGGGAAATTGTCCTCGTGCCTTATCATCCAAAGTAAGTCAGTTTCGGACAACCCTTTCGTACATTTCAATCATTCCTTCTCTCTCATATGAGGAATAACTTGAGGTGTCTTTTCCCTGCAGCAACGGGCGCGTCGTCCTTATCATTCTTTACCCGCAAGTCTCCCACGCCGTGTATTTTGACCCTTCCAGAGACTACGAGAAAAAAGACTACACCCACATAATGAATATTTTAGATGATGCCCTCCAAGGCTCCAGCATTAGAGGTGGCCACATGCAGATCGGGAAACAAAGGAACAAGAAGATGGGTTTCGCGCATAAAACTAACTTCTCCAGCATCCATGCCCCAAAACCAAGCAAGAAGGATGGATTCTACATCGTCCATCTCATGATTCAGTTCAACACGGATCACCAAAAGCTTCGTATGAAAAGCAGAAATGATGATCATATCCACGAGTGGCTAGAATCTCATGGAGAAGCGGATTATAAACTTAGAGATGACTTCTTTCGCATCCAAAGCAACATTGCGACGATCATCGTGAAAGAAGTCGTCGATGAGAAGGGGATGTTCCACCACGGCCCTATATCGCGAGCTGACGTCCGAACTCGCATAGGCATGCAACGTCTAGACCTCACGCCGTTCAAGAAGCTAGGGTCCATCCTCGATGATATGGAAGGATGGAACTTCTAGTGATTTATGATGCTGATGATGATGATATGTGTCGGTTGAACTTGTATACATTTTGTAGCAATGAAACTTTGTGATGTCCACGGTCCCTGCCGAACTTGCGTAACGCTACTTTGTTAGTTTGCGTATGATGACCTACGTACCTCTAGTTAATTAATTTGCATATTGTATGTTGCATCTAGTTGCTAACCCTTTCTTTTTTGGTGTTGCTCTAGTATATTTTGTTGCATATATATGATTTTACATCCTCTTCATGAACATGCATCTCTGATGTCTACTACACAACCTTCTTCTTGTAGACGTTGTTGGGCCTCCAAGTGCAGAGGTTTGTAGGACAGTAGCAAATTTCCCTCAAGTGGATGACCTAAGGTTTATCAATCCGTAGGAGGCGTAGGATGAAGATGGTCTCTCTCAAGCAACCCTGCAACCAAATAACAAAGAGTCTCTTGTGTCCCCAACACACCCAATACAATGGTAAATTGTATAGGTGCACTAGTTCGGCAAAGAGATGGTGATACAAGTGCAATATGGATGGTAGATAAAGGTATTTGTAATCTGAAATTATAAAAACAGCAAGGTAACTAATGGTAAAAGTGAGCGTAAACGGTATTGCAATGATAGGAAATAAGGCCTAGGGTTCATACTTTCACTAGTGTAAGTTCCCTCAACAATACTAACATAACTGGATCATAAAACTTTCCCTCAACATGCAACAAAGAGTCACTCCAAAGTCACTAATAGTGGAGAACGAACGAAGAGATTATGGTAGGGTACGAAACCACCTCAAAGTTATTCTTTCCAATCAATCCGTTGGGCTATTCCTATAGGTGTCACAAACAGCCCTAGAGTTCGTACTAGAATAACACCTTAAGACACAAATCAATCAAAACCCTAATGTCACCTAGATACTCCAATGTCACCTCAAGTATCCGTGGGTATGATTATACGATATGCGTCACACAATCTCAGATTCATCTATTCATCCAACACAAAGGACCTCAAAGAGTGCCCCAAAGTTCTACCAGAGAATCACGACGAAAACGTGTGCCAACCCCTATGCATAGGTTCCCAATGTCACGAAACCCGCAAGTTGGTCACCAAAACATACATCAAGTGGCACGTGGTATCCCATTGTCACCACAGATATCCACGGCAAGACATACATCAAGTGTTCTCAAGTCTTTAAAGACTCAATCCGATAAGGTTACTTCAAGGGGAAAACTCAATTCATTACAAGAGAGAAGAGGGGGAGGAGAAACATAAGATCCAACTATAATAGCAAAGCTCGCGATACATCAAGATCGTATCATCTCAAGAACACGAGAGAGAGAGAGAGATCAAACACATAGCTACTGGTACATACCCTCAGCCCCGAGGGAGAACTACTCCCTCCTCGTCATGGAGAGCGCCAGGATGATGAAGATGGCCACCGGTGAGGATTCCCCCCTCCGGCAGGGTGCCGGAACAGGGTCCCGATTGGTTTTTGGTGGTTCTGGAGGCTTGCGGCGGCGAAACTCCCGATCTATTGTGCTCTCTGATGTTTTTAGGGTATATGGATATATATATAGGCGGAAGAAGCACGTCGGTGGAGCTCCGAGGGGCCCACGAGGCAGGGGGGCACGCCCAGGGGGGGCGCGCCCTCCACCCTCGTGACCTCCCCGGAAACTTCTTGGAGTAGGGTCCAAGTCTCCTGGATCACGTTCGGTGAGAAGATCACGTTCCCGAAGGTTTCATTCCGTTTGGACTCCGTTTGATATTCTGTTTCCTTGAAATACTGAAATAGGCAAAAAATAGCAATTCTGGGCTGGGCCTCCGGTTAATAGGTTAGTCCTAAAAATAATATAAAAGTGGAAAATGAAGCCCAATATAGTCCAAAACAGTAGATAAAGTAGCATGGAGCAATCAAAAATTATAGATACATTGGAGACGTATCAGGCATCCCCAAGCTTAATTCCTGCTCGTCCTCGACTAGGTAAATGATAAAAAGAGAATTTTTGATGCGGAGTGATACTTTGGCATAATTTCAATGTAAATCTTCTTAATCATGGTATGAATATTCAGATCCGAAAGGTTCAAGACAAAAGTTCATATTGACATAAAAATGATAGTATACTTCAAGCATACTAATCAAACAATTATGTCATCTCAGAATAACATGGCCAAAGGAATTTCATCCCTACAAAATCATATAGTTAGGCTATGCTTCATTTTCGTCACACAAAGATGTTCCCAACTTCTATACCCCCGATGACAAGCCAAGCAATTGTTTCATACTCAAATAATCTCAAACTTTTTCAACCTTCACGCAATACATGAGCGCGAGCCATGGACATAGCACTATGGGTGGTATAGAATATGATGATGGGGATTGTGTGGAGAAGACAAAAAAGGAGAAAGTCTCACATCAACGAGGCTAATCAATGAGCTATGGAGATGCCCATCAATTGATGTTAATGCAAGGAGTAGGGATTGCCACGCAACGGATGCACTAGAGCTAAGAATGCTCAACAAAAGAAAACTAGTGTGTGTGCATCTAACTTGCTTGCTCATGAAGACCTAGGGCATTTTGAGGAAGCCCATCGTTGGAATATACAAGCCAAGTTCTATAATGAAAATTTCCCACTAGTATGAGCAAGACAACTTATGAGACTCACTATATGAAATCATGGTGCTACTTTGAAGCACAATATATGAGACTCACTACATGAAGAACAAGGTGCTACTTTGAAGCACAAGTGTGGAAAAAGAGATAGTAGCATTGCCCTTTTTATTTTCTCTCTCTTTTCTTTGGGCCTTTCTTTTTTTCTTTTTGGCCTTTCTCTTTTTTTATTGGGCAATGCTCTAATAATGATGATCATCACACTTCTATTGATTACAACATAATGATTACAACTCGATACTAGAACAAGATATGACTCTATATGAATGCCTCCGGCGGTGTACCGGGATGGTGCAATGAATCAAGAGTGACATGTATGAAAAATAATGCATGGTGGCTTTGCCACAAATACGATGTCAACTACAAGATCATGCAATGGCAATATGACAAAAGTAAAGCATGTCATGATGATGATGATGATGATGATTATGATGATGATGATGGAAGTTGCATGGCAATATATCTCGGAATGGCTATGGAAATGCCATGATAGGTAGGTATGGTGGCTGTTTTGAGGAAGATATAGGGAGGTTTATGTGTGAAAGAGCGTATCATATCACGGGGTTTGGATGCACCTGCGAAGTCCAACTCTCAATGTGAGAAAGGGCAATGCACGGTACCGAAGAGGCTAGCAAATGGTGGAAAGGTAAAAGTGCGTATAATCCATGGACTCAACATTAGTCAAAAGAACTCATATACTTATTGCAAAAATTTAGAAGTCAACAAAAATCAAGTACTATGCGCATGCTCCTAGGGGGATAGATTGGTAGTAAAAGACCATCGCTCGTCCCCGACCGCCACTCATAAGGATGCACAAGCCAGGCACACTTCATGCTTCAAATTTGTTACACAACTTTAACCATACATGCATGCTACGGGACTTGCGAACTTCAACACAAGTATTTCTCAACTTCACAACTACTCAACTAGCACGACTATGATATTATCACCTCCATATCTCAAAACAATTATCAAGCATCAAACTTATCTTAGTATTCAACCCACTAAAAAGAAAGTTTCACATATCTTGAATACCAAGTATATTAACATTAAGCAAATTACCATGCTATTAACGACTCTCAAAATAATCTAAGTGAAGCATGAGAGATCAAGTTTCTTTAAAACAAACCACCACCGTGCTCTAAAAGATCTAAGTGAAGCACTATAGCAAAAATTATCATGCTCAAAAAGATATAAGTGAAGCACATAGAGTAAACTATCAAGCTCAAAAGATATAAGTGAAGCACATAGAGTATTCTAACAAATTTCAATTCATACATGGCTCTCTCAAAAGGTGTGTACAGCAAGGATGATTGTGGTAGACTAACAAGCAAAGACACAAATAATACAAGACGCTCCAAGCAAAACACATATCATGTGGTGAATAAAAATATAGCTCCAAGTAAATACCGATGGAAGTGGACGAGAGAGGGGATGCCTTCCGGGGCATCCCCAAGCTTAGGCTCTTGGTTGTCCTTGAATATTACCTTGGGGTGCCTTGGGCATCCCCACGCTTAGGCTCTTGCCACTCCTTGTTCCATAATCCATCAAAAG
>NC_053027.1:23015741-23163705 GCF_003073215.2 Triticum urartu | reverse complement strand
CCGATAGCAATGGGAAAGCTTGAAGCACTTGCCATTGTGTTGAACCTTGAATGCCTCCAAAGCTTGAAATGCCTACAAAATGTTTCCATGCAAGCATATGGGCAAGTGATATGCAAATGAACATGCAAAGGATGAACTTGATGACACAAAAGAGGGCGGCTTGCTAGCATACCATGTCTTGCATGCCGATGCCGCTCACGGGGCGGGCCTTGACGCTCTCAAGAGTGGCACAATACTTGTTGCACTCTTGTTGGATCACCCTCCACCGCTTGGAAATGGAGACCCATCCGCGCGTGCTCACAAGTTGGTAAGGCGAAAACTTCTTGCGCTCATGAAACTCTGGGTGGACACGAATCCAAAAGGTTGAATGCTTTTGCTCGACGCCCGACTTGGGGTCTTGTCCAATGTCTCGCCAACACTCGCAAAGAAGCTTGTCCTCGGCCACCGTGTACGCCTTCGTGCGCTTGCGCTTGCGCTTCGGCTTAGGACCGGCGGCTTGGTTGGCGAGCTCGTCCTCGAACAAGGGCTCCACTTTGATGTCGCACTCGTCCTCTTCCTCTAGCCCGTAGTCGTCCGGGAACTCGTGGTCGAGTGGGAAGCCGTCCAGGTCGATGCTGACCTGATCACGCATGAAGGCCGCCTGATCGGGATCATAGCCAGCGGCCGGTGTGAATGCCCCGCGGCCGTCCTGGCTTTGTGTCTCGTCGGGATCGTAGCCAGTGGCCGGCGCACTATCTTCGAAGATGAGGTTCTGCATGTAGTCCTCGTCGACAGCGGACGGCATTCCTCAAACAGGTTGTGGGCGTCCGGGAGCACGTCGATCGGCGTGTGCCGCGCGTGTTTCCTCGCGCCGCCGGATGACGAGCCACCGGCCACCGGGGTGGCATTGAGGTCGATGGGCATAGGCGCGGGCGTGGAAGGCGCGACCACGCTCACGTCGGGCGAGCACTCCCCGGAGAGGCGGGAGGCCTGCGGGTAGACGTAGAAGCAGGGGATCGGGTTGGAAGCCGACGCCCGGGGCGAGTCGGCAGCACCATCCGAGAAAACGCCGACGAGTCGGTGTTGGCCGCGACGACGGCGGCTTGGACGAGGCCGTGCTGGCTAGGGTTTAACCCTAGCATGTAGAGCGCCTCCCTCGTTGCCACCGCGACGCGAGCGTTGGTGACCTCCTGCTACGCGGCGGCGACGACGGTGGCCTGCGCGGCAGCCTCACCCCTCGTGTCCGCGACGTGCCTCCAACCCTTCCTCTTGGCCGACTCCCTTCCCCGCTGTTCGGGCGTCAGCGCCTTCTTTGGCTTGGTCGTGGCGGCGGTCTTGCGCGGGGCACGAGGCTTGCCTTTCCTGGGGGAGGCGGCGGCGCCGGACGAGGCGAGGGAGGCAAGGCCGGCGGCGGCGTCGAGGTCGATGGTGTCCTACATGGCGGGGTGTGGGGCGGGAGCGCGCGCGGGCGGGAGTGTTTTTGGAAAAAAATAGGGGAAAATGATGGTGGCTGCACCGACCAGCGGGCCCGGGGAGAGGAGTAGACACGCGCGCACGTGTCCGTCTCGTATCCGCGCCGACGCAAATCCAGCTCAAAATTGGGTCAGAAATGGGTCGCCATGCGGACGCCAAGCGGACACGCATCCGTTTGGGTCGGCGCGTTGGGCTTACTTTTCTGTCTCCACCGACCCAAACGGACGGCCGCGGACGAAATAGGTCGCCCCATTGAAGTTGCTCTAAACGTCTAATTGTTTCATTTGAATTACAAAAGCAGCATTTCCGACTACCCTTCTGGTTCTTCCTCGCTATATTGTCTTTTGTGAGAATGACACATCTTTGAAGGTACCAAAAGAAAATCTTGATCTTGAGTGAAAATTTTAGTTTCCAAATCAATTTGTGATGGAAAGGGGCATGTTGATTCCATATGGAGATACACAGATCGGATGGTGAAAAGTCCATCGGTATGTAGATTCCATCTAAAAATGTCTCTCCCCTCTCCTAACTTGACATTGGTTAGGGTAGCTATCAGATCTAGCCATTCTTCAAGTTTTTCATGCATAAAAGCCTGCCTAACGATATGTTACAAAGGGTCCCAACTCATTACACTCGCCACCGGGTCATGTGGATGGTGAGCTATACTGTAAATGGCTGGATATTGGTACTTGAATGGCCTTTGGCCCACCCATGGATATAGGTTATTTAATTTAGTTGTCTATCAGTTGTAAAGCCCATGATTTAGCTGATTCGAAAATTGCTTACTATTTTCGATAATATCATGCCCCATTCAATTTTCTGGTTAGTTTATGCTCTTTCAGCTGTAAAAGCCATGACATTTTAATCCCTGCTAATTGTGTGTTCTCCCTTAATTTAGCTGCTAGACTATAGTTTACAAACTTCTTGTGATGACACGTAGTGGTTAGCTACATGTTTGGGTAAATGTGAACACAGGCTCTTTCGACGGTAATCAAATCAATGAGTTTGTTAGTAAGGACCTCGATCATTTCCAAAGTCTTCTCATTCATAACTAGCTAAGTCTAGCCAAGTCTAGATTAACAATGTTTGTATCACATCGAGACCGGCAGGCCCTCTTAGTTAATTACTAGTACGATCTCGATCAATACCCAAGTCTTCGCATAGCTGTAGTTATGTCAGCCATATCTGGCAATGCATGCTAGCATGCAAAACAATGTCAACTTCGATGATGTTAGCTTGATCTGAGAATTATTCATTACAATCAGAGCTGCGAGCACATCTTTTTATTTTTTTTAATCTAGCTGCGAGCACATCTATGTATTTATGTGTGTTCAGTTGTTTAAGCCCACCGGCCGGTGACTAATCCCCAAGCCATCCATCAAAGCCTGCATTAACGATATGTTACAATGGGTGGGAACTCATCACACTCGCCATCGAGTCATGTAGATGATGAGCTATACTATAAATTTTTTTAGACAATGAGCTATACTATAAATGGCTGGATATTGGTACATGAATGGCCTTTGGCCCACCCACGTGTCTTCCTAAAACCTTGTTTGGGCCCCATCTTTAACCAGACCCACAAGTCAAGACTTTTTGTTTTATCTTCATTAGACCCCTCCAAAAGTGAGAGTCATTTGGTCTAGCTTGGACTTGTGTTAAGAGATTTGGTTCTTAGGTACTTGTTCCTAAGCAAAGACTGCCACGTACCTTCGCTGTTATGCAAATTTACTATCCATTTGCTTAGTAGGAACACCGTCATATATTTCTTATGTATAAAGTTATGACATCTTGTTCCTCTTGTCAATTGTTTTTTAATAAAAAATATTGATATCTCAGTCTCTAAATGTTTTTGGTATTTTGGACCTGAATAACTTGTGTATATGGGCACTTTCAAAAAAAAAAACTTGTGTATATGGGCCTCGAAAAAAAAGCTTATTCGCCTGCCGCGTCATGTCTGTATTGAGATTATTGTCTCTACACTTAACAATTTGCGTCTTCTTAATAAATTACTTCTAAAATTCAAGATAATTTTCTATTTCCATAATTCAAGATAATTTTTTTCTTCCTTTCTAGAGTCCCATTCATGATGAGAAAATCATTGTCAGAGGCAAAGCAAGCTATCTCTTACTTTCCATGATCATCGCGACTTCGGTCCACTTCGACACAGGGAGGTTGAGACCTCCTCGAGGGGCAAGTAGCCTCAACTCCAGTGATTGAAGAGCAGCCAGAAGATTTTAGGGTGTTCGTCCCATCGGTTTATTCTTCAGGCGTGCAACTTGCATGCATATGTTGACTGAATATTTTTGTAAAAGAGTCGATTCACATTTTTCAAAAATATATCGAAGATCATTATGGCCGGCCTCGAGGGCTTGGACCCAGGACGATGCGGATAGGAAAATCGAGGAGAACGATAACCAGTGTTTTGAGATTATCGTGTCGCCACGTTCCAAAATCTGTATATTGCTTTCTATTGAAAGCCATTCAGAATTCTGCTCGGGATACCATCTTTACATGACAGTGCATTCAGGTGCCGAAGCATCTGTATTAGTTCCTACGACATTATGCAATAAAGGTTATTACATGATATCCACTTAAATAGTATTACAATATATTAAAATTAATATAGTATGTAGAAATATCTCATGGTCGTTACAAAATGTATCAAAAATGTATTAAAAATCTTTATATGGTGTACATATCACGTTTGGAGTTGATATCACAAAATATTCTGAACTATCACACAATGTAGATAAAAGGCTAGTAACGTAAATAAATGTACTAAATTTAATTTGTTACAAGACATATGTAACAATTTTGGCGCTTTCTAAAGTATCGAACAAATGTTGGCCCTGACAGGTCGGACTCTATACATGTTACGCCCTTAATTTAGCAAGCTGTAAAAAAAATTGAGATCCGTGAAAAGATGAATGAATGACTAAGATGAGTAAGGGTGGGGGAATGGAATGAGGAGGCGCTGCCACATGGCACAATCTGATTGACTCGGGAAAGGTGAGAGAAAATGACCTGTTTTTATACTCTAAAGGTATTTTTCTCGCAAATAGTAAGTGCAAACAATCGCAAACATGCGCCATTCTGTGTCCGGGCCGACTCATTTGAAGCGCAAACATGCGCCGGATTTAAGTCATGGCGGACAACAAACGGACGCGATGCTCGTCCGCGTCGGGGACGCGTGGCAGGCGGCCACCTATCTCCCACCCGCCAACATCAATGCGCACGCGCGACCGGCCCCACCTGTCATCCGCCCAGGAGATGGGTCGCCATCCTTCTTAAATGGGGAGGTCGTGGACCGGTCGTCGTCCACACTCCCCACTCCAGCCCGCTGCCTCCTCGAAACCCGACACCCCCAAACCACTCTAGCCTCTCCCCGTCCTCGAACTCGCCAGCCGGCCGCCTCACAGCCATGGGGCTATGGAACCACAGCCGCAAGGGGAAGCACGACCGCGAGGCTGGATCCTCCTCGGGACGCCGCGGCGGCTTCATGAAAGAGAGGCCGCATCGCCACCGCGTCGGGCCCCCGCGCCTGCCCCATTCACCATCGTCCCTAGGTCCGCCGACGAGCGCGACCGGCAGTACATCAACGCGGATGTATGCCGGCGCTATTGGGAGACGAGGACACCGGTCCCATGGAGTGACGTCCACCTCCCCAACAACTGGCACATCTCCGCCGACTGGGTCCCAATCCCGCCGGTCTCGACGAGCGGCCGTGCGCGCCGCGAGGAGATCGAGCGCTGCCGCCGCCTCCTCCCCTACGACCTCTACTACGACGATAGTTACGCCCCCGACTCCGTGCTCTGGGACACGTGGCTAAGGGACAAGCACGACGTGCGGCGCGCCTCTTTCTTCGTCGGCACGTCGTCGTGGCCGCGGCGGCCATTTTGAGAGGTGCACGGGTGTACGCGGGTGCGCGGCCTCACGCCCACGCTGTCGCCTTCCCCATGTCCGTCGCCACAACCACCTCCTCGCATGACAGCGGAGGAGGAGGCCCGGCTCATGCAACGTGTCATGGAGGACTCCATGAACACGCACGATGAGCGCCAACGACCGGGCCTCGAGAAGACGATGGCCCTCTCTGCGGCCGGCGACGTCGTCATCCCCGAGCTGGAGATGATGAGGACGGAGAAGGTGATGGAGGAGGAGCCGGTGGCCGCGTTCCAGCCGGGCCTGGTGGGCCATGGGTGGAGCTGGTCGTACACGGGTCCGGAGATGGCCGACGTCGTGGGCGTGAACTGTTAGCGATGACGACGACACCGGCGGCCACTGAAGACGGTGACAACCACGGCATCGACGGGAACGGCAGGAGCGTGCGGGTGACGGTTTTTTTATATTAAGACAATGTGAACCGTGGAACTGGGCCTTTTGTGACCGTGATGCTTAATTTATGTTTTTATGTTTTTATATTTATGTTTATTTACTTTTTTCGGCATTTTACTTTAATTTTTCTTTTTTTTTCATCACGTTCATCCTGGACATTATTTGGGGTACGGCCGCGCGTTGGATGAACCCATAATCTAACGGACAAAAGTGAACATAGGCAAACGCATTGTTACTCAAAAAAATAAAATTCGATTAAACCGGACGTCCGTTTAAGATCATGTGATAGAGTTGGCCTAAAGGACTCACCTAGGCAACCCGTCGAGGATCACACACAGAGACCGGTACCTCCGACCTCCACTGGTACGTGGTACACCAGTCAAAAAGGCATTCTCTTTCCCGTCACTTACCTACTTCCTCTCCACTCCAAGTAATTAAAAAAGAAAAGAAATCTGTGGTGGCACGACGGCGGCTGGCGGGGGTTGGGGAGATAAGACATAGATGCAGCTGCGTGTAAGGCTAGCCATAGTGGGATAACTTAGGTAGTAACCTAATATATCCTAAGAAAATTTTACTTATGTGACAAGTATTTAATAAGGAAAAGAGGTGCTTGTGGCAATATAAGGCTGGTCACAATGGGGAGGAACTTAAGAATAACATCACATACTCCAATACAACTTTACTTATGTGGCACATATTTAATGAAGAGAGAGGTGCTTGTGGTAACTAGCTAAGTTACCGTAACATCACACACTCCAAGAAACAATGAGTCTATAACTTAATAAATATATCGTTGCATGACACTATATAGATGTTCCTACCCACTATGGAGGTAGTAACATAGTCTAGGAAAGTGTGTAAATTACTAGCTTATATTCTTGCCCATTGTGACCAGCCTAATATGTTACTGTAACATAGTGTTTCCCGAGGTAAAATGAGTCTATGAGCTAATAAATGAAGCAATATATGACACTACTACTATATTATTTTGCACTATAAAGATATGCATGACACTAGTCTAAGTTACTTCCCATTATGACCAGGAACGGAGCTGCTTGGTAAGCATTGGGTCAATTGACCCAATGAAATTATGCAATCCTTCATTAGTTTAGTACTAATGACTATTCATTTATGAAAGATGACCCCACTATCATAGACATGCCCCAGTAGACTTTTTTCTAGCTTCGTCCCTGATTATGACCGGCCTAATGCTGCTTGCGATCCATATCACGGCGCCTTGGAGCCTCCAACTACCGCCCTTGCACCAACTGAGGTACTCACCCCGCTCCCCAACGCCACAGCCCTCGCGTCTCCTCCCTTTTTTCTCGAAAAGGAGAGCTCCCTGGCCTCTGCATGAGAACGATGGATATAACCAACTTTATAAAAAAGCAAATAAGCTCAACAAGATTTTATAGTCTGAAGAAAAGTAAAGAAAGGCTCACAAAGAGCCTATAAAAAGTAGCCAAAAAGTCACAACCGGCTGGCAGTAGAAAGATAGGAAAACTAATTGCCTACCCTATTACATGACCGTCATCCAAACCGGTTAAAGATATCCCATGCTACCATCTCCCACCGGATAAATCCAATAACCAGACGCATCCTGACCTTCATCGGAGTGGGTAGCGACCACATACGGATCAACGCAGTGGCACAGAAGATAACATGCAAAAAATGAATATTTGTTGTTCTGTTAAAAACCAAATCATTTCTGCACTTCCAGACTGCCCACAATAAAGCACATACTCCTACGTGAATGTGTCTCGCTGTTTCGGACTCTATCCCGTTAAGCCACGTTCCAAATAACGTGCTGACAGAATTCAGAGGAGTAATGTTAAAAGCTAAGTGCACCGTCCGCCGTAGAACCTTGGGCAACGGGCAATCAAGAAAAAGGTGTTTGATGGTTTCCTCCCTATCACAAAAACTACACCTAGTAGGTCCTATCCAATTACGCTTTGCCAGATTGTCCTTAGTTAAGCTGAATTGTTTATATACAAACCACATAAACACTTTAATTTTTAAAGAAACTTTGACTTTCCAAACATATTTGGAACTAGGAATGGAGCTAGAATTGATAACATCGAGATACATTGATTTAACTGTAAACTTACCAGTCCTAGTAAGCTTCCAGCGCAACTGATCGGGCTGTTGAGACAGTTGAACCTCCATCAGTCTACTCACTAAATGGAGCCACGCTTTCCAACAAGTACCGGCTAGCGTCCTCCTGAATTGAATATTAAGGGGGGTGGACTGAAGTACTGTTGCAATGTAAGCATCGCGACGTTGAACAATACTATAAAGAGACGGGTATTGAAGCGCGAGGGGTGTCTCTCCTAGCCAAGTATCCTCCGAGAAACGCATGTTGGCGCCATTTCCAATTATAAACTTTGTCCTATTGAAAAAGGCTAATTTGACTCTCATGAGCCCATTCCAAAAAGTCGAGTCCATTGGCTTCGCTGTCACCTGGGACAAAGTTTTGGAATGAAGATACTTACGACGGAGAATCTGCGCCCATGTGGCCTCAGTCTCTACAGATAGCTTATACAGCCACTTGCTGAGAAGACATCTGTTCTTGACTTCAAGATTTTCAATGCCAAGACCCCTTTGGTATTTTGGTCGACAAATAATATCCCATTTGGCAAGTCTGTATTTTCTTTTTGGTTCATCACTCTGCCAAAAGAATCGGGATCGATAGAAGTCCAGCCTTTTCCTAACTCCAACTGGAACCTCGAAAAAAGACAAGAGAAACATAGGCATACTCGTGAGAACCGAATTAATAAGAATTAATCGGCCTCTGTATCACATGAGTTTGCCTTTCAAGCAACTCAGTTTCTTCTCAAATCGATCCTGGATGCACTTTCATTCTCTGTTTGTCACCTTACGATGGTGAATTGGTATACCTAAGTACGTAAAAGGTAAAGTCCCCAATTCGCACCCAAACAATTGCCTATAAGCCTCTTGTTCCTCATTGGCTCTTCCAAAACAGAACAATTCGCTTTTATGAAAGTTAATCTTTAATCCGGTCAATTGTTCAAATAAGCATAACATCAGCTTCATATTTATCGCTTTCGCCAAGTCATGCTCCATAAATATGATCGTATCATCGGCGTACTGTAGGATAGACACAGCTCCATCAACTAGATGAGGGACAAAGCCACCCACCTGACCAACCTCCTAAGCCCTTCCTATTAGAATTGCCAACATATCAACTACAATGTTGAACAAAATAGGAGACATCGGATCACCTTGTCTCAGGCCCTTATGTGTCTGGAAATAATGATCTATTTCGTCATCCACTTTAATTCCAACATTCCCTTTTTGTGTGAAGGATTCTACCTGGCGTCGTCAGGCTTCATCGAAACCTTTCATACATAAGGCCTGTTGAAGGAAAGGCCATTTGACTTTATGATACGTCTCCAACGTATATATAATTTTTGATTGCTCCATGCTATATTATCTACTGTTTTGGACATTATTGGGCTTTATTATCCACTTTTATATCATTTTTAGGACTAACCTATTAACCGGAGGCCCATCCCAGAATTGTTGTTTTTTTGCCTGTTTTAGGGTTTCGAAGAAAAGGAATATCAAACGGAGTCCAAACGGAATGAAACCTTCGGGAACGTGATTTTCTCAACGAACAAGACCCAAGAGACTTGGACCCTACGTCAAGACACAAAAGAGGAGGCCACGAGGTAGGGGGCGCGCCTACCCCCCCAGGCGCGCCCTCCACCCTCATGGGCCCCCTATTGCTACACCAACGTACTCCTTCCTCCTATATATACCTACGTACCCCCAAACGATCAGATACGGAGCCAAAACCCTAATTCCACCGCCGCAACTTTCTGTATCCACGAGATCCCATCTTGGGGCCTGTTCCGGAGCTCCGCCAGAGGGGGCATCGATCACGGAGGGCTTCTACATCAATACCATAGCCCCTCTTATGAAGTGTGAGTAGTTTACCTCAGACCTACGGGTCCATAGTTAATAGCTAGATGGCTTCTTCTTTCTTTTTGGATCTCAATACAATGTTCTCCCCCTCTCTTGTGAAGATCTATTCGATGTAATCTTCTTTTTGCGGTGTGTTTGTTGAGACCGATGAATTGTGGGTTTATGATCAAGTCTATCTATGAACAATATTTGAATCTTCTCTGAATTCTTTTATGTATGATTGGTTATCTTTGCAAGTCTCTTCGAATTATCAGTTTGGTTGGCCTACTAGATTGATCTTTTTTGCAATGGGAGAAGTGCTTAGCTTTGGGTTCAATCTTGCGGTGTTCTTTCCCAGTAACAGTAGGTGCAGCAAGGCACGTATTGTATTGTTGCCATCGAGGATAACAAGATGGGGTTTTCATCATATTGCATGAGTTTATCCCTCTACATCATGTCATCTTGCTTAAGGCGTTACTCTGTTTTCATTAACTTAATACTCTAGATGCATGCTGGATACCGGTCGATGAGTGGAGTAATAGTAGTAGATGCAGGCAGGAGTCGGTCTACTTGTCTCGGACGTGATGCCTATATACATGATCATACCTACATATTCTCATAACTATGCTCAATTCTGTCAGTTGCTCAACAGTAATTTGTTCACCCACTGTAGAATACTTATGCTCTCGAGAGAATCCACTAGTGAAACCTATGGCCCCCGGGTCTATCTTTATCATATTAATCTACAAATACTTAGTTATTCCTTTTTCTTTTACTTTGCTTTTATTTTACTTTGCATCTTTATCATAAAAATACCAAAAAAAATATCTTATCATATCTATCAGATCTCACTCTCGTAAGTGGCCGTGTAGGGATTGACAACCCCTTAACGCGTTGGTTGCGAGGATTTATTTGTTTTGTGCAGGTACGAGGGACTCGCGCGTAGCCTCCTACTGGATTGATACCTTGGTTCTCAAAAACAAAGGGAAATACTTACGCTACTTTGCTGCATCCCTTCCTCTTCGGGGAAAACCAACACAGTGCTCAAGAGGTAGCAAGAAGGATTTCTGGCGCCGTTGGCGGGGAGGTCTATGCAAAAGTCAACATACCAAGTACCCATCACATACCCTTATCTCCCGCATTACATTATTTGCCATTTGCCTCTCGTTTTCCTCTCCCCCACTTCGCCCTTGCCGTTTTATTCGCCCTCTCTCTCTATCCTCCTTCTCTTTCCCGTTTGCCTCTTTTTGCCCGCTTGCCTTTTGTTTGCTTGTGTGTTAGTTCGTTCGCTTGTCACGATGGCTCAAGATAACACTAAATTGTGTGACTTCACCAATACCAACAACAATGATTTTATTAGCACTCCGATTGCTCCTCTTACTGATGCTGAATCTTGTGAAATTAATACTGCTTTGCTGAATCTTGTCATGAAAGATTCGTTTTCTGGCCTTCCTAGTGAAGATGCCGCTACCCATCTTAATAGCTTCGTTGATTTGTGTGATATGAAAAAGAAGAAAGATGTGGATAATGATATTGTTAAATTGAAGCTATTTCCTTTTTCGCTTAGAGATCGTGCTAAAGCTTGGTTTTCGTCTTTGCCTAAAAATAGTATTGATTCATGGAATAAGTGCAAAGATGCTTTTATCTCTAAGTATTTTCCTCACGCTAAGATCATCTCTCTTAGAAATGATATTATGAATTTTAAGCAACTTGATCATGAACATGTTGCACAAGCTTGGGAGAGAATGAAATTAATGATACGTAATTTCCCTACTCATGGTTTGAATTTGTGGATGATTATACAAAAAAAATTATGCCGGATTGAATTTTGCTTCTAGAAATCTTTTAGTTTCGGCCGCGGGAGGCACTTTTATGGAAATCACTTTAGGAGAAGCTACTAAACTCCTAGATAATACTATGGTTAATTATTCTCAATGGCATACTGAAAGATCTACTAATAAAAAGGTGCATGCGATAGAAGAAATTAATATTTTGAGTGGAAAGATGGATGAACTTATGAAATTATTTTCTAGTAAGAGTGTTTCTTCTGATCCTAATGATATGCCATTGTCTACCTTGATTGAGAATAATAATGAATCTATGGATGTGAATTTTGTTGGTAGGAACAACTTTGGTAACAATCCATATAGAGGAAATTTTAATCCTAGGCCTTATCCTAGTAATTCCTCTAATAATTATGGTAATTCCTACAACAATTCTTATGGAAATTATAATAAGATGCCCTCTGATTTTGAATCTAATATTAAAGAATTTATTAATTCGAAAAATTATTTCAATGCTATGATTGAAGAAAATTTGCTTAAGATTGATGATTTGGCTAGGAACGTTGATAGAATTGCTCTTGATGTTGATTCTTTGAAACTTAGATCTATTCCACCTAAGCATGATATCAATGAGTCTCTCAAAGCCATGAGAATTTCCATTGATGAGTGCAAAGAAAGAACCGCTAGGATGCGTGCTAAGAAAGATGCCTTTATAAGAGCGTGTTCTTCTAGTTGCTATGAAAATAAAGATGAAGATCTAAAGTTATTGATGTGTCCCCTATTAAATCTTCGTTTTGCAATATTAATCTTGATAATGATAGGACTGAATATGATCCACCTTTACCTCGAAGGCGTTCCAAGAATTCGGAGTTTTTAGATCTTGATGCTAAAATTGATAAAAGTGGGATTGAAGAAATTAAAACCCTAGATGTTGCTAAACCCACTATTTTGGATTTCAAGGAATTTAATTATGAAAATTGCTCTTTTATTGATTTTATTTCCTTGTTGCAATCCGTGCTAAATTCTCCTCACGCTTATAGTCAAAATAAAGCGTTTACTAAACATATCGTTGATGCCTTGATGCAATCTTATGAAGAAAAACTTGAATTGGAAGTTTCTATCCCTAGAAAAAATTATGATGAGTGTGAACCAACTATTAAAATTAAAATTAAAGATCATGAATGCTATGCTTTATGTAATTTGGGTGCTAGTGTTTCCACGATTCCAAAGACTTTGTGTGATTTGTCAGGTTTCCGTGATTTTGATGATTGCTCCCTAAACTTGCACCTTGCGGATTCCACTATTAAGAAACCTATGAGAAGAATTAATGATGTTCTTATTGTTGCAAATAGGAATTATTTACCCATAGATTTTATTGTTCTCGACATAGATTGCAATCCTTCATGTCCTATTATTCTTGGTAGACCTTTCCTTAGAACAATTGGTGCAATTATTGATATGAAGGAAGGAAATATTAGTTTCCAATTTCCGTTAAGGAAAGGCATGGAACACTTTACTAGAAAGAAAATTAAATTACCTTATGAATCTATTATGAGAGCCACTTATGGATTGCCTACCAAAGATGGCAATACCTAGATCTATCCTTGCTTGTTATGCCTAGCTATAAGGCTTTAAAGAAAAAGCGCTTGTTGGGAGGCAACCCAATTTTATTTTTATTCCTTGCTTTTTGCTCCTATTTAGTAATAAATAATTTATCTAGCCTCTGTTTTTGTTGTGTTTTTTGTGTTTAATTAGTGTTTGTGCCAAGTAGAACCGTTGGGAAGACTTGGGGAAAGTGTTGTTAAACTTGCTGTAAAAAACAGAAACTTTAGCACTCACGAGAACTGCTGTCATTTTTATTTGGAAAGTGATATTTAGTTAATTATTTTGAAGATGATTAATAGATAAATTCCTCACTTCCATAAATTTATTTTAGAATTTTTGGGGTTCCAGATCTTGCGCTAGCTACAGATTACTACAGACTGTTCTGTTTTTGACAGATTCTGTTTTTCGTGTGTTGTTTGCTTATTTTGATGAATCTATGGCTAGTAAAATAGTTTATAAACCATAGAGAATTTGTAATACAGTAGGTTTAACACCAATATAAATAAATAATGAGTTCATTACAGTACCTTGAAGTGGTATTTTGTTTTCTTTCGCTAACGGAGCTCACGAGATTTTCTACTTTGAGTTTTGTGTTGTGAAGTTTTCAAGTTTTGGGTAAAGATTTGATGGATTATGGAACAAGGAGTGGCAAGAGCCTAAGCTTGGGGATGCCCATGGCACCCCCAAGGTAATCTAATGACACCTAAAAGCCAAAGCTTGGGGATGCCCCGGAAGGAATCCCCTCTTTTCGTCTACTTCTATCGGTAACTTTACTTGGAGCTATATTTTTATTCACCACATGATATGTGTTTTGCTTGGAGGTCTTGTATTATTTGAGTCTTTAATTTTTAGTTTACCACAATCATCCTTGCTGTAAACACCTTTTGAGAGAGCCATACATGATTTGGAATTTGTTAGAATACTCTATGTGCTTCGCTTATATCTTTTGAGTTATATAGTTTTGCTCTAGTACTTCACTTATATCTTTTAGAGCACGGTGGTGGATTTGTTTTATAGAAACTATTGATCTCTCATGCTTCACTTAGATTATTTTGAGAGTCTTAAATAGCATGGTAATTTTCTTAAAATCCTAATATGCTAGGTATTCAAGATTATTAAAATTTTCTTATGAGTGTTTTGAATACTAAGAGAAGTTTGATGCTTGACGATTGTTTTGAGATATGGAGGTAATAATATCAAAGTCGTGCTAGTTGAGTAGTTGTGAAATTGAGAGATACTTGTGTTGAAGTTTGCAAGTCCCGTAGCATGCATGTATGGTAAATGTTATGTAACAAATTTGAAACATGAGGTGTTATTTGATTGACTTCCTTATGAGTGGCTGTCGGGGACGAGCGATGGCCTTTTCCTACCAATCTATCCCCCTAGGAGCATGTGCGTAGTACCGAGGTTTTTGATGACTTGTAGATTTTTGCAATAAGTATGTGAGTTCTTTATGACTAATGTTGAGTCCATGGATTATACGCACTCTCACCCTTCCATCCTTGCTAGCCTCTTCGGTACCGTGCATTGCCCTTTCTCACATTGAGAGTTGGCGCAAACTTCGCCGGTGCATCCAAACCCCGTGATATGATACACTCTTTCACACATAAACCTCCTTATATCTTCCTCAAAACAGCCACCATACCTACCTATTATGGCATTTCCATAGCCATTCCGAGATATATTGCCATGCAACTTTCCACCATTCCGTTCATCATGACACATTCATCATTGTCATATTGCTTAGCATGATCATGTAGTTGACATAGTATTTGTGGCAAAGCCACCGTTCATAATTCTTTCATACATGTCACTCTTGGTCCATTGCATATCCCGGTACACCGCCGGAGGCATTCATATAGAGTCATCTTTTGTTCTAGCATCGAGTTGTAATCATTGAGTTGCAAATAAATAGAAGTGTGATGATCATCATTTTCTAGAGCATTGTCCCAAGTGAGGAATTATAAAAAAAGAGAAAGGCCATAAAAAATAGAAAGGCCAAATAAAAAAATGAGAGAAAAAGAGAGAAGGGACAATGTTACAATCCTTTGCCACACTTGTGCTTCAAAGTAGCACCGTAATCTTCATGATAGAGAGTCTCTTGTTTTGTCACTTTCATATACTAGCGGGAATTTTTCATTATAGAACTTGGCTTGTATATTCCAACAATGGGCCTCCTCAAGTGCCCTAGGTCTTCGTGAGCAAGCAAGTTGGATGCACACCCACTTAGTTTCTTTTGTTGAGCTTTCATACATTTATAGCTCTAGCGCATCCGTTGCATGGCAATCCCTACTCCTTGCATTAACATCAATCGATGGGCATCTCCATAGCCCATTGATTAGCCTCATTGATGTGAGACTTTCTCCTTTTTTGTCTTCTCCACATAACCCCCCCCCCCTTATTCTATTCCACCCATAGTGCTATGTCCATGGCTCGCGCTCATATATTGCGTGAAAGTTTATAGGTTTGAGATTACTAAAGTATGAGACAATTGCTTGGCGTGTCATCGGGGTTGTGCATGATGAGAGCATTCTTGTGTGATGAAAATGGAGCATGACTAAACTATATGATTTCGTAGGGATGAACTTTCTTTGGCCATGTTATTTTGAGAAGACATAATTGCTTAGTTAGTATGCTTGAGGTATTATTATTTTTATGTCAATATGAACTTTTGTCTTGAATCTTTTGGATCTGAATATTCATACCACAATTAAGAAGAATTACATCAAAATTATGCCAAGTAGCACTCCACATCAAAAATTCTGTTTTTATCATTTACCTACTCGAGGACGAGCAGGAATTAAGCTTGGGGATGCTTGATACATCTCCAACGTATCTATAATTTTTGATTGCTCCATGCTATATTATCTACTGTTTTGGACATTATTGGGCTTTATTATCCACTTTTATATTATTTTTGGGACTAACCTATTAATAGGAGGCCCAGCCCAGAATTGTTGTTTTTTGCCTGTTTTAGGGTTTCGAAGAAACGGAATATCAAACGGAGTCCAAACGGAATGAAACCTTCGGGAACGTGATTTTCTCAACGAACAAGACCCAGGAGACTTGGACCCTACATCAAGACACAAAAGAGGAGGCCACGAGGTAGGGGGCGCGCCTACCCCCCAGGTGCGCCCTCCACCCTCGTGGGCCCCCTGTTGCTACACCGACGTACTCCTTCCTCCTATATATACCTACGTACCCCCAAACGATCAGATACGGAGCCAAAACCCTAATTCCACCACCGCAACTTTCTGTATCCACGAGATCCCATCTTGGGGCCTGTTCCGGAGCTCCATCGGAGGGGGCATCGATCACGGAGGGCTTCTACACCAACACGATAGCCCCTCCGATGAAGTGTGAGTAGTTTACCTCAGACCTACGGGTCCATAGTTAGTAGCTAGATGGCTTATTCTTTCTTTTTGGATCTCAATACAATGTTCTCCCCCTCTCTTGTGGAGATGTATTCGATGTAATCTTCTTTTTGAAGTGTATTTGTTGAGACCGATGAATTGTGGGTTTATGATCAAGTCTATCTATGAACAATATTTGAATCTTCTCTGAATTCTTTTGTGACACCCCCGATTCGATCGTACACTAATCATACACGCACACGTGTACGATCAAGATCAGGGACTCACGGGAAGATATCACAACACAACTCTACAAATAAAATAAGTCATACAAGCATCATATTACAAGCCAGGGCCCTCGAGGGCTCGAAGAAAGAGCTCGATCATAGACGAGTCAGCGGAAGCAACAATATCTGAGTACAGACATAAGTTAAACAAGTTTGTCTTAAGAAGGCTACCACAAACTGGGATACGGATCGAAAGAGGCGTAGGCCTCCTGCCTGGGATCCTCCTAAACTACTCCTGGTTGTCGTCAGCGGCCTGAACGTAGTAGTAGGCACCTCTAGTGTAGTAGGAGTCGCCGTCGACAGTGGTGTCTGGCTCCTAGGCTCCATCGTCTCGTCGCAACAATCGGGTATGGAAAGGGGGAAAAAGGGAGCAAAGCAACCGTGAGTACTCATCCAAAGTACTCGCAAGCAAGAAGCTACACTACATATGTATGCATTGGTATCAAATGGAAAAGGGGTATCATATGTGGATTGAACTGCAGAATGCCGGAATAATACGGGGATAGCTAGTCCTGTCGAAGACTACGCTTCTGGCCACCTCCATCTTGCAGCATGTAGAAGAGAGTGGATGGTAAGTTCACCAAGTAGCATCGCATAGCATAATCCTACCCGGCGATCATCTCCTCGTCGCCCTGTTAGAGAGC
Organism: Triticum urartu; assembly: GCF_003073215.2. Lineage (NCBI taxonomy): Eukaryota > Viridiplantae > Streptophyta > Magnoliopsida > Poales > Poaceae > Triticum > Triticum urartu. The sequence goes on along the minus strand of NC_053027.1, from coordinate 23,146,318 downwards.
GATCACCGGGTTGTATCTGGCACTTGAAAGGGTGTGTTTTATTAAGTATCCGGTTCTATTTGTCATAAGGTCAAGGTACAAATCCAAGTCGTCCTGTTACCGAAGATCACGGCTATTCGAATAGATTAACTTCCCTGCAGGGGTGCACCACATTTCCCAACACGCTCGATCCCCTTTGTCCAGACACACTTTTCTGGGTCATGCCCGGCCTCGAAAGGTCAACACGTCGCAGCCCTACCAAGGCACAACAGAGAGGTCAGCACGCCGGTCTAAATCCTATGGCGCAGGGGTCTGGGCCCATTGCCCATTGCACACCTGCACGTTGCGAAGGCGGCCGGTGAGCAGACCTAGCAACCTCCATTACAAAGGAAGTTACGTTACGCGGTCCAACCCGCGCACGCCGCTCAGTCGCTGACGTCACGAAGGCTTCGGCTGATACCACGACGTAGAGTGCCCATAACTGTTCCCGCGTAGTTGGTTAGTGCGTATATGCCAGTGGCCCACCTCTCACCTGGGTGGTCTCAACCTGCCCTGTCGCTCCGCCACAAAGATCCACGTAGAGGGCCGTCAGGAAAGTATGTCCTTCCAGCCCCCAATTCGTAAATCAACCGCGGGTACTCAACGAGCCGACCCGACTTTAGTCACAACATGTATAGTATGTATGTACAGTATATACCCGTGATCAACACCCGACGTGATCACGGCCCGACAGTATAGCACGGCAGACGGACAAGAATGTAGGGCCACTGACGATAATCTAGCATCCTATACTAAGCATTTAGGATTGCAGGTAAAGTATCAATAGTTGTAGCAACAACGACAGGCTATGCATCAGAATAGGATTAACGAAAAGCAGTAACAAGCTACACTACCCTAATGCAAGCAGTAGAGAGAAGAGTAGGCGATATCTGGTGATCAAGGGGGGGCTTGCCTGGTTGCCCTGGCAAGAGAGAGGGGCCGTCAACACCGTAGTCGTACTGGGTAGCAGCGGCGTCGGTCTCGGTTTCTATGGAGAGAAGAGGGGGAAGAAACAATAAATATTAAGCAAACAGATGCATAGCGATGCATGACATGATAAGTATCGGTGCTAGGGGTGCCCTAACGCGGTATGAGGTGGTACCGGTGAAGGGGGGAAACATCCAGGAAAATATCCCGGTGTTTCGCGTTTTCAAACAGATGAACCGGAGGGGGAAAGTTGCATGTTCGCTATGCTAGGGATGTGTGGCGGACGAATGGGATACGTATTTGGATTCATCTTGTTGTTCTGAGCAACTTTCATGTACAAAGTTTTTCCATCCGAGCTACGGTTTATTTTATATGATTTTTCAAATATTTAAACAACTCCTGGAATTTCTGCATTTAATTTAATTTGAAATAATAAAAGACAAATTGCTATAGGTACACAGAAGTGTACCCAACAATTTGTGCGTGTGTATGACATGTGGGGCCAGGGGCTGGGTTGACCCAGTCGATATTTTGACTAGTCCAAATTGAATAGTGTATGTGCGTCCCAATTGTCATGGACTCATTTTAATTAACAGGTTCTTGACTAAATTTACTTAGCTTAATTAGGGGGTTTTGGGCTAAACTAATTAGGCCTCCCTAATTAACAGGGTGCTCGGGCCCATGTGCCAGTGGCCCAAATCGGCCTCTGGTGAGGCTGTGTCCATACGTACGTACTCGTAGAGTACGAGCCACGAGCGGTAAGGCGTGCCCGGGGGGCAGCGACGGCCTCCAGCGATGTGGTGCTAGGCGGCAAGAGCAGCAGCGAATAGAGCAGCAGCAACGTAGCAAAGCAGCAGCGGCAGCGGTCAGGAGCAACGGCAGCAATGCGGGCAGGCAGCGGCGAGCAGGGGTTGCACGGCTGGGCGCGCGCGTGCACTAGGCGCGGCTGGAGAGGCGAGCAGCGGGGGGACGCACGCGGATGGCGCATTCAAGGCAGAGGCGAGCAAGCACGGCCAGGGGCGCGCGCGTACGCGGTGAGCGCGGACTCCAAGAGCGGCGGCCTCGGCGATTACGGGCGGCTACGGCAACGGATCGAGGCGATAAGCAGTGGGGATGGAGGAGGAGCTCACAATGATGCCGATGGCGAGGTTGGGGAGGCCGGGGCTGGACCGGAGCGGCGGCAAACGACGACGGACGACGAAGATGTACTCGGCGAAGATGGCGGCGAAGGTGAGCGTTCTGGCCGTCCCGACTCGATTTGTTGCTCGGGGAAGATGAAGTCAAGGGTGGCGGTCCTCTGGACGTATCCATAGGCACCGGGGAGCATGTTCGCCGCGGCAACAGTGATGATGTGCGCGGTCACCGTGCAAGATTCCGAGCTCGAATTTGGGCGGATAAGGAGGGGGCGATGGGGGAAGGAAAAGGGAATCGAACGAGCGCGTGCTAGGGTTTCAATTGGACAAATTTATAGGCCGAGGGGGCACGTGGAGGCCATCCATGGCCATGGCGGCTGGATGTTTGCCACGGCTCCCCTCTGCCTCCTGTAGCGGGAGGTGGATGAAAGGTTGTGGCCTGGTGGGCTGGGCTGCACTGTGGCTACTACGGCCCAGTGGAGCAGTATTAGTTTTTGTTCTTTCTTTTTGTTTTTAGTTTTTCATTTTACCTCCGGTTTGTAAATTGCTCAACCCCCAAATGACTTTTGTAAATTATGCAACTTGCCACATAATCATTATATAGCACTGCCACAAAAAGTTTAAGGTCTTTTGAAAAGGTTCAAACATTTATAGAAATCGAAAAGGCCAAGTAATGTGTTGTTGGTCCACTATTTTAATTCCTAGGGGCATTTTTGGAGTTTTGAAAGTGTTGGTTTTATTTTTATAACAGCTTTGGTATTTTTTGCAATATTATGAACATTTCAATTTTACTGCCAAAAAGAAATAATTTATTTGATTGCGATTTAAATTTGAATTTGACTTTGAATTTATTAAGTGACAATTTGACTCTGTAAAGCTTGATGACAGGGCACCATTAGCAAGTGGTTACTGTAGCTTAACTACCGTGGTGTTACATCTTTTATGTATGATTGGTTATCTTTGCAAGTCTCTTCGAATTATCAGTTTGGTTTGGCCTACTCGATTGATCTTTCTTACAATGCGAGAAGTGCTTAGCTTTGGGTTCAATCTTGCGGTGTCCTTTCCCAGTGACAGTACGGGCAGCAAGGCACGTATTGTATTGTTGCCATCGAGGATAACAAGATGGGATTTTCATCATATTGCATGAGTTTATCCCTCTACATCATGTCATCTTGCTTAAGGCGTTACTCTATTTTCATTAACTTAATACTCTAGATGCATGCTGGATAGCGGTCGATGAATGGAGTAATAGTAGTAGATGCAGGCAGGAGTCGGTCTACTTGTCTCGGACGTGATACCTATATACATGATCATACCTAGATATTCTCATAACTATGCTCAATTCTGTCAATTGCTCAACAGTAATTTGTTCACCCACTGTAGAATACTTATGCTCTCGAGAGAAGCCACTAGTGAAACCTATGGCCCCCGGGTCTATCTTTATCATATTAATCTACAAATACTTAGTTATTTCCTTTTGCTTTTACTTTGCTTTTATTTTACTTTGCATCTTTATCATAAAAATACCAAAAAATTTATCTTATCATATCTATCAGATCTCACTCTCGTAAGTGGCCGTGTAGGGATTGACAACCCCTTAACACGTTGGTTGCGAGGATTTATTTGTTTTGTGCAGGAACGAGGGACTCGCGCGTAGCCTCCTACTGGATTGATACCTTGGTTCTCAAAGACTGAGGGAAATACTTACGCTACTTTGCTGCATCATCCCTTCCTCTTCGAGGAAACCAACTCAGTGCTCAAGAGGTAGCACTTTATCATACGCTTTCTCGAAATCCACCTTGAAAACCACTCCATCCAGTTTTTTCGTGTGAATTTCATGAAGTGTTTCATGACGGACCACAACCCCTTCTAGGATGTTTCTGTTCGGCATGAAAGCAGTCTGGGAACGCTGCACCACAGAATGCACAATCTGCGTGAGCCTGTTAGTCTCAACCTTGATGAAAATTTTGAAACTAACGTTAAGAAGACAGATCGGCCTGAACTGCTCAATTCTCACAACCTCTGTTTTCTTAGGAAGCAGGGTTATCGTTCCAAAATTCAGGTGAAATAACTGAAGTTGTCCAGAGAATAAATCATGGAACATCGGTAACAAATCCCCCTTAACAATATGCCAGCACTTTTTATAGAACTCCGCCGGAAATCCATCCGGCCCCGGAGTCTTATTATTTTTCATCTGTGAAATGGCTTCAAACACCTCCTTCTCTAAAAATGGGGCAGTCAAAATATCATTCTCATCAGTAGCAAGTTGAGGAATATCCTCAATCCTAGACTCATCCAGGGAAACACGATTATCCTCCGGAGGCCCAAACAACTGCTTGTAGTATTTGGTTATGTATAGTTTTAGGTTTTCCTGTTCTGGAATCGTTCCTTCATCTTGTTCAAGCTAAGAGATTCTCTTCTTTCTGTGCTTTCCATTAGCGATCATGTGAAAGAATTGAGTGTTCGCGTCCCCTTGGACGACTTTGCAAACCTTAGCCCGCAGCGCCCACTTCAATTCCTCTTCACGGAGAAGCTCTTTCAATCGCATCTTCGCCTCAAGTTTAGCATGAATCTCCGTGGCTTGCAGAATTGTGGACTCGGCTTTTAGGTCTAGGGACTGAATAAGTGTAAGGAGCCTTTCCTTTTCGACCTTATAAATCCCACTAAGATGCTTAGCCCACCCACGCAAGAAGCTTCTCAAGTGCCTTATCTTATTCTGCCAACGCTCAACCAAAGTCCTACCTCCTACATCCTTAGCCCATTCCCTGGCTACCAGATCCGAGAAGCCTTCTCGTTCAAACCATGCCAGTTCAAATGAAAAGGAGTTTTTGTTCCCCATGTGGGTTGCCTCACCAGAGCCACCAGTAGAGGCGTGTGGTCAGAAATACCGCGCGAAAGCGCCTGCAACGTAACCAAAAGAAATTTCTGTTCCCATTCGATGCTCGCAAGGACTCGATCCAGCTTCTCAAACGTCGGATTTGGCAAAGAATTAGCCCAGGTGTATTTTCTACCCGAAAGCTCTATCTCTCTCAGATTCAAGCTTTCAATAATGGTATTAAACATGAACGTCCACCTGTCGTCGAAATTATCATTGTTCTTTTCGTATCTTCTTCTAATAATGTTGAAATCACCCCCAACCAGGATTGGAAGCTGCTCGGAACCGCAAATTCGAACAAGATCTGCCAAAAACTCAGGTTTGAGCTTGGGCTGCACGGCACCATAAACCACCACCAGAGCCCAATTAAACCCATCGGCCTTCGACCTAACCCGAAACTTAACTGTGAAATCTCCCATCACTGCACTTCAGACTTCCAGCGAATCGCATCTAACTCCAAGTAAGATCCCACCCGATCTTCCTCTCGGAGGCAGGCAGTGCCAATCAAAATCGACACCTCCCGATAAAGTACTGAGAAACTGGGAGAAAAATTATCTCTACCAGTTTCCGAGAGAGTAATAAAGTCCAACCTATGCTCAATAGACGCATCTGCAAGAAACCTTCTATTAGCCAAGTCTTTCAGACCTCTGCTATTCCAAAAGATTCCTTTCATATTTCGTCATGAATTTTTTAGTAGTACGGATCCTAGCACTCATACGCACCGCCAAAGCAGGGTAAATTTTCCGCTTCCACTTGCATTTAGGTTTGTTTTGATCCTCCACCCGGTCCTCACAACCGGGCTCCGTGGATATAACAACTGCAGCCTCAAAAATGTCAACCTCTTCCTTTGACTCAGGAAGGGATGGTGCAAGATCCGCACAAAAATTATCGAGCACCCTGACCCCCAACACATCTATATCTGAATCATTCATGGGTTTGACCGCTGCTAAGTTTCGAATCATTTCTAAAGCGCGTTCCGCTTCCAAATCCAGGACATCATTTACGGAATTAGAGATTTCACTATCATTACTACCTAGTGAAACTCCTAATTGATTTGCATTATTAATAATCTCATCATTAGAAAAATGCAGAATAGAATTAGAGGTGTTGACCGACATACCAGTAGTGACCTCAATGTCACGAAGCTTGGCCGCCCTCATGGCGCACCGCTGCTGCATGTCATCAACCTCCGAAAGATCCTGGAGACGGCAGCTCATCCGCTGCCCCTCAGATACCGGATCCGGAATCCCTCCATACGCAATGACCTCCTCCCGAGAGGCCCCGTTCGGAGTAAGGCCACCGTCACCCCCAACACTCGGCGGGGCTGCATCCCTTGAAGAAATGGCTGCAGCTGCCGTAAGAAGCGGTGGAGAGCTCCATGGCCCTGTCGACGTCGGCCTCGAACCATGGCCCTAGGACGCATGCGCGCCGGAGGAGGGAAGAGCGTGGGCCGCCTGCCCGTACCCCTCGGTCGCCCCGGCCCTCTGGCTTGAGGGCGTCGCGGGCGCCACAGGAGGCGCGACCACCCTAGCCACCAGAGAAGAACAAGGAGTCGAGGCCACCTGTCCCGGACCCCCTCCCCTAGGCACAGCCACCATCATCGGCTCCGTCGCTGCCAGAGGAGAAGAGGGAGCCGAGGCCACCTGCCCCGGACCCCCTCCCCTAGGCACAACCTCCATCATCATCTCCGACACCTGAGGTAAGACAACGGTCAGAGCGGAAGAAAGAGGGGCCACCTACCCAAGCTCCTCCCCCCTCCCTCGACCGAGGTCATCATAGAGACAATCACGTCCGAGCCCCCGAGCACGGTACTATCAGCAACATCAAAATCCAATGCAGGTAGCATGCGCTCCAACACGTCATCGGACTCCATCCGATCACTCCAGAGTTTGGAAGGAGCTGAAGCTAGCTCAAATGGCCCAAATCTCAGAGAACTCATTGGCACCGAAGAGGATGGTGCCGTCCCGTCCCCGGGCTTCTGAGAAACGGGCCCCGATCTGTTGGACAACTCTCGTCCAGCATCATCCACTGGCGCCTCCTTAGCGCCCGAACTGTCATCTCCCTCGTGCATGTCTACATCAGTTCCATTGATAGCCTGAGCAAAAAGATCGGCAACCTCAAACTCGATCTCAAGGTTGAAAATCTGGCCCCTATATGTCCACTTAACCACATCAGGCATGAACTCAATATCCAGAACACTCACGAGCAGTCGGGCGACCCCGTGAGCTTGGGTAAATGCCATATCCACTCTCTCAGGTTTCCCAACCAAGATTCCCAATTTAGCAACGACCCGAGCATCATGCATCGGCTTCGAGAGAGCCCCGGAAAAACGTAACCAGACCTGAGTAAGTGGCTTGCCCTGTGGCTCAACCCTCTTCCACTCATGGAACTCCAGGATGCATTCTGTGTCAGGCACTCTGCACAACCCAAAACTCAGAAGTTTCTGCAAATCCTCAACAGAAGGGAAATCAACCTTAAACATGTTGGCCTCGAGACTGACAAGCTCCCACGGGAAGTCACCTAGAGCTAACTCCTTAAGCCTTTGCACAATCTGAGTCTCAGAGACACCCCCCTTGGTAACTTTCACAACCCCAGTGGTCATGCTCTGGGTCTCCTCTGGGATCTCCCTCACACTAGGAGACTCAAAGAACATCAACTCAGCGCAATATACTCCATGCATAGTAATAGTCGACATCTGATCACGCAAAGTCGGGCAGTCCCTCGTATCATGTGCTGGCTTACCACATGTATCACAAAGCTCAGCCACACACTCAGCAATAAAGTGGCCCTTCTCGCCACAACGATAACAAAACAACTTCTCCTTCTTGCGCGCCCACTTGGACGCTCTATCAGAGTCTGTCCTGTCTGCAGCCTCGACCGAGCCCGTCGCTGCGGTCTCAGTCCCAGGTACCTCAGCATTGGCCAGCGCCGTCACCACATCCATAGCCTGACCAGACAGTTCCGGCGTCTGTCTGGGATCGGCAGCCCCCACGGAGGCCGTCGGCTCGACGACGACAGGTGGAGGAGGCTGGCGGTTACGAAACCGACCCCCTCGACCACCACGATAACCACGGTATCCACCTCGCCGCCGATGATTAGGGTCGGACGCCCCCTCAACAAAACCACCCGGAGGGCCGTAAAAAGGTCTCTCAGCAGTACCATCGCTCTGCCAAGCATATCCACGGCCACCACTCGTCGACGACGAACCACGGTGCTGGCCATCACCATACGCATTGTAACCATCGTCACCCCATTGTCCCCAGGGCGGTTCACTAGCACCGGTAGCACCCACGTTTTGAGGTGGCGGCGCATGCGTCTGCACTGGCCCAGGACGTTTTTGCGGCGGCCTCGCGACGTAGTGGGGCGGCGCAGCCCGAGGCTGAAGACCGGGCGTCGGATCCAGGTTCCCGGGAGGTGGCGGTTGCGGTCCATGCGCAGTACTGCCCCGCCCCGCAACAGCAACCGCAGTCGGGCCCTGCGCCGGCGGTCGAGGACCGTGAGGCACCCCGCCCCGACCCGCAGCTGGCACCGCTATCGGACCCTACGTCAGCGGCCGAACTCCGAGCTGACCACCTCCGCGCCCCGCAGGGTTCTGCGTTGGCCCGTCGACCACCGAAAGTCTATGGCCTGGCAGTGCCGCGGCACCACACCCGACGCCAGTAGCCGGCGGCGGTGCAGCCCCGTCGCGACCAACTCCAGCCAACACCGTCGGTTTCTTCCCCGGAGGCGCTCCAGCCCCTCGGCCAGCCATGACCACGAGGGGGGACGCGTTTCGCGCGTCCAGGACCACACGAAGGGAAACCCGGCTTCCCACGCCGAGAAACCCTAGCTAGCGGCAAAGACGAACGAGTAGTACAGAGATTGATCGATCTGCTGCATGCGTCGGCGCAGCCAAGATGGGTGGGAGCCGGTTTAGCCTGGGCCTCATACCCGGCTAACCCCGGCCCACCCACTTGCGGCCTATACTCACGCAGAACCGGCCCAGGAGGAAATTCAAACGCTTTGCACGAGCCGCCGTGATCCCGATCACCGGGTCTGCCGGTGTGGATGTCGCGGTCGCCGCCGGCGCCGGTCTAGCCACTGCCCAGCATAGGTTATTTCTCCTCTTAACAGTAATCCACGTATTCGGACGAATCATATCGAAAAGCGTTAAGTTTGGAAGACTTTCCTTAGGGAGGGGCCCCTTCCATGGCCGGATCGCCGTCGCCGCAGTTCTCCTATGAACTACGCGACGAATCATCTCCTTCTTCTCTCCCGCGTGAAGTCCAATACTGGCCGGATCGTCAGGGGGCAAGACACTGTCGATCGTCGTTGCCACTTCATCTTCATCATAGCCTGAGTGAAAAAACTCACAAATGAGATCCGACGGCGTCGGCGACAGCGGAGAAGCCGCCGGGATCACATCCACGTCCCCGTCTGTGTCGTCCTTGTCGCTGTCGGCTAAGGCCCAGAACCGGCCGCCGACTCGCCTTCGATCACCGAAAGATTGGGGCGGCGCCGCCGCGGTCGCCCCCCCCCCCCCCCCCCCCCCCCCGTTCACCCCGCAGTCGCCATACCCCCCGGTCCTCCCTATGGAATCATAAAATAAAAAAAGGAAAAAATACTGAAAATAACAAATTAGGTGTGCATGGAAACAATAAAAATAAAAGAAAAAATGTGGTGAAATAAGGAAGATAATCTTGGTGTGTTGAAAATAGCATAGATTACTCCCTGTGAAAATGAAGAGTGCTAGTGACAGATTACACACCCTGTGAACATTCTATGTGAAAAATCCCATTTCTTTAAAAAAAGAAAAAGGAAAATGATGAATGCTAGTGGAAAATGTGAAGGTTAAACTCGGAAAAGAATGTGGTTCGTGCTTAATAATGCTGACCCATACAAACAACTCTAAACAAAAAAAATGGAAAAAGATGTATACACTGAAACTTGACAAAAAACTTCAATAATAGAAAATGATGGGAGGACTAAAATCTTACCCGCGTAGCGAACTGAAGACGAGCATCCGAAAAAACTTCGTCGAGAGACTGCTCCCTCCATCCCGTGAGCTTCCATCTTCCCTGTGTGCTTGATTCAACAAATAAAAGGCTTATTTATCACTGGCGGAGCTTGACTGGGATGCTTGGGGGGAGCAAAAGGCAAAGTATGCGGACCCGACAGGGGCGAAGCTAGGGTTCCTCCCCTGCCCCCCCCGCCGCCGCTGGCAACCCGCCTCTCCACCACCACCGCCGGCCACCGCCCCCCCCTCCCCCTCCCGGCCCGCCTCCCTCCCCCCTCTTCCCCCCTCTCCCGCGCTCCCGTCGCCCCCGAGGCGGCGGAGCGTCCCATCTGCTGCTCCCGTCTCGACCCGCCCTCCTCCTCCTTCCCCCTTCGCCGCCGCCGGCAGCGGCCTCCGGCGTGCCCGGGTGGCGGCGGATGTCCCTTCCCCGCGCACCCGGAGGGGGAGTCGGGGCTCCCTCCTGCCCGGCGGCGGTGCTCTTTGGCTGACGGCCGTGGGGCTCGACGGCGGAGTCCAGCGGGCCTCGTGTGCCCTCAACGCAGTGGCGCGGTCGTTGGCTGCGGGGCAACGCTGTGGACTGCTGGCCGGCGGCGCCCGCTCGGCCCAGATCTGGTCCCTTTCGGGCCCCATCTGGGCTGGGGTGGGCCTGTGGGTCCGGGCGCGATGGCATGGCTCCCTGGTGATGTGGCGAGGCGGCGGTGGTTGTGGTGGTGATGGCTCCGGTAGCCGGCGTGCTGCAGCGTGGCTGCAGGGACTGTCCGGACCGGCGTGGCCTGGCAAGTCCCTGTCGCTACGTCCGGTCGGCTCCGCGCGGCGGTGGAGGTTGTTCCCTCCTGTTGGCTGCGGTGCGGTTACCCCCGAGCCCGGTGTCTTCTTGTCCTTCCTCCAGGCCTCGTGTTAGCGACCTCCGTGAGACGGTGAAGATGGGGCAGCATCCGTGGTGGCACAGGCTGGTGGGCGGCATGTTGGGCGGTGCGCTTCCGATTGTCTGAGGTGGTGGTGGTGGTTTCGGGGCGGGAGAAATCTCTAGCGGCTCGTTCGCCACCGGCGCGGCTGCGCCCGTGGGTGTTGCGGGTCCCTCCGGAGGGGCGTCGGTGATACCCCTTCCCCACTACCATCCGTGTACCGAGGGAAACCCTAGGACTTGTCCGGGCAGCAGCGGCGTCGTCGTCGCATTTCTTCCTGAAGATGTTGCTTGGTACGCGAGGCTCCGGAGTGCTTGGCGGGCGGTGGTACTTCTCCAGAGGGTGCAGCGGGTGTCGGCCATCTTTGCTTAGTTGAACTGCCGGTGTCGGCATTTGTTTCTTTTTTCTTTCTCTCCTTTTTCTTTTGGGCTTATTTGTGCTGCGGCCCCAGCAAGCTGGTTGTATTGGTTGAACGTTGCTTTATAATCTAAAGCGGGGGAAACCCTTTTTCTTAAAAGGCAAAGTATGCAGGGTTTGGGGGGGGGGGGGGGGGGGGCGCCCCCCCCCCACAAGGGGGGGGGGGGGGGGGGGGGGGGGGGGGGGGGGGAGGCACAGCCCCCTCAGGAATACACAAAGCTCCGCCTCTGTTATTTATGTTAGTGTGCTTGAATTACAAAAGGTGTTGAAGAAATGAACATATAGCAGTGTTTTGAGTACTACATGGAACCTTGGGTTTTTTGACAGTGTACTGAATTTCCTTACGCAACCATGGCCTAATCGCATAGTATGCAACAAGTGTCGCCGTGTCAGCCAACGAGCAAAAAGTTTGGTATCTTTCACTCAATGTTCAATGAATACTCAAGAAGAACGAAAAGGTAGGACTGGAAGACTGGAAGACTGGCTGAAAAATGAAAACTTACACAATTCCGAAACCCTACCAAATGCCGCGAAGTCAATGGTGGAAGAGGAAGGTACGATGAGTACAAGAGAAAGCAACAGAAGCACCAGCTTCCTGTTCTGTCCGCCTACCATGCAACTCCTCGCTGAAATTATCATGGACTAACAGACAATAATAACTGATTATTTCCAGTAATTGACTCGGGCTTTTATACCATAAAATTCTTTTTCATCGGAAAAAGGTCCAATCACATTGCAGCTTATCTTCTAAAGCTCAGTCATCTGCGGTTTTCTTAGTCACATTGCAAATGCGATACAAAACTCTGATTGAATTAGAAGAGTCAGATATGAACCAAATTGAGATCACAAAAAGGGCAGGTTTGATGAAAAAATCAAGAAGAGGGGAAGGAACTAATGGATGACCTTACTGAATATGTGGAGTTGCACCGCCGCCGCCCGCATCCGAGTTCCCACCATCGCCGCTCCTGCAGGATGGCCGCCTCAGTTTGCACCACTCTATGGGTTCCTTTCCAGAGAACGAAGGGGATAACCGAACGAGACCTATCGGAGAAATCGTGGCCTAACAGAAGTGACAAGACTGAACCCAAAACTGATAATTTGTTAACGTCCAACTCGATCTAGCTCACACTCTACTTACGTTCTGAACGTTTATGCGCACATGAGCCCACTCCATCCCAAAAGCCCGGACTAAAAGGAGAAGGGATACTCTCCCTTATAAGTTGGTACCAGATGTTAGCGTCCAACTCGATCTAGCCCACACTCTACTTACGTTTTGGACGTTTATGCGCACATGGGCCAACATTCAGCGGAGAGCCCACTCCATCCTAAAAGCCCGGACTGAAAGGAGGAGGGATACTCTCTCTTATAAGTTGGTCATGGCCTCCTCCCGTAAGCGAGGTGGGACTAAACCAAGCCAGCCTCCACTAGTGGACAGCAGCACTAATATAATTAAATTAGACACGTACAGGTTCAGACACTAGACCGACAAACGAATAAATTAGAAGTGCCAAACACATGAACTGATCCCAAACACTTGACAACTAAAGTATACTTAATTGGGCTGAAGTACACTAAAAATTTAAGATACTGATATCTGAATATACTTAATTGGGCCGAAGTGCACTAAGAAGAATAGCAACCGAAGGCAGCGCTAAGACTGATAGAGAACACAAATCTCAGGACTGGACACTATAGAAAGGTACTGAAAACTAAAAAGGATACCTATATGCAGAATCTTTGCATCGATTTGAAACAAGAAGAAAAATGAGGACTGAGCAAACATGAGAAAATAGAGAATAATCACTGAAAAAATGAAGAGTAATCACTGAAGTGCTGAAATCATGGAGGCTGATGATAGAGAATACATGGTGGCTAATGACTAAAAAATTACTAAATAATAATCAATGTCTGAAGACTGATGACAACTAGCACACAAACAAAATCTCAGAAACTAATGGCTGAATGACAAGGGAACTAATGGAGGCTGAAATGTGAACACTGAATATGAATGGATAGGCTCAATGATAATGAAAAAGCGATAATGAAAGAATGAAGAACTGACAGAGCCTAATGATAATAAGAATAAGAGAATAATGACAGAGAATAACTGACACCTAACATGATTGAACGAGAAAATGAAAACTGAAGAAAATGATAAACACATAGACAAAATCCTCCAAGAAAAACTGAAAAAAATGAAGACTAACCAATGAAATAACTGGAGTGAAGATAAAAAAATAACTATGAATACAGATAAATAATTATGAATGATACCTGAGAAATAAATTTTAATGAAAAAAAGGGAGACTGAAGTATACAGATAAATAACTACGAGTGATACCTGAGAAATGAACTAAGGAGTTATGAATCACACTAACTGGGAATGCTAAATGACAATACTGAGAATTTCAGGATAGATAAATGAAGAATTAGAAGAACGTTTAGGAAATAAGCTAAGAACTCAATATTGACTGAAAAATAAATGACTGACGAAAACAACTGACAGTAACTACAAAATAAGAAACTATGACTGAAGCTGACAATGACTATAACTGAAGAAAAAAAAAGTGATATCGACAGCTCCCCCAAAAAACTGAACCAACAATGTTGTTACAATGCCTGGATCCCTCAGGTACATAGTTTCCCCCGCGCATGCTGATGAGCAGACTAACTGAAATTGATATTCACAACTCACTGAACCTGAACCATCGTCAACTGAACCCAAAATTTCACACAGCGAGCAGGACATTTGGGGGGAATCGATTTTTGCAGACTTAAATCGATCGCTTGCAGCAGCTCCTACACCGGCATATAACTACATTGAAAGAAAATCGTGGGTGGAGCACTCGACGAGAGGGCGAAGACGACAAGATGCGCGGAGAGTTGCTCTGACATTTACAAGGCTAGAACGATATAGATGATGAGAGGCACTGAGCATAGAGGGGGGACCGGTGGTTCCGCCCCGACGGAGCACCACTCGCTCTGGCGGGCCCCACGCGAGAGCCCCTCTGTCCGCCTCTCAATCTCCTCCATGCCATTCCTCCCGCTGTTCGCCGACAGCTCGCCTCCCTTCCGCTCTCCTCTTGCTGCTTGCCGGCTACTCCGCTTCTTCCACCGCCTCCCTTTCTCAAGCTACGCCGGCACAACGACGAACAGGCACGCCGCCTGGAAACCTGTTCGGGTTCAAAGACGCGGTGAATGAAAACGGAAACCCAGAAACCCACCTGTTTAAGTGTGAGCATGCTTTACTGTTCTGGAGGGAGGCAGAAGGATTTCTTGATTTCAAATTGCCACATCTACATCCGACGACGTGGTCAAGAGATCTATTGGATGCCAACTTCATAAGTAAAGACCAAGCAGCAATTGCAATTTCAGTCATGTGGACCATTTGGAGCAGCAGGAATAAATACACACATGAGGAAGTAAAGTTCCAACCTTCACGGTCTATGGAATTGGTCCATGAACTGATTCAGGCAATGCATTTGCCATACATGCCGAGATCGGGCGACGTCCTGGTAAGGGAAAAATGGCGTCCACCGGCAGCAGGGGTCATTAAGATAAATACGGATGCTGCAGTGGATGTTAGCGAGAGGAGATCCGCGCGCTACGGGAGTTGTTGCTCGTGATCATCAGGGAAGATTTATAACTGGCCGATGCTCAAAGATCCGTATGTTGCAGAACTGCTGGCTGTGCGTGAGGCAGTGAAGCTAGCAAGAGAGAATGACTGGCCAAACATACTGATTGAAACTGATTGCCAGGTCATTAGGGACGAATGGAACAAGGGAGACTACGGGTCTGTTGGAGGCCTTGTATTGAGAGAGATCAACTTTTTCCTCTCAAACTTCCAGGGATATGACATTATTTACACTAGAAGGGATGCCAACGTTGTTGCGCATCGTTGTGCGAAGGAGGGTATATCTAGTAGCTTAAGTGTAATCTCTTTTGATGTAATCCCTGAATTCTTGGTTGCCCTTGTGCAATCTGATGTAAACCGCCTTGATGATGAATAAAGTGCCTAGTGTGGGCGGTTCTCAAAAAAAAAAAAAGAAACCCACCTGATGGTCACGGAACCCACACGCAAAACCACACAGGGTGAACTGAGATTCTTAAAGAATCGGACGGCCATAAAATCCGACCTGAACCCAAATAAAAAACAGATGACTGATTTTTAGTAAAAGTGCAATTTTGTAAGAACTTTAGTGGGTAAGTAAAAGCTACCCACGTGGGGCGTGCATCCAGACTCTAGACAAATAATTGTTCAGCCGAATGTAGGCCATCAATCAAATTGAAGAGGTAGGTCAAAAATTTAGTGTGGATAGTACATGAGCACTTTATAGCTCTATGCCGACCATGGTTAGGATCGGTCCCAACTCCCAACCATGTCCATCTACAGGAAAGGCTGGATCCAGTGGCTACAAAATCCCCTACGCATCGCTGCGATTACCTACGACTCAATGCAAATGCAAGGTGCTTAAAGAGAAACCAATATTTATCTTTTACCATTTGGGAATGGCAGGTCTCAGAATGTTGAACACATATGCCTTTGTACATAAACTTTCTTCATTGCTCTAACATGTGTTCCAATCGCCAATGGTGATGATGGACCATAGCTATGTTGCAACATCATCTGGATGAAAGTCATTCCAGAACTAATGTCTTCTCAATCAAAGCCTGGGAACTTGCGCTTAAATTTTAGTCAGTGTAGCAATAAGGAAATTTGCAAGAGAGATGGTAGAGCAAAGCACTGGTTACTTTTAGGCGAGAAGCTAGCATATGAGCAGAAGAAGAAGACATTGTAACGGTGGTGCATAGAGTTCAAAGAATGAAGCACTGTTATATTTAGTCATGACCATTAATCTGTTACAGTTTTGCTCGACGTCAGTTGCCTGAAATTCGAATTTGGGTCAGTCGATTCGGTGTGAGAGGAAGCAGCTGCCGGGCCAAGCGTTAGCCTCCTCGTCTATCTTAGGGGAGCAATGGGTGCGGGGAAACAGCAACCTCCTTGTCTATCTAGGAATGCCGGCGGGTGCAGGTTCACAGGCGTCGGAATTGGAGGTCTCCCGGGCTTAGAGGGAAGGCCTTGGGCAGCGGCAAGCTCGAAGGTGGAGGGAGGTTGAGGAGAGTGCGGGGCGGCGAGGCTGGCACGGGAGTGCCACCCACCGTGGGCAGCAGAGGCATGCGGTTCATGTTAGGATGATCTCCACCGCGTGGGCCCAACGGCCCACCGGGCTCTTAGATCCGCGCCCTGATCGGGGGCACTCAACCCACTATGGGTGACGGGCCCCTGTCACCTGCACTATATAAAGAGGCGGGGGCCGGCGGCTCGGATCACGAGGTTCGTCCAGCGCCGTACACCCCACCTAATCCCCTACTGATCTAGGGTTAGTGCAGTGCTGACGGGAAGCGCCGCCACCACTCCGCCCACTCTCTGCCACCACCGTCGCCATCCACCATGGCCGGCAACTGGAGCTCCTCGAGCCACAAGGAGAAGGTAGGTTCACCGGATTAATCTACCCTACCCGATCCACAGATCTATCAATGGTATCAGCCAGATTGGGTTAGATTTTTTCGGTTGAAAAGAAACAGAGAAATCAAAGAAAAAGAAATCCCCTCCCATAAGAACCCTGAAGTTACAGGGCAAACAAAATCACCGGAACAGAGCCTTGGCTCGCCGGCAAAGAGCGCCACCACAAGGCCGCGCTGTTCCTCTCGATCCGGACGGGCATCGGCAAGCCGAGACGTTCGGAAGAAGAACACACCCCACAGGGGCAAAGGGCACCACCACTGAGCCGTTTGACGGTGGCGCGTTCACCCTGGAGGTGCTCGCGCACGCCGGCAAAGGGGCCAGCAGGGGCGCCGCCTTCACATCCACGCCGGCGCAAGGGAGCAGATGAGGGCTCTGCTCGCATCTCTCTCTCTAACAGGATGCGGTGGATGGGGGGAGAAAGGGAAGGGGAAGGTGAAAGAGACGGCGGCCGGACGCGGTGCGGTGCGGTGCCCGCTCGACGCCGTCGCCGGCGGCCGGCCAGCTACGGACTCGCTGTTGTGCTGCTGTGAACAGAGACGAAGAGGGAGAGGCGCCGCGCGGCGGACTGGAGAAAGGGAAGGAAAAAGGACGGGAAAGGGAAAAGAGCGCCGCGGCGCGGCGCGGTGGCAGTCGTCGCATCCGCCGGCGACCGGGCGCGGCGCGGAGGCCCGACGTGCGGGACAGAGCAAGAGATGAGGCAGAGACGAGGAGAGAACGAGGCTAGGGTTGCGAGCGGCCGGCGCTGGTGGTTTTGATCCAGCGAACCGCACGGATGACCGTCCGATCATAATGGACGGCTGCGATAGAACCCTAGCTGGCCACTGGGCCTTTTGGGCCGAAAGAGGACCAAGCGCAGCCGCCGCGTGCGCTGGCGCTGGGCCGAGGCTGTAGTTGCGGGAGGCCCAGGCCGAGTCGAGGCTAGCTGGCGCAGCGCGGCGTGCAGGGAAGGCCGTGGGCCATTTTTGTTGCCGCCGTGGGCCGCGCGCGCTGGGCCGGTCCGGCTCAGCTGCCGTTCTTTTGTTTATTCTTTTTTTGTCTAGTTTCTGGATAAATTTCATATGGTTTTTTCTATTTGTTTAGAAAATAGAAAAGTAATAGTACTGTTTCTCAAAAGAAAAAGCTCATGAATTTTCTATTCATGTTTCCGCTCCAAATAAAAATAAAAGTGCTCTTTTAAAAGTGAATAGAACTAAAGTAAAAGATTAAAATTGTTGCTTCTCTAATACTTTTTCAAACCAATCGGTTAGAATTGTTTAGAGATTAAAAGAGTACACAATTGTTTCTGAATAGGATATTATAAAGTTTCCGCTGCAAAGTAAAAGTTTTATCCTCCAGTTAAATTGGAACCAACGAAAAAATTTAATTGGAAGAATTGTTCTTAGCAATGTTTTTCCCCTGTGGGTGAAATAAGATGCAGATAGTTTCTGCTATGACAAAAGAAAGATATTCGTTTTAAAGTCAAAATATAGTATTGTTATTTTCTGACCAACGTTGATGACAACAGTACTATAATTCTATGAGTCTTATGTTTAAAGCTTAAATCTCTGATAAATTTTTGTATCAAAGTGACCAATTTTCAGAGCATTTGATAAAGATTGAGAAATGTATATTAAAAGTTTTCCACTGCAATAAAGCTGATGATGATTATTATTTCTTAGCAAAGTTGTTTAATAGAAATACTATCATCACATTGTTTATGAGTTATATGCATTATTTCCATTTTCGCCCAACGGTGATATGGAATTAATGTAGAAGAATGAGTTTTATTCTAATTCTACCAGAACAGTGATTTAGAGTATAAAAAGGAAGTTTTACAAAAGTTTAGTGTGCATATTTTTTAACCAGACCAACGTAGGGTTATTATTATGCTCATTATTGTTGATTATTGGCTATGTTTTCTCAGACTAAAAGTTTTTCATGCTTTCATTCGTGAAAGCGAATGGCTGGGTACTTGTGACCCGAAAGATGACCACGAAAGGTCATAACGTGAGGGAGTATGTTCTCTCTAAAGAATGGCTTCAAAAGAAAAGAATTCTTGGGTATTAATCCAAGAGCAGAAAACAGATAAGATCATTAAGAGTCTTGGTTGACGAATGTCTTTCATGTATTCTATATGAAGAAGATTTTTCAGTCAACATGATTTGAGATGAAACAAGCAACATGTGTGTTTAATTTGACCAACGTCAGATTAAGCATGTGTGTCAAAGAGCGTTCTGAATTTGATGATTGCATATGTGGTCAAAAGAGCCAATTCTGGCATTCATGTTCCTTACAGGGAATTACCTGCATAGCGGGAAAGAGGATTATGATAAAACCCGCATGGCGGGGAAAATCTGGGAAAATACCTGCGTAACCGGGTAAAGTTGACATAGTATTATGTCAAAAATCCTATATGTCAGGAGAAATTCTGGCAAAGGACTTATCCTGTATGACAGGAGAAAGATATGATGACTCATGTGCTTAATGTGTCTCACTCTAGAACGAAAAGTATGGAGTAGCTATTATGCTTTCCTAGTATCAACCGTACACCTTATGTGTAATGGTCATTAAGCACTCAATAAATCCAAAGAGATTAAAAGTTACAGATGAACCTAAAGATAAGAATGATATGCAAGTGTGACTTGCAAAAGTACTAATGATAAAGAACTCTGTTGAGTTTCTGAAATGAAATGAGGAAAAAGTACTCCCATACTAGTTAAAAGATAACTTCATTTTGTATGAAGAGATAACTTCATTTCGTATGAAGTAATCTGATGAATGAAGTAGATAATCGAAGTTTCCTCAATTCACAAGAGTTATCAATGATCTTCGAAATTGTGGCAGAAAAGTTCTTGCCACATTTCGAGGGGGAGAAAGAAATATGAGATAAATTAAGATTGATGAAACTCCTTATACTTTAGATAACGTGATGAAGAATGTGATCGTCTGGGGGAGTACGACGGTCATAATCATGCCCCTAAAGAAAAGAAATAGTTGTATTTTTGGATCTTTTACAGTTCCGAAAGCAGAGTAAGGAATACTAAGACGGTGCTTAAAATGCCATAAAGAAGAAAATTTTAACAGAATAAACCCAAATTATAAAGTTTAAAGATACGCCATTTTTTAGTGAAGATGGAGTAATCTGGGAGAGCATGTTGTATGACCTATAAAACACATGTTGTTAGCTCTATAAAGGAATGAGAAAAATCAGATATTTCTGATTACTATAAAGTCTAAGGTAGTGAAATTCAAATGGAGGTTGATCCCACCTCATTTAAAGCGCTCATTCGAGCTTTGTGAAGTGTCTGCTTATCTAAATGATAAGAGACTATGTGAGATGAAATGAAATTGTGCATCCCGACCATGTTTGGGACTCATAAGTAATTTCCAATGGAGCATAAACAGTAGGCTGTAAAGGGTCTACAAGGTCAATGTGACTCCAAAGGAAATATGTAAAGGTGTAAAACATGACTTAAATCGAAAGATTTTTGCGCGTTTTTCACTGAATAAATTACAATGAGTGTTGGTAGCACATCATGATCTGAGTTATATCAGATGAAAGTAAAGAACACAAGGGATACTACCTGAAGAAGTCCTTTATGGACTAAAGCAATCAATTTTTTTTTGGGTTAAATAAAATGAGAGGACAATTGTATTCGTGCAAAGTTATAGAATGGGAAATTCATTTCCTAATCCCGTGCATGTGGATGACATCCTACTTGCTAGTGGTGATGTCAACCTACTGCAGAGGAGAAAAGAAGTTCTTGTCCTCAAAGTTCAAAAGAATGTTCTCGGTAGAGTGTCTCTCGTTATAATTATCGAGATTCAACAAGAAAATAATAAAAGGGGTATTAGGAATGTCACATGGACATGCTAAGAAATGTCTCTAAAGTATGCATGCGAGAAAACCTACGCCTGGTTCTTATAGTTAAGGGTAATGGAACTGGAAACTATGGTGTTCCAAAAGTTGTTGAGAAAAGATTGAAAACGGATATGGTGCCATATGCTTCAGCTGTTGGAAGCTCAATACATTACCCTGACACAGTTCACGTATCCGGGTTGTTTTGGCGATGTCCAGTCCATATATAGACCATTGGAATGGAGTTAAAGATATCGGCCTCATGCTGAAAGAAATAAGTGCTCTCAAAAGATTATGAGTACAAAGATATGACTTGTGAAATGTATAGCGAAATCCACAATTGTCGCTAACTTTCATATTTGGAGGTTTTTGTTGGGTAACGTAGTAATTTCAAAAAAATTCCTACGCACACGCAAGATCATGGTGATGCATAGCAACGAGAGGGAAGAGTGATCTATGTACCCTTGTAGATCGACAACGGAAGCGTTTGGTTGATGTAGTCGTACGTCTTCACGGCCCGACCGATCAATCACCGAAACTACGGCACCTCCGAGTTTTAGCACACGTTCAGCTCGATGATGATCCCCGGACTCTGATCCAGCAAAGTGTCGGGGAAGAGTTCCGTCAGCACGACGGCGTGGTGACGATCTTGATGTACTACTATCAGCAGGGCTTCGCCTAAACTCCGCTACAATATTATCGAGGACTATGGTGGCTGGGGGCGCCGCACACGGCTAAGGAAAAGATCACGTGGATCAACTTGTGTGTCTCTGGGGTGCCCCTGCCTCCGTATATAAAGGACTAAAGGGGGGAGGCTGGCCGGCCAAGGAGGGCGCGCCAGGAGAGTCCTACTCCCTCTGGGAGTAGGATTCCCCCCCCCAATCCTAGTTGGAATAGGATTCGCGGAGGGGGGAAAAGAGAGAGAGGGGCCGGCCCCCTCTCCTTGTCCTATTCGGACCAAGGGAGGGGAGGGGCGCGCGGCCCATGAGGGCTGCCTCTTCTCTTTTCCACTAAGGCCCATCATGGCCCATATAGCTCCCGGGGGGTTCCGGTAACCTCCCGGTACTCCGGTAAAATCCCGATTTCACCCGGAACACTTCCGATATCCAAACATAGGCTTCCAATATATCAATCTTTATGTCTCGACCATTTCGAGACTCCTCGTCATGTCCGTGATCACATCCGGGACTCCGAACAACCTTCGGTACATCAAAATGCATAAACTCATAATATAACTGTCATCGTAACCTTAAGCGTGCGGACCCTACGGGTTCGAGAACAATGTAGACATGACCGAGACACGTCTCCGGTCAATAACCAATAGCGGGACCTGGATGCCCATATTGGCTCCTACATATTCTACGAAGATCTTTATCGGTCAGACCGCATAACAACATACGTCGTTCCCTTTGTCATCGGTATGTTACTTGCCCGAGATTCGATCGTCGGTATTCCAATACCTAGTTCAATCTCGTTGCCGGCAAGTCTCTTTACTCGTTCTGTAATACATCATCCCGCAACTAACTCATTTAGTTGCAATGCTTGCAAGGCTTAAGTGATGTGCATTACCGAGAGGGCCCAGAGGATACCTCTCCAACAATCGGAGTGACAAATCCTAATCTCGAAATATGCCAACCCAACATGTACCTTTGGAGACACCTGTAGAGCTCCTTTATAATCACCCAGTTACGTTGTGAGGTTTGGTAGCACACAAAGTGTTCCTCCGGCAAACGGGAGTTGCATAATCTCATAGTCATAGGAACACGTATAAGTCATGAAGAAAACAATAGCAACATACTAAACGATCGGGTGCTAAGCTAATGGAATGGGTCATGTCAATCACATCATTCTCCTAATGATGTGATCCCGTTAATCAAATGACAACACATGTCTATGGTTAGGAAACATAACCATCTTTGATTAACGAGCTAGTCAAGTAGAGGCACACTAGTGATGTTTTAGTTTGTCTATGTATTCACACAAGTATTATGTTTCCAGATAATACAATTCTAGCATGAATAATAAACATTTATCATGATATAAGGAAATAAAATAATAACTTTATTATTGCCTCTATGGCATATTTCCTTCAGTCTCCCACTTGCACTAGAGTCAATAATCTAGATTACACAGTAATGATTCTAACACCCATGGAGCTTTGGTGCTGATCATGTTTTGCTCGTGGAAGAGGCATAGTCAATGGGTCTGCAACATTCAGATCCGTATGTATCTTGCAAATCTCTATGTCTCCCACCTGGACTAGATCCCGGATGGAATTGAAGCGTCTCTTGATGTGCTTGGTTCTCTTGTGAAATCTGGATTCCTTTGCCAAGGCAATTGCACCAGTATTGTCACAAAAGATTTTCATTGGACCCGATGCAATAGATATGACACCTAGATCGGATATGAACTCCTTCATCCAGACTCCTTCGTTTGCTGCTTCCGAAGCAGCTATGTACTCCGCTTCACATGTAGATCCCGCCACAATGCTTTGTTTAGAACTGCACCAACTGACAGCTCCACCGTTTAATGTAAACACGTATCTGATTTGCGATTTCGAATCGTCCGAATCAGTGTCAAAGCTTGCATCAACGTAACCATTTACGATGAGCTCTTTGTCACCTCCATATACGAGAAACATATCCTTAGTCCTTTTCAGGTATTTCAGGATGTTTTTGACCGCTGTCCAGTGATCCACTCCTGGATTACTTTGGTACCTCCCTGCTAGACTTATAGCAAGACACACATCAGGTCTGGTACACAGCATTGCATACATGATAGAGCCTATGGCTGAAGCATAGGGAACATCTTTCATTTTCTCTCTATCTTCTGCATTGGTCGGGCATTGAGTCTTACTTAATTTCACACCTTGTAACACAGGCAAGAATCCTTTCTTTGCTTGATCTATTTTGAATTTCTTCAAAATTTTGTCAAGGTATGTGCTTTGTGAAAGTCCAATTAAGCGTTTTGATCTATCTATATAGATCTTAATGCCCAATATGTAAGCAGCTTCACCGAGGTCTTTCATTGAAAAACTCTTATTCAAGTATCCCTTTATGCTATCCAGAAATTCTATATCATTTCCGATTAGTAATATGTCATCTACATATAATATCAGAAATGCTATAGAGCTCCCACTCACTTTCTTGTAAATACAGGCTTCTCCAAAAGTCTGTATAAAACCAAATGCTTTGATCACACTATCAAAGCGTTTATTCCAACTCCGAGAGGCTTGCACCAGTCCATAAATGGATCGCTGGAGCTTGCACACTTTGTTAGCTCCCTTTGGATCGACAAAACCTTCCGGCTGCATCATATACAACTCTTCTTCCAGAAATCCATTCAGGAATGCAGTTTTGACATCCATCTGCCAAATTTCATAATCATAAAATGCGGCAATTGCTAACATGATTCGGACAGACTTAAGCATCGCTACGGGTGAGAAGGTCTCATCATAGTCAATCCCTTGAACTTGTCGAAAACCTTTTGCGACAAGCCGAGCTTTGTAGACAGTAACATTACCGTCAGCGTCAGTCTCTTTCTTGAAGATCCATTTATTTTCAATTGCTTGCCGATCATTGGGCAAGTCAACCAAAGTCCACACTTTGTTCTCATACATGGATCCCATCTCAGATTTCATGGCTTCAAGCCATTTTGCGGAATCTGGGCTCACCATCGCTTCTTCATAGTTCATAGGTTCATCATGATCTAGTAGCATGACTTCCAGAACAGGATTACCGTCCCACTCTGGTGCGGATCTTACTCTGGTTGATCTACGAGGTTCAGTAGTATCTTGTTTTGAAGTTTCATGATCATCATCATTAGCTTCCTCACTAATTGGTGTAGGTGTCACAGAAACTGGTTTCTGTGATGTACTACTTTCCAATAAGGGAGCAGGTACAGTTACCTCATCAAGTTCTACTTTCCTCCCACTCACTTCTTTCGAGAGAAACTCCTTCTCTAGAAAGTTTCCGAATTTAGCAACAAAAGTCTTGCCTTCGGATCTGTGATATAAGGTGTATCCAATAGTTTCCTTTGGATATCCTATGAAGACACATTTCTCCGATTTGGGTTCGAGCTTATCAGGTTGAAGCTTTTTCACATAAGCATCGCAGCCCCAAACTTTCAGAAACGACAACTTTGGTTTCTTGCCAAACCACAGTTCATAAGGTGCCATCTCAACGGATTTTGATGGTGCCCTATTTAACGTGAATGCGGCCGTCTCTAAAGCATAACCCCAAAACGATAGCGGTAAATCAGTAAGAGACATCATAGATCGCACCATATCTAGTAAAGTACGATTACGGCGTTCGGACACACCATTACGCTGTGGTGTTCCGGGTGGCGTGAGTTGCGGAACTATTCCGCATTGTTTCAAATGTACACCAAACTCGTAACTCAAATATTCTCCTCCACGATCAGATCGTAGGAATTTTATTTTCTTGTTACGATGATTTTCAACTTCACTCTAAAATTCTTTGAACTTTTCAAATGTTTCAGACTTATGTTTCATTAAGTAGATATACCCATATCTGCTCAAATCATCTGTGAAGGTGAGAAAATAACGATATCCGCCACGAGCCTCAATATTCATCGGACCACATACATCTGTATGTATGATTTCCAACAAATCTGTTGCTCTCTCCATAGTACCGGAGAACGGTGTTTTTGTCATCTTGCCTATAAGGCACGGTTCGCAAGTACCAAGTGATTCATAATCAAGTGGTTCCAAAATTCCATCAGTATGGAGTTTCTTCATGCGCTTTACACCGATATGACCTAAACGGCAGTGCCACAAATAAGTTGCACTATCATTATCAACTCTGCATCTTTTGGCTTCAACATTATGAATATGTGTGTTACTACTATCGAGATTTAATAAGAATAGACCACTCTTCAAGGGTGCATGACCATAAAAGATATTACTCATATAAATAGAACAACCATTATTCTCTGATTTAAATGAATAACCGTCTCGCATCAAACAAGATCCAGATATAATGTTCATGCTCAACGCTGGCACCAAGTAACAATTATTTAGGTCTAATACTAATCCCGAAGGTAGATGTAGAGGTAGCGTGCCGACCGCGATCACATCGACTTTGGAACCATTTCCCACGCGCATCGTCACCTCGTCCTTAGCCAATCTTCGCTTAATCCGTAGTCCCTGTTTCGAGTTGCAAATATTAGCAACAGAACCAGTATCAAATACCCAGGTGCTACTGCGAGAATTAGTAAGGTACACATCAATAACATGTATATCGTATATACCTTTGTTCACCTTGCCATCCTTCTTATCTGCCAAATACTTGGGGCAGTTCCGCTTCCAGTGACCAGTCTGCTTGCAGTAGAAGCACTCAGTTTCAGGCTTAGGTCCATATTTGGGTTTCTTCTCCTGAGTAGCAACTTGTTTGCTGTTCTTTTTGAAGTTCCCCTTCTTCTTCCCTTTGCCCTTTTTCTTGAAACTAGTGGTCTTGCTAACCATCAACACTTGATGCTCCTTCTTGATTTCTACCTCCGCAACTTTCAACATTGCGAAGAGCTCGGGAATAGTCTTATTCATCCCTTGCATATTATAGTTCATCACGAAGCTCTTGTAGCTAGGTGGAAGTGATTGGAGAATTCTGTCAATGACGCAATCATCTGGAAGATTAACTCCCAATTGAATCAAGTGATTATTATACCCAGACATTTTGAGTATATGCTCACTGACAGAACTGTTCTCCTCCATCTTGCAGCTATAGAACTTATTGGAGACTTCATATATCTCAATCCGGGCATTTGCTTGAAATATTAACTTCAACTCTTGGAACATCTCATATGCTCCATGATGTTCAAAACGTCTTTGAAGTCCCGATTCTAAGCCATAAAGCATGGCACACTGAACTATCGAGTAGTCATCAGCTTTGCTCTGCCAGGCGTTCATAACATCTGGTGTTGCTCCAGTAGCAGGCCTGGCACCCAGCGGTGCTTCCAGGACGTAATTCTTCTGTGCAGCAATGAGGATAATCCTCAAGTTACGGACCCAGTCCGTGTAATTGCTACCATCATCTTTCAACTTTGCTTTCTCAAGGAACGCATTAAAATTCAACGGAACAACAACACGGTCCATCTATCTACAATCAAACATAAACAAGCAAGATACTATCAGGTACTAAGTTTATGATAAATTTAAGTTCAATTAATCATATTTATAAAGAACTCCCACTTAGATAGACATCCCTCTAATCCTCTAAGTGATCACGTGATCCAAATCAACTAAATCATGTCCGATCATCACGTGAGATGGAGTAGTTTCATTGGTGAACATCACTATGTTGATCATATCTACTATATGATTCACGCTCGACCTTTCGGTCTCTGTGTTCCGAGGCCATATCTGTATATGCTTGGCTCGTCAAGTATAACCTGAGTATTCCGCGTGTGCAACTGTTTTGCACCCGTTGTATTTGAACATAGAGCCTATCACACCCGATCATCACGTGGTGTCTCAGCACGAAGAACTTTCGCAACGGTGCATACTCAGGGAGAACACTTCTTGATAATTAGCGAGAGATCATCTTAAAATGCTACCGTCAATCAAAGCAAGATAAGATGCATAAAAGATAAACATCACATGCAATCAATATAAGTGATATGATATGGCCATCATCATCTTGTGCTTGTGATCTCCATCTTTGAAGCACCGTCATGATCACCATCGTCACCGGCGCGGCACCTTGATCATCATCGTAGCATCGTTGTCGTCTCGCCAATCTTATGCTTCCACGACTATCGCTACCGCTTAGTGATAAAGTAAAGCATTACAGCGCAATTGCATTGCATACAATAAAGCGACAACCATATGGCTCCTGCCAGTTGCCGATAACTTGGTTACAAAACATGATCATCTCATACAATAAAGTTTAGCATCATGTCTTGACCATATCACATCACAACATACCCTGCAAAAACAAGTTAGACGTCCTCTACTTTGTTGTTGCAAGTTTTACGTGGCTGCTACAGGCTTAAGCAAGAACCAATCTTACATATGCATCAAAACCACAACGATAGTTTGTCAAGTTGGTGCTGTTTTAACCTTCGCAAGGACCGGGCGTAGCCATACTCGGTTCAACTAAAGTTGGAGAAACTGACACCCGCCAGCCACCTATGTGCAAAGCACGTCGGTAGAAACAGTCTCGCGTAAGCGTACGCGTAATGTCGGTCCGGGCCGCTTCATCCAACAATACCGCCGAACCAAAGTATGACATGCTGGTCAGCAGTATGACTTATATTGCCCACAACTCGCTTGTGTTCTACTCGTGCATATAACATCAACACATAAAACCAGGCTCGGATGCCACTGTTAGGGAACGCAGTAATTTCAAAATTTTCCTACGCACACGCAAGATCATGGTGATGCATAGCAACGAGAGGGGAGAGTGTAATCTATGTACCCTCATAGACCGACAGCGGAAGCGTTATGATAACGCGGTTGATGTAGTCGTACGTCTTCACGGCCCGATCGATCGAGCACCGAAACTACGACACCTCTGAGTTCTAGCACACATTCAGCTCGATGACGATCCCCGGACTCCGATCCAGCAAAGTGTCGGGGAAGAGTTCCATCAGCACGACGGCGTGGTGGCGATCTTGATGTTCTACTATCGCAGGGCTTCGCCTAAGCACCACTACAATATTATCGAGGACTATGGTGGAAGGGGGCACCGCACACGGCTAAGAGAACGATCTTGGAGATCAACTTGTGTGTCTAGGGGTGCCCCCTGCCCCCGTATATAAAGGAGAAAGGGGGGGGGAGGGGTGCGGCTGGCCCTAGGAGGAGGCGCGCCGGAGGAGTCCTACTCCTACCGGGAGTAGGACTCCCCCCTTTCCCTAGTTGGATTAGGACTTGGGGGGAAGGAGGAGAGGGAAGAAAGGAAAGGGGGGGGCGCCCCCCCTCCTTGTCCAATTCGGACTGGGGGGGGGGGAGGGGCGCGCGACAACCCCTAGGCTTCCTCTCCTCTTCCTCCACTAGGCCCATTAAGGCCCATTAGGTTACCGGGGGGTTCTGGTAACCTCCCGGTACTCCGGTAAAATGCCGATTTCACCCGGAACACTTCCGATGTCCAAACATAGGCTTCCAATATATCAATCTTTATGTCTCAAACATTTCCAGACTCCTCGTCATGTCCGTGATCACATCCGGGACTTCGAATAAACTTCGGTACATCAAAATATATAAACTCATAATGAAACTGTCATCGTAACGTTAAGTGTGCGGACCCTACGGGTTCGAGAACAATGTAGACATGACCGAGACATGTCTCCGATCAATAACCAATAGCGGAACCTGGATGCTCATATTGGCTCCCACATATTCTACGAAGATCTTTTATCGGTTAGACCGCATAACAACATACTTTGTTCCCTTTGTCATCGGTATGTTACTTGGCCGAGATTCGATCGTCGGTATCTCAATACCTAGTTCAATATCGTTACCGGCAAGTCTCTTTACTCGTTTTGTAATACATCATCTCGCAACTAACTCATTAGTTGCAATGCTTGCAAGGCTTATGTGATGTGCATTACTGAGAGGGCCCAGAGATACCTCTCCGACAATCGGAGTGACAAATCCTAATCTCGAAATGTGCCAACCCAACATGTATCTTTGGAGACACCTGTAGAGCTCCTTTATAATCACCCAGTTACGTTGTGACGTTTGGTACCACACAAAGTGTTCCTCCGGCAAACGGGAGTTGCATAATCTCATAGTCATAGGAACACGTATAAGTCATGAAGAAAGCAATAGCAACATACTAAACGATCGGGTGCTAAGCTAATGGAATGAGTCATGTCAATCACATCATTCTCCTAATGATGTGATCCCATTAATCAAATGACAACACATGCCTATGGTTAGGAAACATAAACATCTTTGATTAACGAGCTAGTCAAGTAGAGGCACACTAGTGACGTTTTAGTTTGTCTATGTATTCACACAAGTATTATGTTTCCGGATAATACAATTCTAGCATGAATAATAAACATTTATCATGATATAAGGAAATAAAATAATAACTTTATTATTGCCTTTAGGGCATATTTCCTTCA
Source organism: Triticum urartu (assembly GCF_003073215.2). Lineage (NCBI taxonomy): Eukaryota > Viridiplantae > Streptophyta > Magnoliopsida > Poales > Poaceae > Triticum > Triticum urartu. The sequence goes on along the minus strand of NC_053027.1, from coordinate 23,116,592 downwards.
CCAACCGGTACTAAAGGCCTGTTTTGGCCAGGCCAAGCGGCGGGAAGCGCACCCCCTTTAGTACCGGGTGGTGGCTCCAACCGGTACTAAAGGCCCCCCCTTTAGTACCGGTTGGTGCCACCACCCGGTACTAAAGGGGGTGCGCTAGCGCAGGTGCGGTGCGACAAGTTTAGTCCCACCTCGCTAGCCGAGGGGCGTCCGCACTGGTTTATAACCCCTCGTGCGGTAGCTCTCTCGAGCTCCTCTCCAAAGCAGGCCTACTGGTCCTACATGTTTTGTGCTGCCCTGTGGGCCTACTGGGCCTTTGCGGGCCTGCATCCTGGCCCAACAACAGGTTGGGTTTCTAGTCGTATGCAGGCCGCTCTGGCCCAGTAGGCGGGCTTTTTTTATTTTTTTGCTTTATTTATTTTTGAGTTGTTTTTTTGTGTATTTAGAGTTTCTTTGTGAATATTTTTGCTTTAGGTACAAAAAATTACAAACTTTCTGTTAGTGCCCGTAGTTTTCAAATTTGAATAGTTTAAATTTTGAATTATTTGAAATTAGTGTGAATCACTAGTTTGTGAATAACTTAACTTTAAAAATCAATGTATTTAGAGTTTCTTTGTGAATATTTTTGCTTTAGGTACAAAAAATTACAAACTTTCTGTTAGTGCCCGTAGTTTTCAAATTTGAATAGTTTAAATTTTGAATTATTTGAAATTAGTGTGAATCACTAGTTTGTGAATAACTTAACTTTAAAAATCAATGTATTTAGAGTTTCTTTGTGAATATTTTTGCTTTAGGTACAAAAAATTACAAACTTTCTGTTAGTGCCCGTAGTTTTCAAATTTGAATAGTTTAAATTTTGAATTATTTGAAATTAGTGTGAATCACTAGTTTGTGAATAACTTAACTTTAAAAATCAATGTATTTAGAGTTTCTTTGTGAATATTTTTGCTTTAGGTACAAAAAATTACAAACTTTCTGTTAGTGCCCGTAGTTTTCAAATTTGAATAGTTTAAATTTTGAATTATTTGAAATTAGTGTGAATCACTAGTTTGTGAATAACTTAACTTTAAAAATCAATGTATTTAGAGTTTCTTTGTGAATATTTTTGCTTTAGGTACAAAAAATTACAAACTTTCTGTTAGTGCCCGTAGTTTTCAAATTTGAATAGTTTAAATTTTGAATTATTTGAAATTAGTGTGAATCACTAGTTTGTGAATAACTTAACTTTAAAAATCAGTGAAGGCATGAAAGAATTTGTTTGCACATGAAATTTCTTCGCGTTTCAAATGCCAAAACACATAACTACCCTAACTATTACAGAGATTCCCTCCTGGGTGTGAAACACAGAAGAAAGTGATGATAGTGAAGCCGATCACATCCCAGATCTTTGGGTGTGAAACTTTTTCTTCACGTGTGTCCCTTTGTGCCGTAACCATGGAAAATCTTCATCATTTAACGGGATGCTCGTGTCAATATTCACTGTGAATGGAGCAATTTCATCGAACTTTTCATAATCTTCTGACATGTCTGTCTTGTCATCCACTCCCACGATGTTTCTCTTCCCAGAAAGAACTATGTGCCGCTTTGGCTCATCGTACGATGCATTTTCTTCCTTATCTTTTCTTTTTCTTGGCTTGGTAGACATGTCCTTCACATAGAAAACCTATGCCACATCATTGGCTAGGACGAATGGTTCGTCTGCATACGCAAGATTGTTGAGATCCACTGTTGTCATTCCGTACTGCGGGTCTTCCGTTACCCCGCCTCGTGTCATATTGACCCATTTGCACCGAAACAAAGGGACATTCAAACCACGTTGATAGTCAAGTTCCCATATGTCCTGTATATAACAATAATATGTTTCCTTTCCCGTCTTGGTTTCTGCATCAAAGCGGACACCACTGTTTTGGTTGGTGCTCTTATTATCTTGGGCGGTCGTGTAAAATGTATTACCATTTATCTCATACCCTTTGAAAGTCATTATATTCGAAGATGGTAACTGGGACAGCAAGTACATGTCATCTTCAATAGAGGTGTCATGCATGGTACGTGTCTGCAACCAGCTGGCGAAACTCCTGGTTTGTTCATGTGTAATCCAGTCATCAGACCGCTCCGGGTGTTTGGAGCGTAGCAAACTCTTGTGTTCATCCATATACGGAGCCACCAAGGCGGAATTCTGTAGAACTGTGTAGTGTGCTTCAGTGAGAGAATGTCCGTCCATACATATTATTTGTTCCCCTCCTAGCGTGCCTTTTCCATCCAGTCTGCCCTTATGCCGCGATTCAGGAACACCAATCGGCTTAAGGTCAGGAATAAAGTCAATACAAAACTCAATGACCTCCTCATTTTCATGGCCCTTGGAGATGCTTCCTTCTGGCCTAGCACGGTTATGAACATATTTCTTTAAGACTCCCATGAACCTCTCAAAGGGGAACATATTGTGTAGAAATACAGGACCCAAAACGTTAATCTCTTCGCATAGGTGAACTAGGACGTGCGTCATGATGTTGAAGAAGGATGGTGGGAACACCAACTCGAAACTGACAAGACATTGCACCAAATCATTCTCTAACCTTGGTATGATTTCTGGATCGATTACCTTCTGAGAGATTGCATTGAGAAATGCACATAGCTGTTGGGGAACGTAGTAATTTCAAAAAATTTCCTACGCACACGCAAGATCATGGTGATGCATAGCAACGAGAGGGGAGAGTGTTGTCTACGTACCCTCGTACACCGAAGCGGAAGCGTTGACGCAACGTAGAGGAAGTAGTCGTACATCTTCCCGGTCCTACCGATCCAAGCACCGTTACTCCGGCACCTCCGAGTTCTTGACACACGTACATCTTGATGACGCACCCCGGGCTCCGATCCAGCAAAGCTTCGGGGAGGAGTTTCGTCAGCACGACGGCGTGGTGACAATCTTGATGTTTAACCGTCGCAGGGCTTCACCTAAGCACCGCTACAATATGATCGAGGTGTAATATCGTGGAGGGGGGCACCGCACACGGCTAAGGAACGATCACGAAGATCAACTTGTGTGTCCTAGGGTGCCCCCCTGCCCCCGTATATAAAGGAGCCAAGGGGGGTGCAGCCGGCCCTAGTAGGAGGCACGCAGGAGGAGTCCTACTCCTACCGGGAGTAGGACTCCCCTCCCTTTCCTTGTCCAAGTAGGAGAGGGGGAAGGAAGGAAGAGAGGAGAGGAAGGAAAGGGGGGCGCCGCCCCTCCCTCCTTGCCCAATTCGGACTAGGGGGAGAGGGGGCGCGCGGCCTGCCCTGGCTGCCTTTCCTCTTCTCCACTTTAGGCCCATGAGGCCCATTAACCCCCCGGGGGGTTCCGGTAACCCCCCTGGTTCTCCGGTTTTATCCGAAACTTCCCCGAAACACTTCTGGTGTCCAAATATAGCCGTCCAATATATCAATCTTTATGTCTCGACCATTTCGAGACTCCTCGTTATGTCCGTGATCATATCCGGGACTCTGAACAACCTTCGGTACATCAAAATACATAAACTCATAATGAAACTGTCATCGTAACTTTAAGCGTGCAGACCCTACGGTTCGAGAACAATGTAGACATGACCGAGACACGTCTCCGGTCAATAACCAATAGCGGGGCCTGGATGCCCATATCGGCGCCTACATATTCTACGAAGATCTTTATCGGTTAGACCGCATAACTACATACGTTTGTTCCCTTTGTCATCGGTATGTTACTTGCCCGAGATTCAATCGTCGGTATCCAATACCTAGTTCAATCTCGTTACCGGCAAGTCTCTTTACTCGTTCCGTAATACATCATCCTGCAACTAATGCTTGCAAGGCTTAAGTGATGTGCATTACCGAGAGGTCCCAGAGATACCTCTCCGACATTCGGAGTGACAAATCCTAATCTCGAAATACGCCAACCCAACATGTACCTTTGGAGACACCTGTAGAGCTCCTTTATAATCACCCAGTTACGTTGTGACGTTCGGTAGCACACAAAGTGTTCCTCCGGCAAACGGGAGTTGCATAATCTCATAGTCATAGGAACATGTATAAGTCATGAAGAAAGCAATAGCAACATACTAAACGATCGGGTGCTAAGCTAATGGAATGGGTCATGTCAATCAGATCATTCACCTAATGATGTGATCCCGTTAATCAAATAACAACTCTTTGTTCATGGTTAGGAAACATAACCATCTTTGATTAACGAGCTAGTCAAGTAGAGGCATACTAGTGACACTCTGTTTGTCTATGTATTCACACATGTATTATGTTTCCGGTTAATACAATTCTAGCATGAATAATAAACATTTATCATGATATAAGGAAATAAATAATAACTTTATTATTGCCTCTAGGGCATATTTCCTTCAGTCTCCCACTTGCACTAGAGTCAATAATCTAGATCACATCGCCATGTGATTTAACATCAATAGTTCACATCTTTATGTGATTGGTTCACATCTCCATGTGACTAACACCCAAAGGGTTTACTAGATTCAATAATCTAGTTCACATCGCTATGTGATTAAGACCCAAAAAGTGATCATGTTTTGCTTGTGAGAGAAGTTTAGTCAACGGGCCTGCCAAATTCAGATCCGTATGTATTTTGCAAAATTCTATGTCTACAATGCTCTGCACGGAGCTACTCTAGCCAATTGCTCCCACTTTCAATATGTATCCAGATTGAGACTTAGAATCATCTGGATCAGTGTCAAAAACTTGCATCGACGTAACCCTTTACGACGAACCTTTTGTCACCTCCGTAATCGAGAAACATGTCCTTATTCCAGTAAGGGTAATTTTGACCGCTATCCATTGATCTACTCCTAGATCACTATTGTACTCCCTCGTTTAACACAGTGTAGGGTATACAATAGATCTGGTACACAGCATGGCATACTTTATAGAACCTATGGCTGAGGCATAGGGAATGACTTTCATTCTCTTTCTATCTTCTGCCGTGGTCGGGCTTTGAGTCTTACTCAACTTCACACCTTGTAATACAGGCAAGAACTCTTTCTTTGACTGCTCCATTTTGAACTACTTCAAAATCTTGTCAAGGTATGTACTCATTGAAAAAACTTATCAAGCGTCTTGATCTATCTCTATAGATCTTGAAGCTCAATATGTAAGCAGCTTCACCGAAGTCTTTCTTTGAAAAACACCTTTCAAACACTCCTTTATGCTTTACAGAATAATTCTACATTATTTCCGATCAACAATATGTCATTCACATATACTTATCAGAAATGTTGTAGTGCTCCCACTCACTTTCTTGTAAATACAGGCTTCACCGCAAGTCTGTATAAAACTATATGCTTTGATCAACTTATCAAAGCATATATTCCAACTCCTAGATGCTTGCACCAGTCCATAAATGGATCGCTGGAGCTTGCATATTTTGTTAGCACCTTTAGGATTGACAAAACCATCTTGTTGCATCACATATAACTCTTCTTTAATAAATCCATTAAGGAATGCAATTTTGTTTATCCATTTGCCAGATTTCATAAAATGCGGCAATTGCTAACATGATTCGGACAGACTTAAGCATAGATACGAGTGAGAAACTCTCATCGTAGTCAACACCTTGAACTTGTCGAAAACCTTTTGCGACAATTCTAGCTTTGTAGATAGTAACACTACTATCCGTGTCCATCTTCCTCTTGAAGATCCATTTATTTTCTATGGCTTGCGGATCATCGGGCAAGTCAACCAAAGTCCACACTTTGTTCTCATACATGGATCCCTTCTCAGATTTCATGTCCTCAAGCCATTTTGCGGAATCTGGGCTCATCATCGCTTCCTCATAGTTCGTAGGTTCGTCATGGTCAAGTAACATGACCTCCAGAATAGGATTACCGTACCACTCTGGTGCGGATCTCACTCTGGTTGTCCTACGAGGTTTGGTAGTAACTTGATCCGAAGTTACATGATCATCATCATTATCTTCCTCACTAATTGGTGCAGGAGTCACAGGAACAGATTTCTGTGATGAACTACTTTCCAATTATGGAGCAGGTACAGTTACCTCATCAGGTTCTACTTTCCTCCCACTCACTTCTTTCGAGAGAAACTCCTTCTCTAGAAAGGATCCATTCTTAGCAACGAATGTCTTGCCTTCGGATCTGTGATAGAAGGTGTACCCAACTGTCTCCTTTGGGTATCCTGTGAAGACATATTTCTCCGATTTGGGTTTGAGCTTATCAGGATGAAACTTTTTCATATAAGCATCGCAACCCCAAACTTTAAGAAATGACAACTTTGGTTTCCTGCCAAACCACAGTTCAGATTGTGTCGTCTCAACGGATTTAGATGGTGCCCTTTTTAACGTGAATGCAGCTGTCTTTAATGCATAACCCCAAAACGATAGTGGTAAACCGGTGAGAAACATCATAGATTGCACTATATTGAATAAAGTACAATTATGACATTCGGACACACCATTATGCTGTGGTGTTCCAGGTGACATTAGTTTGTGAAACTATTCCACATTTTTTTAATTGAAGACCAAACTCGTAACTCAAATATTCGTCTCTGCGATCAGATCGTAGAAACCTTATTTTTCTTGTTACGATGATTTTCCACTTCACTCTGAAATTCTTTGAACTTTTCAAATGTTTCAGACTTATGTTTCATCAAGTAGATATACCCATATCTGCTCAAATCATCTGTGAAGGTCAAAAAATAATGATACCCGCTGCAAGCCTTAATATTCATCGGACCACATACATCGGTATGTATGATTTCCAACAAATCTGTTGCTTGCTTCATTGTTACGGAGAACGGCGTTTTAGTCATCTTGCCCAAAAGGCATGGTTCGCAATCATCAAGTGATTCATAATCAAGTGATTCCAAAATCCCATCAGCATGGAGTTTCTTCATGCGCTTTACACCAATATGACTTAAACGGCAGTGCCACAAATAAGTTGCACTATCATTATTAACTTTGCATCTTTTGGCTTCAATATTATGAATATGTGTATCACTATGATCGAGATCCAACGAACTTGTTTCATTGGGTGTATGACCATCGAAGGTTTTATTCATGTAAACAGAACAACAATTATTCTCTGACTTTAATGAATAACCGTATTGCAATAAACATGATCAAATCATATTCATGCTCAACGCAAAAACCAAATAACACTTATTTAGAATCAACACTAATCCCGAAAGTATAGAGGAGTGTGCGATGATGATCATATCAATCTTGGAACTACTTCCAACACACATCGTCACTTCACCCTTAACTAGTCTCTGTTTATTCTGCAACTCCTGTTTCGAGTTACTACTCTTAGCAACTGATCCAGTATCAAATACTGAGGGGTTGCTATAAACACTAGTAAAGTACACATCAATAACATGTATATCAAATATACTTTTGTTCACTTTGCCATCCTTCTTATCCGCCAAATACTTGGGGTAGTTCTGCTTCGAGTGACCAGTCCCTTTGCAGTAGAAGCACTTAGTCTCAGGCTTAGGACCAGACTTGGGCTTCTTCACTTGAGCAGCAACTTGCTTGCTGTTCTTCTTGAAGTTCCCCTTCTTCCCTTTGCCCTTTTCTTGAAACTAGTGATCTTGTCAACCATCAACACTTGATGCTCTTTCTTGATTTCTACCTTCATCGATTTCATCATCATGAAAAGCTCGGGATTCATTTTCGTCATCCCTTGCATACTATAGTTCATCACGAAGTTCTACTAACTTGGTGATGGTGACTAGAGAATTCTGTCAATCACTATCTTATCTGGAAGATTAACTCCCACTTGATTCAAGCGATTGTAGTACCCAGACAATCTGAGCACATGCTCACTAGTTGAGCGATTCTCCTCCATCTTTTAGCTATAGAACTTGTTGGAGACTTCATATCTCTCAACTCGGGTATTTTCTTGAAATATTAACTTCAATTCCTGGAACATCTCATATGGTCCATGACGTTCAAAACGTCTTTGAAGTCCCAATTCTAAGTCGTTAAGCATGGTGCACTTAAACTATCAAGTAGTCATCATATTGAGCTAGCCAAACGTTCATAACGTCTGCATCTGCTCCTGCAATAGGTCTGTCACCTAGCGGTGCATCAAGGACATAATTCTTCTGTGCAGCAATGAGGATAAACCTCAGATCACGGATCCAATCCGCATCATTGCTACTAACATCTTTCAACACAATTTTCTCTAGGAACATATCAAAATAAACACAGGGAAGCAACAACGCGAGCTATTGATCTACAACATAATTTGCAAAATACTATCAGGACTAAGTTCATGATAAATTTAAGTTCAATTAATCATATTACTTAAAAACTCCCACTTAGATAGACATCCCTCTAATCCTCTAAGTGATCACGTGATCCAAATCAGCTAAACCATGTCCGATCATCACGTGAGATGGAGTAGTTTCATTGGTGAACATCACTATGTTGATCATATCTACTATATGATTCACGCTCGACCTTTCGGTCTCCATGTTTCGAGGCCATATCTGTATATGCTTGGCTCGTCAAGTATAACCTGAGTATTCCGCGTGTGCAACTGTTTTGCACCCGTTGTATTTGAACGTAGAGCCTATCACACCCGATCATCACGTGGTGTCTCAGCACGAAGAACTTTCACAACGGTGCATACTCAGGGAGAACACTTCTTGATAATTTTAGTGACAGATCATCTTATAATGCTACCGTCAATCAAAGCAAGATAAGATGCATAAAAGATAAACATCACATGCAATCAATATAAGTGATATGATATGGCCATCATCATCTTGTGCCTGTGATCTCCATCTCCGAAGCACCGTCATGATCACCATCGTCACCGGCGCGACACCTTGATCTCCATTGTAGCATCGTTGTTGTCTCGCCAATCTTATGCTTCCACGACTATCGCTACCGCTTAGTGATAAAGTAAAGCATTACAGCGCGATTGCATTGCATACAATAAAGCGACAACCATATGGCTCCTGCCAGTTGCCGATAACTCGGTTACAAAACATGATCATCTCATACAATAAAATTTAGCATCATGTCTTGACCATATCACATCACAACATGCCCTGCAAAAACAAGTTAGACGTCCTCTACTTTGTTGTTGCAATTTTTACGTGGCTGCTACGGGCTTAAGCAAGAACCAATCTTACCTACGCATCAAAACCACAACGATAGTTTGTCAAGTTGATGACGTTTTAACCTTCGCAAGGACCGGGCGTAGCCACACTCGGTTCAACTAAAGTTGGAGAAACAGTCACCCGCAAGCCACCTATGTGCAAAGCACGTCAGGAGAACCGGTCTCGCGTAAGCGTACGCGTAATGTCGGTCCGGGCCGCTTCATCCAACAATACCGCCGAACCAAAGTATGACATGCTGGTAGGCAGTATGACTTATATCGCCCACAACTCACTTGTGTTCTACTCGTGCATATAACATCAACACATAAAACCTAGGCTCGGATGCCACTGTTGGGGAATGTAGTAATTTCAAAAAATTTCCTACGCACACGCAAGATCATGGTGATGCATAGCAACGAGAGGGGAGAGTGTTTTCTACGTACCCTCGTAGACCGAAGCGGAAGCGTTGACGCAACGTAGAGGAAGTAGTCGTACGTCTTCCCGGTCCAACCGATCCAAGCACCGTTACTCCGGCACCTCCGAGTTCTTGACACACGTACAGCTCGATGACGCACCCCGGGCTCCGATCCAGCAAAGCTTCGGGGAGGAGTTTCGTCAGCATGACGGCGTGGTGACGATCTTGATGTTTTACCGTCGCAGGGCTTCACCTAAGCACCGCTACAATATGATCGAGGTGTAATATCATGGAGGGGGGCACCGCACACGGCTAAGGAACGATCACGAAGATCAACTTGTGTGTCCTAGGGTGCCCCCCTGCCCCCGTATATAAAGGAGCCAAGGGGGGGTGCGGCCGGCCCTAGTAGGAGGCGCGCAGGAGGAGTCCTACTCCTACCGGGAGTAGGACTCCCCTCCCTTTCCTTGTCCAAGTAGGAGAGGGGGGAGGAAGGAAGAGAGGAGAGGAAGGAAAGGGGGGCGCCGCCCCTCCCTCCTTGTCCAATTCGGACTAGGGGGAGAGGGGGCGCGCGGCCTGCCCTGGCTGCCTTTCCTCTTCTCCACTTTAGGCCCATGAGGCCCATTAACCCCCCGGGGGGTTCCGGTAACCCCCCGGTTCTCCGGTTTTATCCGAAACTTCCCCGGAACACTTCCGGTGTCCGAATATAGCCGTCCAATATATCAATCTTTATGTCTCGACCATTTCGAGACTCCTCGTTATGTCCGTGATCATATCCGGGACTCCAAACAACCTTCGGTACATCAAAATACATATAATCATAATGAAACTGTCATCGTAACTTTAAGCGTGCGGACCCTACGGTTCGAGAACAATGTAGACATGACCGAACACGTCTCCGGTCAATAACCAATAGCGGGACCTGGGTGCCCATATTGGCTCCTACATATTCTACGAAGATCTTTATCGGTCAGACCGCATAACTACATACGTTTGTTCCCTTTGTCATCGGTATGTTACTTGCCCGAGATTCGATCGTCGATATCCAATACCTAGTTCAATCTCGTTACCGGCAAGTCTCTTTACTCGTTCCGTAATACATCATCCTGCAACTAACTCATTAGTTGGAATGCTTGCAAGGCTTAAGTGATGTGCATTACCGAGAGGGCCCAGAGATACCTCTCCGACATTCGGAGTGACAAATCCTAATCTCGAAATACGCCAACCCAACATGTACCTTTGGAGACACCTGTAGAGCTCCTTTATAATCACCCAGTTACGTTGTGACGTTTGGTAGCACACAAAGTGTTCCTCCGGCAAACGAGAGTTGCATAATCTCATAGTCATAGGAACATGTATAAGTCATGAAGAAAGCAATAGCAACATACTAAACGATCGGGTGCTAAGCTAATGGAATGGGTCATGTCAATCAGATCATTCAACTAATGATGTGATCCCGTTAATCAAATAACAACTCTTTGTCCATGGTTAGGAAATATAACCATCTTTGATTAACGAGCTAGTCAAGTAGAGGCATACTAGTGACACTCTGTTTGTCTATGTATTCACACATGTATTATGTTTCCGGTTAATACAATTCTAGCATGAATAATAAACATTTATCATGATATAAGGAAATAAATAATAACTTTATTATTGCCTCTAGCATATTTCCTTCACATAGCTTCACAATGGCATAATCGAACGTTTTCCGGTAGAAGCCCCCTCAATGCAACCGGAAGCAGTTGCGTCATAATCACGTGGCAGTCATGAGACTTTAGGTTCTGGAACTTTTTCTCTGCCATGTTTATTATTCCCTTTATATTCGACGAGAAGCCAGACGGTACCTTAATACTGAGCAGGCATTCAAAGAATATTTCCTTCTCTTCTTTGGTAAGAGCGTAGCTTGCATGACCCTGATGTATGCCATCTTTTCCGTGCATACCTTGCTGGTCCTCCCGTGCCTCAGGTGTATCTTTTGTCTTCCCATACACGCCCAAGAAGCCAAGCAGGGTCACACAAAGATTCTTCGTCACGTGCATCACGTCGATTGCAAAGCGGACCTCTAGGTCTTTACAATAGGGAACGTCCCAAAATATAGATTTCTTCTTCCACATGGGTGCGCGTCCGTCAGCGTCATTCAGAACAGGTTGTCCACCAGGACCCTTTCCAAAGACCACCTTCAAATCCTTGACCATATCATGTACATCAGCACCCGTACGGTGGCAAGGCTTCGTCCGGTGATCCGCCTCACCTTTGAAATGCTTGCCTTTCTTTCTTATGGGATGCCTGCTCAGAAGAAGTCGACGATGTCCCAGGTACACATTCTTCTTACAATTAGCCAAATATACACTGTCGGTATCGTCCAAACAGTGCGTGCATGCGCGGTATCCCTTGTTTGTCTGTCCTGAAAGGTTACTGAGAGCAGGCCAATCATTGATGGTCACGAACAACAACGCCTTTAGGTCAAATTCTTCCCCCATGTGCTCATCCCACGCACGTACACCTGTTCCATTCCACAGTTGTAAGAGTTCTTCAACTAATGGCCTTAGGTACACATCAATGTCGTTGCCGGGTTGCTTAGGGCCTTGGATGAGCACTGGCATCATAATGAACTTCCGCTTCATGCACAACCAAGGAGGAAGGTTATACAAACATAGAGTCACAGGCCAGGTGCTATGGTTGCTGCTCTGCTCCCCAAAAGGATTAATGCCATCTGCGCTTAGACCAAACCATACGTTCCTTGCGTCATCTGCAAACTCCTTCCCGTACTTTCTTTCGATTTTTCTCCACTGCGACCCGTCAGCGGGTACTCTCAACTTTCCGTCTTTCTTACGGTCTTCTCTGTGCCATCGCATCGCCTTGGCATGCTCTTTGTTTTGGAACAAACGTTTCAACCGTGGTATTATAGGAGCATACCACATCACCTTGGCAGGAATCTTCTTCCTGGGGCGCTCGCCCTCGACATCACCAGGGTCATCGCGGCTGATCTTATAGCGCAATGCACCGCATACCGGGCAAGCGTTCAAATCCTCGTACTCACCGCGGTAGAGGATGCAATCATTAGGGCATGCATGTATCTTCTGCACCTCTAACCCTAGAGGGCAGACAACCTTCTTTGCTTCGTACGTACTCTCGGGCAATTCGTTGTCCTTTGGAAGCATATTCTTTATCATTACCAGCAACTTTCCAAATCCCTTGTCAGATACACCATTCTCTGCCTTCCATTGCAGCAATTCCAGTGTGGTGCCCAGCTTTTTCTTGTCACCTACGCAATTCGGGTACAACAATTTTTTGTGATCCTCTAACATGCGCTGCAACTTCTTCTTCTCCAAATCACTTGCGCAGTTTCTCTTTGCATCGGCAATGGCCCGACCTAGATCATCAACGGGCTCATCTGATGCCTCTTCTTCAGCTTCTTCCCGCATTGCCGGCTCAGCTTCTTCCCGCATTACCGGCTCAGCTTCTCCCCATTGTTGTATCATCGTATTCAGGGAACCCATGGCCAGGATAGCTGTCGTCGTCCTCTTCTTCTTCATTGTCTTCCATCATAACCCCTCTTTCTCCATGCTTGGTCCAAACATTATAGTGGGGCATGAAACCGGACTCAAACAGGTGGACGTGAATGGTTCTTGACGTAGAGTAATGTGACCATTCTTACAGCCAGCACATGGACAAGCATAAAACCATCCGCTCGCTTGTTTGCCTCAGCCGCAAGCAGAAAAGTACGCACGCCATTAATGAACTCGGGAGAGCATCGGTCATCGTACATCCATTGCCGGCTCATCTTCAATACACAGCACCGAAAACACCAAATTAATACAATACATAAAGTTCATACATAAAGATCATACAACACTTAAATGCAACAAACAAATAACTCTCTAGCTAAAGAATTTAAATGCAACAACAAATGCGATCAAGATCGCAACTAAGGTAACAATTGATCCAACAGCATAATGATACCAAGCCTCACTATGAATGGCATATTTTCTAATCTTTCTAATCTTCAAGCGCATTTTCTCCATCTTAATCTTGTGATCATCGACGACATCGGCAACATGCAACTCCAATTCCATCTTCTCCCCCTCAATTCTTTTCAATTTTTCCTTCAAATCCGCGTTTTCTCTTTCAACTAAATTTAACCTCTCGACAATAGGGTCGGTTGGAATTTCCGGTTCAACTACCTCCTACATACAAATATCTATGTCAACTTGATGGGCATAATTTGTCATAAACACGAAATGCAATGAATAGTTTTAAAAGAGAATATACCACATCCGAATCATAACCCGAACGAGGGCCGACGGGGATGGATATCAAAACCATGGCACTATGTATAACAAACAACGTATGGGTAAGATAATTATACGAGTAACTATATATCCAAATCACACAAACATCAATTTTTTATATAAAACTTCATGAACAAGAGGCTCACCACAAGGTGGTGCCGGCGACGGGATGTTGCGAGCGATCGACGGTGGTTACGACGGAGATTTAGAAGGTACTAAGTAAACCACACCTACATATGCAAACTAAGTGTTATTTTTGACCTCAAATTGCATATAAATCAAATACTAGCACATATATATAATTCCTCCCAAATTACTAAACTCAAAAATCAATCACTATATAAAGCATTGCACGAGCTAATCTAGCAATGAGAGATGAAAGGAAAAAGTTGCAAACCTTTGTGATCATTTGAATGGATGGGGGCCTTCAAATCTTGGGCAAAATGTGTGATGAGCTTGAGAGGAAGAGGGAAAAGAACAGAGAGGAGAGGGGAAAGGGGAAGAACAGAGCGAGCTCGGGTGGACGAAGGGTCTATGTAGGACGACCTTTAGTACCGGTTCGTGATATGACCCAGTAGTAAAGGTGCTGGAGGGGCCCCGGACTGACAACATCCTGCCACCACTCACTTTAGGACCGGTTCGTGGCACGAACCGGTGCTAAAGGTTCGCCACGAACCGGTACTAATGAGAGCGGCCCGGCTAGCCGTTGGAACCGGCACTAATGTACACATTAGTGCCGGCTCAAATTCAAACCGGCACTAATGTGCTTCACGTTTGACCCTTTTTCTACTAATGGGTGTACAGAGGTAAATGTTCAGGAGCCTACGGTTCATGGTCTGAATGCAATGAACAAGTGCTTCACTATGAAGGAGCTCCCATGACTCGGTCAATAACAGAGAGAAGGTAGAGTATCATTACAATTAGTATGTGCTTAAGCATAAGAGAAAATCTGAATTAGTGGGTTTAGTGGATGGGTTCAGTGGATGTGCTAGCCCGAAACGGCTTATCGGGTTCAGTGGATGGAATAACTTGATAATTCTCCTTCAGTATGTGATAATTGTAATGTTGCTTTTATCATGTGGTCGCATGTAGACATGCATTGACCACTTTATTGTTTAGTAAGTAGGCATTTGTACCAAAGAGCTACCTTGTGATTTCGAATGAAGTTTGTGTGGACTATTTTATATAATGGTTTATGCGAGTTCGTTGTTAGACATTGAGACTTGAAATGCATGTTTGTGTATTGTATATCTATTTTTGCGGCAGAGATTCGAGTGGAAAGCAGTAGAAAGTGGTCTGGGAACGGAACTTTACCGAGTGCTGCTCTCGGCAAAGTGGCATGCGCTGGCAATTGGTTGGGGCAGTTTTGCCGAGCGCCACTCTTGGCAAACAGCTGACGGAACCAGTCGACGTGAAGTCACTTTATTTTGCTGAGTGGTACTGTTTGGCTCTCGGCAAATTGCTGTTTGCCTGAGAGGTGTATGTCAGGTGGCCTTTGCCGTGCAACTCTCGGCAAAGGCTTTACAAGAGGTTATTAGTCCTTTGCCAAGTGTCCGTGGCACTCAGTGTATATGTAGATTTCAGTAGTAGTGTAATGAAAGAATTGCTAACCTTTCACCCTATTGCATCCTAAAAAATGAAACATATTCAGACACGCCAAGAAGGCACACACTTGTTATGAGTTTATGACAGGCTAACGAACATAACAATGTTACACGCGCGTGTGACCAGTATTAAGAAAAAAATAATTTTCAGAACCAACTATGACACGACTTCATTCTTTGAACTCTATGTCCCACCGTTGTAATGCATCTGAAACACGTGAACTGATCTTCTTCTGCTCTTATGCTAAGGCCATCTGGCTTACTTCTATCCTAGATCCAAACTTTCCTGTAGATGAACATGGTTGGGAACCAATCATAACCATGGTCGGCATAGAGCTATATAAAGTTTATGTATTGTCCACACTAAATTTTTGACCTACCTCATCAATTTGATTAATGGGATTACATTGGGCTAGCAAAACAATTATTTCCAGAGAGCCTGGAATGGAGCCCATGTGGTTGGTTTTTACTTGCCCACTAAAGTTCTTAAAGAAATCCCCGCAAAAAAATTTCTTAAAGAAATCTATGTGTTTTCAATTTTGTTCCGCTTGATATATCCACACTAAGTTGGTTATTTAATTATTTTAGAAGATCAGAGATCCAGACTGACCGAAGGAGAGGAGGCGGCAGCGTGGTGGGTCCTTGCAAGTTTTTGCTCGGAGATGATCCTGTACGTCGCCCCGTCGGACAACCTCGACGGGCATGCGGATGCCGTCGTCTGGGGCGGCAAGCTGATAACGCTTCTTTTGGGCGCTGCTCGCCCCACATCGGGATCGCCCGCCGGGCCAATGACTGTGCCGGTGCTGCTGTTTAAGTGTGATGTCTTATTCCTGCATGTATCATCATCTTCCGTTCCTTCCACTTCTTTCATCTTGGTGTGTTGTGTGTGGTTCGTGCATTCATTGTTTTTTTTAGTGAATCAGAGGTCTTATTTTTCTTCCTATGTTTTTCGAAAAAAAAAACATTTTCATAACCTTTGTAATCGTTATTCAAAGAATTGCCGTGTGGGTGTAATCTGTACGGTGTGGTGAGACTCAAGATTAATTCATCGTGCTAACCTTCTGCCCTGTTGTATCCCCAAAAATTGAAACATATTCAGACACGCCAAGAACGCATACACTCATTATGAGTTTATGACAGGCTAATGAACAGGACAATGTTGCATGCGTGAAAAATTATCTTCTAGGCAAGGCCGACACACTGTTCATCTTCTTCCTTGACCACCGCCGAACCACCCCAGACCGAACTGATAGATCTGTGGATCGGGTAGGGTAGATTAACCCGGTGAACCTACCTTCTCCTTGTGGCTCGAGGAGCTCCAGTTGCCGGCCATGGTGGATGGCGGCGGTGGTGGCAGAGAGTAGGCAGAGTGGTGGCGGCGCTTTCCGTCAGCACTGCACTAAACCCTAGATCGGTAGGATTAGGTGGGGTGTACGGCGCTGGACGAACCTCGTGGATCCGAGGCCGTCGGTCCCCACCTCTTTATATAGTGCAGGTGACAAGGGGCCCGTCACCCATAGTGGTTGAGCGCCCCGATCAGCGCGGATCTAAGAGCCCGGTGGGCCGTTGGGCCCACTGCGGTGAGATCATCTAACATTCTCCCCCTTGATCTTAACTTTACTTTTGACCTTATACTTTTACTTACTCGTTTCATAACAGACAATACATAGAACATGTTTCATCGTCACAGCTCAATTGCCGATAGAATCAGACAGCCACAACGTACCTCTCTGTTTTGAAACAAATTCTTTAACCTTGGGCCCTTTATTGTCCGGAAGTCTTAGACTATACCATAAAACCCATGTCGACTGTGTGTTCTCCGAACACAGTGGGTGGTAAGCCTTTAATAAGCAGATCTGCAAACACTTGTCTGTTGCTTTTATGCTCCAAGCATTTCAACATAATTCCGGCCTTCCTCCTTAACAGCGTACAACTTTGTGTCAATGTGTTTGGCACCACACTTGACTCGTTGTCATAGGAGTGAATTACTTAACATGGTTATTGCTGTTGTCAACCATTATCAACTCCGGGTACAGATCTCCTTAACCATTTTGCCTGTCCCTCAGCCTCATATCAAGCTACAACATATCTTTGCATCACATTGATGATAATTGTTTCATTCTTAGGAGCTTTTCCACACAAAACTGAAAGGAAATATGCCCTAGAGGCAATAATAAAGTTATTATTTATTTCCTTATAATCATGATAAATGTTTATTATTCATGCTAGAATTGTATTAACCGAAACATAATACATGTGTGAATACATAGACAAACAAAGTGTCACTAGTATGCCTCTACTTGACTAGCTCGTTAATCAAAGATGGTTATGTTTTCCTAACCATGAACAATGGAGTTGTTATTTGATTAACGGATCACATCATTAAGAGAATGATCTGATTGACATGACCCATTCCATTAGCTTAGCACCTGATCGTTTAGTATGTTGCTATTGCTTTCTTCATGACTTATACATGTTCCTATGACTATGAGATTATGCAACTCCCGTTTACCGGAGGAACGCTTTGTGTGCTACCAAACGTCACAACGTAACTGGGTGATTATAAAGGAGCTCTACAGGTGTCTCCAAAGGTAGATGTTGGGTTGGCGTATTTCGAGATTAGGATTTGTCACTCCGATTGTCGGAGAGGTATCTCTGGGCCCTCTCGGTAATGCACATCACATAAGCCTTGCAAGCATTACAACTAATATGTTAGTTGTGAGATGATGTATTACGGAACGAGTAAAGAGACTTGCCGGTAACGAGATTGAACTAGGTATTGGATACCGACGATCGAATCTCGGGCAAGTAACATACCGATGACAAAGGGAACAACGTATGTTGTTATGTGGTCTGACCGATAAAGATCTTCGTAGAATATGTAGGAGCCAATATGGGCATCCAGGTCCCGCTATTAGTTATTGACCAGAGACGTGTCTCGGTCATGTCTACATTGTTCTCGAACCGTAGGGTCCGCACGCTTAACGTTACGATGACAGTTATTATGAGTTTATGCATTTTGATGTACCGAAGTTAGTTCGGAGTCCCGGATGTGATCACGGACATGACGAGGAGTCTCGAAATGGTCGAGACATAAATATTGATATATTGGAAGCCTATGTTTGGATATCGAAAGTGTTCCGGGTGAAATCGAGATTTTACCGGAGTACCGGGAGGTTACCGGAACCCCCCGGGAGCTATATGGGCCTTAGTGGGCTTTAGTGGAAAGGAGAAAGGGGCAGCCCAAGGTGGCCGCGCGCCTCCCCCCCTTCCCTAGTCCTATTAGGACTAGGAGAGGTGGCCGGCCCCCCTCTCTCTCTCTTTCCCCCCCTCAAGGAGTCCTATTCCAACTAGGATTGGGGGGGGGGAATCCTACTCCCAGAGGGAGTAGGACTCCCTTGGCGCGCCCTCCTTGGTCGGCCGGCCCCCTTCCCTTGGCTCCTTTATATACAGAGGCAGGGGACACCCCTAGACACACAAGTTGATCCTTGAGATCGTTCCTTAGCCGTGTGCGGTGCCCCCTGCCACCATATTCCACCTCGATCATATTGTAGCGGTGCTTAGGCGAAGCCCTGCGACAGTAGAACATCAAGATCGTCACCACGCCGTCGTGCTGACGGAACTCCTCCCCGACGCTTTGCTGGATCGGAGCCCGGGGATCGTCATCGAGCTGTACGTGTGCTAAGAACTCGGAGGTGCCGGAGTAACGGTGCTTGGATCGGTCGGATCGGGAAGACGTACGACTACTTCCTCTATGTTGCGTCAACGCTTCCGCAGTCGGTCTGCGTGGGTACGTAGACAACACTCTCCCCTCTCGTTGCTATGCATCACCATGATCTTGCGTGTGCGTAGGAAATTTTTTGAAATTACTGCGTTCCCCAACAGTGGCATCCGAGCCTAGGTTTTATGGTTATGATGTTATATGCACGAGTAGAACACAAGTGAGTTGTGGGCGATATAAGTCATACTGCCTACCAGCATGTCATACTTTGGTTCGGCGGTATTGTTGGACGAGACGACCCGGACCGACATTACGCGTACGCTTACGCGAGACCGGTTCTCCCGACGTGCTTTGCACATAGGTGGCTTGCGGGCGACTGTCTCTCCAACTTTAGTTGAACCGAGTATGGCTACGCCCGGTCCTTGCGAAGGTTAAAACGGAGTCTATTTGACAAACTATCGTTGTGGTTTTGATGCGTAGGTGAGATTGGTTCTTGCTTAAGCCCGTAGCAGCCACGTAAAACTTGCAACAACAAAGTAGAGGACGTCTAACTTGTTTTTGCAGGGCATGTTGTGACGTGATATGGTCAAGGCATGATACTGAATTTTATTGTTATGAGATGATCATGTTTTGTAACCGAGTTATCGGCAACTGGCAGGAGCCATATGGTTGTCGCTTTATTGTATGCAATGCAATCGCGCTGTAATGCTTTACTTTATCACTAAGCGGTAGCGATAGTCGTGGAAGCATAAGATTGGCGAGACAACAACGATGCTACGATGGAGATCAAGGTGTCGCCGGTGACGATGGTGATCATGACGGTGCTTCGAAATGGAGATCACAAGCACAAGATGATGATGGCCATATCATATCACTTATATTGATTGCATGTGATGTTTATCTTTTATGGCATCTTATCTTGCTTTGATTGACGGTAGCATTTTAAGATGATCTCTCGCTAATTATCAAGAAGTGTTCTCCCTGAGTATGCACCGCTGCGAAAGTTCTTCGTGCTGAGACACCACGTGATGATCGGGTGTGATAGGCTCTATGTTCAAATACAACGGGTGCAAAACAGTTGCACATGCGGAATACTCAGGTTATACTTGACGAGCCAAGCATATACAGATATGGCCTCGGAACATGGAGACCGAAAGGTCGAGCGTGAATCATATAGTAGATATGATCAACATAATGATGTTCACCAATGAAACTACTCCATCTCACGTGATGATCGGACATGGTTTAGTTGATTTGGATCACGTAATCACTTAGAGGATTAGAGGGATGTCTATCTAAGTGGGAGTTCTTTAAGTAAATTAACTGAACTTAAATTTATCATGAAACTTAGTACCTGATAAGTATCTTGCTCGTTTATGCTTGTTTGTAGATAGATGGCTCGTGCTGTTGTTCCGTTGAATTTTAATGCGTTCCTTGAGAAAGCAAAGTTGAAAGATGATGGTAGCAATTACACGGACTGGGTCCGTAAATTGAGGATTATCCTCATTGCTGCACAGAAGAATTACGTCCTGGAAGCACCGCTGGGTGCCAGGCCTGCTACAGGAGCAACGCCAGATGTTATGAACGTCTGGCAGAGCAAAGCTGATGACTACTCGATAGTTCAGTGTGCCATGCTTTACGGCTTAGAATCGGGACTTCAACGACGTTTTGAACGTCATGGAGCATATGAGATGTTCCAGGAGTTGAAGTTAATATTTCAAGCAAATGCCCGGATTGAGAGATATGAAGTCTCCAATAAGTTCTATAGCTGCAAGATGGAGGAGAACAGTTCTGTTAGTGAGCATATACTCAAAATGTCTGGGTATAATAATCACTTGATTCAATTGGGAGTTAATCTTCCAGATGATTGCGTCATTGACAGAATTCTCCAATCACTGCCACCAAGCTACAAGAGCTTCGTGATGAACTATAATATGCAAGGGATGAATAAGACTATTCCCGAGCTCTTCGCGATGCTGAAAGCTGCGGAGGTAGAAATCAAGAAGGAGCATCAAGTGTTGATGGTCAACAAGACCACTAGTTTCAAGAAAAAGGGCAAAGGAAAGAAGAAGGGGAACTTCAAAAAGAACGGCAAGCAAGTTGCTACTCAAGAGAAGAAACCCAAACCTGGACCTAAGCCTGAAACTGAGTGCTTCTATTGCAAGCAGACTGGTCACTGGAAGCGGAACTGCCCCAAGTATTTGGCGGATAAGAAGGATGGCAAGGTGAACAAAGGTATATGTGATATACATGTTATTGATGTGTACCTTACTAATGCTCGCAGTAGCACCTGGGTATTTGATAATGGTTCTGTTGCTAATATTTGCAACTCGAAACAGGGACTACGGATCAAGCGAAGATTGGTTAAGGACGAGGTGACGATGCGCGTGGGAAACGCTTCCAAAGTCGATGTGATCGCAGTCGGCACGCTACCTCTACATCTACCTTCGGGATTAATATTAGACCTAAATAATTGTTATTTGGTGCCAGCGTTAAGCATGAACATTATATCTGGATCTTGTTTGATGCGAGATGGTTATTCATTTAAATCAAAGAATAATGGTTGTTCTATTTATATGAGTAATATCTTTTATGGTCATGCACCCTTGAAGAGCGGTCTATTCTTGTTGAATCTCGATAGTAGTAACACACATATTCATAATGTTGAAGCCAAAAGATGCAGAGTTGATAATGATAGTGCAACTTATTTGTGGCACTGCCGTTTAGGTCATATCGGTGTAAAGCGCATGAAGAAACTCCATACTGATGGACTTTTGGAACCACTTGATTATGAATCACTTGGTACTTGCGAACCGTGCCTCATGGGCAAGATGACCAAAACGCCGTTCTCCGGTACTATGGAGAGAGCAACATATTTGTTGGAAATCATACATACAGATGTATGTGGTCCGATGAATATTGAGGCTCGTGGCGGATATCGTTATTTTCTCACCTTCACAGATGATTTGAGCAGATATGGGTATATCTACTTAATGAAACATAAGTCTGAAACATTTGAAAAGTTCAAAGAATTTCAGAGTGAAGTTGAAAATCATCGTAACAAGAAAATAAAGTTTCTACGATCTGATCGTGGAGGAGAATATTTGAGTTACGAGTTTGTGTACATTTGAAAAACTGTGGAATAGTTTCGCAACTCACGCCACCCGGAACACCACAGCGTAATGGTGTGTCCGAACGTCGTAATCGTACTTTACTAGATATGGTGCGATCTATGATGTCTCTTACAGATTTACCGCTATCGTTTTGGGGTTATGCTTTAGAGACGGCCGCATTCACGTTAAGTAGGGCACCATCAAAATCCGTTGAGACGACACCTTTTGAACTATGGTTTGGCAAGAAACCAAAGTTGTCGTTTCTAAAAGTTTGGGGCTGTGATGCTTATGTGAAAAAGCTTCAACTTGATAAGCTCGAACCCAAATCGGAGAAATGTGTCTTCATAGGATATCCAAAGGAAACTATTTGATACACCTTCTATCACAGATCCGAAGGCAAGACTTTTGTTGCTAAATTCGGAAACTTTCTGGAGAAGGAGTTTCTCTCGAAAGAAGTGAGTGGGAGGAAAGTAGAACTTGACGAGGTAACTGTACCTGCTCACTTATTGGAAAGTAGTGCATCACAGAAAACTGTTTCTGTGACACCTACACCAGTTAGTGAGAAAGCTAATGATAATGATCATGAAACTTCAGAACAAGATACTACTGAACCTCGTAGATCAACCAGAGTAAGATCCGCGCCAGAGTGGTACGGTAATCCTGTTCTGGAAGTCATGCTACTAGATCATGATGAACCTATGAACTATGAAGAAGCGATGGTGAGCCCAGATTCCGCAAAGTGGCTTGAAGCCATGAAATCTGAGATGGGATCCATGTATGAGAACAAAGTATGGACTTTGGTTGACTTGCCCGATGATCGGCAAGCAATTGAGAATAAATGGATCTTCAAGAAGAAGACTGACGCTGACGGTAATATTACTGTCTACAAAGCTCGACTTGTCGCAAAAGGTTTTCGGCAAGTTCAAGGGATTAACTACGATGAGACCTTCTCACCCGTAGCGATGCTTAAATCTGTCCGAATCATGTTAGCAATTGCCGCATTTTATGATTATGAAATTTGGCAGATGGATGTCAAAACTGCATTCCCAAATGGATTTCTGGAAGAAGAGTTGTATATGATGCAACCAGAAGGTTTTGTTGATCCAAAGGGAGCTAACAAAGTGTGCAAGCTCCAGCGATCCATTTATGGACTGGTGCAAGCCTCTCGGAGTTGGAATAAACGTTTTGATAGTGTGATCAAAGCATTTTGGTTTTATACAGACTTTTGGAGAAGCCTGTATTTACAAGAAAGTGAGTGGGAGCTCTGTAGCATTTCTGATATTATATGTGGATGACATATTACTAATTGGAAATGATGTAGAATTTCTGGATAGCATAAAGGGATACTTGAATAAAAGTTTTTCAATGAAAGACCTCGGTGAAGCTGCTTACATATTAGGCATTAAGATCTATAGAGATAGATCAAGACGCTTAATTGGACTTTCACAAACCACATACCTTGACAAAGTTTTGAAGAAGTTCAAAATGGATCAAGCAAAGAAAGGGTTCTTGCCTGTGTTACAAGGTGTGAAGTTGAGTAAGACTCAATGCCCGACCACTGCAGAAGATAGAGAGAATATGAAAGATGTTCCCTATGCATCAGCCATAGGATCTATCATGTATGCAATGCTGTGTACCAGACCTGATGTGTGCCTTGCTATAAGTCTAGTAGGGAGGTACCAAAGTAATCCAGGAGTGGATCACTGGATAGCGGTCAAGAACATCCTGAAATACCTGAAAAGGACTAAGGATATGCTTCTCGTATATGGAGGTGACAAAGAGCTCATCGTAAAATGTTACGTTGATGCAAGCTTTGACACTGATCCGGACGATTCTAAATCGCAAACCGGATACGTGTTTACATTAAACGGTGGGGCTGTAAGTTGGTGCAGTTCTAAACAAAGCGTTGTAGCGGGATCTACATGTGAAGCGGAGTACATAGCTGCTTCGGAAGCAGCAAATGAAGGAGTCTGGATGAAGGAGTTCATATCCGATCTAGGTGTCATACCTAGTGCATCGGGTCCAATGAAAATCTTTTGTGACAATACTGGTGCAATTGCCTTGGCAAAGGAATCCAGATTTCACAAGAGAACCAAGCACATCAAGAGACGCTTCAATTCCATCCGGGATCTAGTCCAGGTGGGAGACATAGAGATTTGCAAGATACATACGGATCTGAATATTGCAGACCCGTTGACTAAGCCTCTTCCATGAGCAAAACATGATCAGCACCAAGGCTCCATGGGTGTTAGAATCATTACTGTGTAATCTAGATTATTGACTCTAGTGCAAGTGGGAGACTGAAGGAAATATGCCCTAGAGGCAATAATAAAGTTATTATTTATTTCCTTATAATCATGATAAATGTTTATTATTCATGCTAGAATTGTATTAACCGGAAACATAATACATTTGTGAATACATAGACAAACAAAGTGTCACTAGTATGCCTCTACTTGACTAGCTTGTTAATCAAAGATGGTTATGTTTCCTAACCATGAACAATGAGTTGTTATTTGATTAACGGGATCACATCATTAAGAAAATGATCTGATTGACATGACCCATTCCATTAGCTTAGCACCCGATCGTTTAGTATGTTGCTATTGCTTTCTTCATGACTTATACATGTTCCTATAACTATGAGATTATGCAACTCCCGTTTACCGGAGGAACACTTTGGGTACTACCAAACGTCACAACGTAACTGGGTGATTATAAAGGAGTACTACAGGTGTCTCCAAAGGTACATGTTGGGTTGGCGTATTTCGAGATTAGGTTTTGTCACTCCGATTGTCGGAGAGGTATCCCACTAGTAGAAAAAGGGTCAAATGTGAAGCACATTTTAGTGCCGGTTTGAATGAGTCGGCACTAATGTTGACCATTAGTGCCGGTTCCAACGGCTAAGGCGGGCGGCATCATTAGTACCGGTTCGTTGGGTAACCTTTAGTACGCGTTCATGCCACGAACCCGGTACTAATGAGGCTGTGTCAGGCTATGGTCCAGTCTGGGGCCCCCATGAAGACTTTAGTACCGGTTCATGCATGAACTGGTTACTAGAGTTTTCTTTGTAAGCTGATTTTTAGTCCCAAGCTCGGCCAAGAGAGAGGCCAGTATGAGCGTTTATAAAGCCGTGAGTGGACAGACAATGACGAAGAGTTGCAATGCTCACCTACATGTTGATTAGCTTCAAGCCTTGCGGAATAGCATAGATTGCACTAGGCTATGTGCAGTGCAGTCTACACTATTCCGAATGGCTTGAAGCAAAATTAACCAGCATTGCCCCTCTTTTTTTATTTTTAATAACTTATTTGAACTCCGGACTTCTTTTGTTGTTCAGTATGCAGGCATTCAAAGCGACATCATCAATTTCCAACATGTTCTGACATCATTTGTTGTTTTTAGGTCATTTACCTAATTGTTTAGAGAGCTAAATGACCGTTGAAATTGAAAATCACAACAAAATGAATCCTGAAATGTTGAAACTTGGCATGGTATCATCATATCACCCGCATAGCACGGGAAAGAGTAGAGTCACGGCAAAAACTGGACGCACTTCGTACAAACTGGACAAACTCTTTCAGAGTATCAGGGTTTCGGACGAGAACTCATCTGTTACATGGCCACTTCAATGTTTTTTACTTATTTGAACTCCGGACTTCTTGTGTTTAGTATGCAGCACAAAGCGACATCATCAATTTCCAATGTTCTGACATCATGTTGTTTTCGGATTTACCTAATTATTTAGAGAGCTAAATGACCGTGAAATTGAAAATCACTACAATGAATCCTGAAAATGTTGAAACTTGGCATGGTATCATCATATCACCCGCATAGCATGCGCGAAAGAGTAGAGAGGGTCACGGCAAAAACTGGACGCACTTCGTGTACAAACTGGACATACTCTTTCGGAGTATCAGGGTTTCGGACGAGAACTCATCTGTTACACGGCCACTTCAATGTTTTTTAAACTTATTTGAACTCCGGACTTCTTTTGTGTTCAGTATGCAGCATTCAAAGCGACGTCATCAATTTCCAACATGTTCTGACATCATTTGTTGTTTTTCGGTCATTTACCTAATTGTTTAGAGAGCTAAATGACCGTGAAATTGAAAATCACTACAAAATGAATCCTGAAAATGTTGAAACTTGGCATGGTATCATCATATCACCCGCATAGCATGCGCGAAAGAGTAGAGAGGGTCACGGCAAAAACTGGACGCACTTCGTGTACAAACTGGACAAACTCTTTCGGAGTATCAGGGTTTCGGACGAGAACTCATCTATTACCGGCCACTTCAATGTTTTTAAACTTATTTGAACTCCGGACTTCTTTTGTGTTCAGTATGCAGCATTCAAAGCGACGTCATCAATTTCCAACATGTTCTGACATCATTTGTTGTTTTTCGGTCATTTACCTAATTGTTCAGTATGCAGCATTCAATTTCCAGAAGAAAATAAATAGAAGAAAATAAATAATGCAGAAAATAAAAAAACTATACAAAAAAATTACTCAAAAATAAATAGAAGAAAATAAATAATGCAGAAAAGAAAAAACTATATAAAAAACTACTCAAAAATAAATAGAAGAAAATAAATAATGCAGAAAAGAAAAAACTATATAAAAAATTTGTTGGCGCGCTGCCCAGTGGGCCTGCCAGACCTAGGGTGTGCAAATGCAGGCCCAGAAGGGCCAGCAGGCTCACAGGGCAGCGCGCCCTAATTAATTAGGCCCAGAAGCCTGCTATATAGAGGAGTTCGAAGAGGTAGCCGCGGCTGGGTTTATAAACCAGTGCGGCTGCCCTTCGCCCGGCGAGGTGGGACTAAACTTTGGGGTGGCAGCGCGAGGCCTTTAGTACCGGTTGGTGGCTCCAACCGGTACTAAAGACCACCCTTTAGTACCGGTTGGAACCACCAACCGGTACTAAAGGCCTGCTCTTCCCGCCTCTTGGCCTGGCCAAAGTTGGCCTTTAGTACCGGTTGGTGGCTCCAACCGGTGGCTCCAACCGGTACTAAAGGCCTCTCCTATATATACAACACTTACGAAAATTCAATTAGATCTCCCCACTTCTTTCGTCTCCAACCTCTCGCGCGCCGCTCGAACCCGTCCTCGCCGCCCGTCGCCCGTCGTCCGTCGTCGTCGTCGCTGTCCCCGCCGCCGCCCGTCGTCGTCGCCGTCTCGCGCCGCCGCCCCGAACGCCGCGCGCCGCCGTCCGTCGTCGTCCCGCCGCGGTCCCGTACGTCTCTCGCTCTCGCGTATACCCGCCGCGCCGCCGGCCCGGTACGGCGGCGCCCCCGCCCCATACGCCGGCGCCCCCGCTCGTACGTACGGGGCGGCGGCGTACGGGGCCGCACACATACACACATACACACACATGCATATATACGTACACACTATACACACACATACACACACACATTTTTTTATACTTATTTTCTGTTTTTAGAAAAGTTAATTAGATGATCGAATGTTTGATTAATGTCGAATGTAGATGAATTAGCTAGATAGAAAATTGTCGAACTAGAGATTTGAACTAGTTGAATAATTAATATAACTAGTTTATTTTTAGTAAGAAAATTATCGAACTAGTTTATTTAGGTATATGAGATTTGAACTAGTTCAATAATTAATATAACTAGTTTATTTTTAGTAAGAAAATTGTCGAACTAGTTTATTTAGGTATATGAGATTTGAACTAGTTCAATAATTAATATAACTAGTTTATTTAGGTATATGAGATTTGAACTAGTTCAATAATTAATATAACTAGTTTATTTTTAGTAAGAAAATTTAGGTATCTGAGATTTGATGATCTAAGTAAAATATTATTTGTTAATGAGTTTTTCTATTTATTTAATTTTTTATATATTTTGAGTTTATATAAATGTTAGATTAATGTCGAATGTTAGATGAATTAGATAGAAAAGTTAAATATATAGTAATGTCAATTGTTAGAGATGAATATAGTTAGATATATTAATGTCAAATGTTAGATGAATATATATTTGGCTAGATATTAATTAATGTTAGATAGTAATAGGTGTTTAATGTTTCACCTATATGAACATAGGAAATGTCATCTGACGACGAAAAAGATTTCATTATGTGCGAACACTGTGAAGACCAGCGCGGCCTGTGCGACAGAAATTTCCTTGTTGATGATAGGCGCTTCAGCATCAAGCTGGATGAGACATTCGAAGTTGATACAGTAAGTCACTTTGTCAATTATTATTTGAATGCAAAACTTATGCTTCATTTGCTTCAACTTATAATTTTAAATTTTCACTATTCTACTAGCGCATCCCCTGCCACGGAAGAATTTTTGTCTTGGATAAGATAGGTTTTAGTGCTATAGATGATATGGAGGTAAAGAGAGTTATTTGAAGACGGAGCATGGGTATACTTTCAACGTTAAATTATATAATGGAGACACATACACCCATTTTGAATGCAAAACTTGGCAAGCACTATGCAAGGCTTATGCATTTGAGCCTGGTATGGTTGTCACCTTTGATTCGTCTGGAAGATGATATTGAAAGTAATATAGACATCTAGGTCGATGTGCAAACGCCTCCAGTTCTACCATTATGTGAGTTTTTCTCAACCATGCATGCATATGTTTATGTCTTTGATACAGTTTATTCAAAAATAGTTGACAACTAATTTGTATTGTCAGCTTATTTTGGTTTAAGCAAACATGTCCGGCGCTTGGTAGACAGGACCTACTACTGCCCCGGGGCTCAACTAAACTGCGAGGAGATAAGTCATTATGTTTCATGGCTTGAGGATCTTAATACTGTCAAGACAAAAAAAATTCCTGAACTTAGAAATGTTAGTACTCAAAACGTGCGACCAATGGTGATCGTATTGAACTACGGTCACATCTATAATCGAAAGATGGTAAGATTTTAACTATTTGTCCTTAATTAGTGCATCTTTTGCATACATTATTTTTGAAGCTAAACTTTCATTGCTTAGTATATTAATTACTATACGATGTTCTTCAACAGGGCCTTCCGATGACAGTTGTGCCTCAGTGGATCGAGACTAAAGGTGACATGTCAATGGTTAGCTTACGGCCAAGATATCCTACATTGCACATGAGTGCATTCAGGATTTCTGAAAGCGAAGAATGCTTAATAATGAAAGATTGGTGCAAAATTGTTAACGATCACAGAGAAGTACTAGGGGGCAGCAAGGAGAAGCGCAACCCAAGATTAGGAGACAGATTCATCTGCATGCTCCAGTATGATGAATCAGGAGAGCTATACATGTTCTATGCTATTCTACCTGAGAGGGAGCAGCACTAGTTCATGCTCTTAATTAGTGTCTCATGTCCGTGTCCTGAACTTCGATGTTGGTGATGATTATGTTGAACTCGATGATATCTTTGCTTTTGTTACAAAGTGAATGTTTCCTCTTTAAGCTAGCCAGTGTTGGTGATGATTAGATAGCTAGCGGTAATGACTATGATGATTAAATAGTGGTAATTAGACGACTATGATGATTTTTAGCTAGCTAGAGTTTATTTATTTATTAATATGCGATGATGATGATGATGACGACGACTACAACTCATTATAACGTAAAACAATCCTAAATTAAATTGATAACACAAATTTAATTGAAAAATACAAAATAAAACAAAAACCCACAAACATTTAGTACCGGTTGGTGTTACCAACCAGTACTAAAGGGCTCTCGGCCCCCGGAGCTGGCTCGTGCCACGTGGTTTCCCTTTAGCACCGGTTCGTGCTGAACCGGTACTAAAGGGGGGGCCTTTAGTGCCCACACTTTAGTGCCGGTTATGGAACCGGCACTAAAGGGCCTTACGAACCGGTGCTATGGCCCGGTTCTGCACTAGTGATCTCTGGGCCCTCTCGGTAATGCACATCACATAAGCCTTGCAAGCATTGCAACTAATGAGTTAGTTGCGAGATGATGTATTACGAAACGAGTAAAGAGACTTGCCGGTAACGAGATTGAACTAGGTATTGAGATACCGACGATCGAATCTCGGGCAAGTAACATACCGATGACAAAGGGAACAAAGTATGTTGTTATGCGGTCTAACCGATAAAAGATCTTCGTAGAATATGTGGGAGCCAATATGAGCATCCAGGTTCCGCTATTGGTTATTGATCGGAGACATGTCTCGGTCATGTCTACATTGTTCTCGAACCCGTAGGGTCCGCACGCTTAACGTTACGATGACAGTTTCATTATGAGTTTATATATTTTGATGTACCGAAGTTTGTTCGGAGTCCCGGATGTGATCACGGACATGACGAGGAGTCTCGAAATGTTCGAGACATAAAGATTGATATATTGGAAGCCTATGTTTGGACATCGGAAGTGGTCCGGGTGAAATCGGCATTTTACGGAGTACCAGGAGGTTACCGGAAGCCCCCGGTAACCTAATGGGCCTTAATGGGCCTAGTGGAGGAAGAGGAGAGGAGGCCTAGGGGCTGCCGCGCGCCCCTCCCCCCCCCCCAAGTCCAAATTGGACAAGGAGGGGGGCGGCGCCCCCCCTTCCTTTCTTCCCTCTCCTCCTTCCCCCCAAGTCCTAATCCAACTAGGGAAAGGGGGGAGTCCTACTCCCGGTAGGAGTAGGACTCCTCCGGCGCGCCTCCTCCTAGGGCCGGCCGCACCCCCCCCCCTTTGCTCCTTTATATACGGGGGCAGGGGGCACCCCTAGACACACAAGTTGATCTCCAAGATCGTTCTCTTAGCCGTGTGCGGTGCCTCCTTCCACCATAGTCCTCGATAATATTGTAGTGGTGCTTAGGCGAAGCCCTGCGATAGTAGAACATCAAGATCGTCACCATGCCGTCGTGCTGACGGAACTCTTTCCCGACACTTTGCTGGATCGGAGTCCGTGGATCGTCATCGAGCTGAACGTGTGCTAGAACTCGGAGGTGTCGTAGTTTCGGTGCTTGATCGATCGGGCCGTGAAGACGTACGACTACATCAACCACGTTATCATAACGCTTCCGCTGTCGGTCTACGAGGGTACGTAGATTACACTCTCCCCTCTCGTTGCTATGCATCACCATGATCTTGCATGTGCGTAGGAAAATTTTGAAATTACTACATTCCCTAACAGTTGGTGGCTCAACCGGTACTAAAGGTCCATCCTATATAACTAAACACTTCAAAAATTTCAGTTTTTCATCTGCTTCTTCTCCTCTGCCCCGTCGCCCGCCGCCCCCGTCTCCACCCTCGTCGCTGCCCCGTCCCCGTCGTTGCCGCCCCGTCGTCCACGTCCCCGTCGTCCCTGTCGTCACCGCCGCGCCGTCCCGGTCCGTCCCGCGTCGTCCCCGTCCCCGTCATCGCCGCCCCGTCCCCGTCGTCGCCGCCCCGGCCCGTACGTCCCCGTCCCCGTCGTCGCCGCCCCGTCCCTGTCCCCTGTCGTCGCCATCCCCGTCGTCGCCGCGCCCGTCGCCGTCCCCGTCGCCGCCCCCCGTCGCCTCTCGCCTCGCCGGTGAGCACACACACACACATACATTTTTTTAGTTTTTTAGTTATAGAAATAGTTATAAAAAATGTTAGAAATTTTTCTTTTTTTAGTTATAGAAATAGTTAGTTATATAGCATTGTTAGAAATGTTATAGAAATGTTAGAATTGTTAGAAATTTTTCTGTTTTTTAGTTATAGAAATAGTTATAAAAAAGTTAGAAATTTTTCTTTTTTTTAGTTATAGAAATATTAGAAATGTTATACAAATGTTAGTTATATATATAGAAATGTTATAATTTTTTTCTGTTTTTTAGTTATAGAAATATTAGAAATGTTAGTTATATAGCATTGTTAGAAATGTTATAGGAATGTTAGTTATATAGAAATGTTAGAAATTTTAGTTATCAAAATCCAATCATTAAAAAAATGTTATTTTTTGCGGGCATATAGCTAGTATTTGTTCTCGACGATGCCCGGCCCGCATCCTCGCCGTCGACCCGTCCGCGACGACGTCCGGCTGACCCATGTCCGGGACTGGGCTCCGCCGGGCTGGCCCATTGGAGGTGCTGCCTGGAGGGGCGCGCCGCTTGATGAGGAACCCGGCCCCGGGTCCCGTCGTTGACCCTGATCTCGTTTGGTGGCATTCGCGTGGGCCAGTTTCGGTGCGGAGGGAGCCGGCCCCGCCGGAGGTGGTACGTCGCCGTGTCAGGGAGGAGGACGAGCACGTCCATCGCTACATGGTTGCGTTAGAGGGCGGCAGGTTCTCCAATACCTGGCAGTTTCTTCAGGGATCTCACTTCAGCTATGATCCTGTGAGGGTTCCTTCTCTTTGGGTGTCCACCGCCCGCGCCGCATGAACCGCGAGTGTCCTAGATTCTTCTGTAGTATTCGATCTTTATTAGCTACCTAGCCAGTGATGTATTCGATATATAATATTCGAGACGATGTATTCGAGATTATATATTATTCGAGACGATGTATTCGAGATTATATCTATTATTCAAGACGATGTATTCGAGATTATATCTATTATTCGAGATGATGTATTCGAGATTATATCTATTATTCGAGACGATGTATTCGAGATTATATCTATTATTCGAGACGACGTATTTGAGATTATATTTGATGATGCTTATTATGTACTATGATTGATTCAGTTTTTCCTTATTAATTGATTGCATCCATGCATTGTAATTTGAATATATTTCTTTTGGATTAGTTAAACAAAACCGATGGCGGACAATACCGGCAGAGAGGGAGAAGAGGCCCTGTTCAATATCATACGCAATCCTTGCGGGCCAGATGATGATCAGAATGAAGAAGATTATGACGGCTCCGAATATCTAAACAACACCGGGGAGGGTGATATGATATTCGATCGCGACGACCGAATTGATGAAGTCATGAACTATGAACATGACGAAGAAAATATTGATCTTGAAACAACAAAGACCGACGAGGTATATATATTTATATAAGCAGGCATCTGGTGATCATCACATGTTTTAAATGACTTGAAGATATATTAATGAATCGATCTTTCTTCTTTCAGCCATCCGGATCGAGCAAATCTTCAGGCAACAGGACGAAACGAGGCCCGAACAAAAAGTTGAAGGAGGGCGTAAAGTACAATATCGAGGCAATCAGACCTAATGGCGAACCATTAGCACCTAAGAAGATTGCGGAGAAGTTCATTCGTTAGTGCGGAGTTCTTGTGAAGGACCAACTCCCGGTCTCCCTTCAAGAATGGAGAGAGCCAGCAAAGCCACGTCTAGGAGTTACTTTTGTCGACGACAGACAAAAACATTTGCTTTGGGAAACGCTCATGGAACATTTCACCCTACCAGATCATTTCACAGATGCAGATGTGGAGAAAGTCAAGGACGCTATTCTTAGGAAGATGGCGGTTGCATTCAAGAACCACAAGATTCGTGAATGGGCCAAGTACGTCAACGGAGGAAGGAAGACTCCAATATTCGAGGAACACTAGAGAACCAAAGTGCTCATTGGGACGATTTCATGAAATTCAAGGATTCGGAATTATCTAAGGAACGGTCCAGAATAAACAAGGCCAATGCCGCAAAAAAGAATAAGTTCCATAAGCTGGGGCCAGGTGGGAATGCCTAAGTGGGATAAGTCTGAGAAAGAGATGCTGGATGCAGGTGTCACTCCAGAAACATTGAGCTGGCCCCCCAGGTGCAGGACTTGGTTCTATGCGCATGGGGGGGAGTTGGACCCGAAGACAGGCAAAGTTTCGAAGAAGGCATGTCTCGACGGAGCCGAAGATAAGCTACTTGTTGCAATAAAAGAGGCTCGATCGGGGTTGTTCGAGCCCAACAGAGAGAACGACGAGCTTACGCGTGCCCTGGGAAATCCTGAACACCCGGGAAGAACACGAGGCATGGGCGCTATTCCGTGGCATGAGGGGTTTTCGGACTGGAACGCCGACTACAGAACCCGTGCAAGAAAGAAGATTGCGGAGGAGAAGAAGAGGAAGATGGAGGAGGAGCAGAGGAAGCTAGACTATGAACGCCTTCAAGGCCTAGAATCAGCGCACGCGGACTTGGCAGTCAAATTCCAGCGGCAGCAGGAGCAGATCGACTCACTTAGCCAGCAAAGGGGGTCTCAGCAGCTAGCGGATGATCCAGCAATGGATAGCACCGTCCCATCCATGCCGAGAAGCAGCGTGGGTTCCGCCCCGGGCGACGCATTGCTGGATAGCTGCCCAGTGGATGACATCATGGAGAACACTAACTGCGAGATACACTTCAAAATGAAGAACATATCCATGAAGGTCGCGGACGCCCTTGCTTTTACAAATCCCCCCGAGGCAACCTTCCATTGCAACCCGATTTCAGCGGGCTATGCTCGTGTATTGGTTGATGAGGTGGTGGACCAATATTCGAGGCTAGAGCTTGACATTCCTGGAGGTGACGATGAGCACACACTAGGAGAGGCCAACCATCGTATCATCCTATGGAGAAAGGATTGCATCATCTTTCGAAGGCCACCGACACCGCGTCATCCGACTCCTCGTCGCAGTCCGCCACCGAGTCAGCAGACTCCCGCTCCTCCAAGTCCACCAACACGTCAGGCCACTCCTCCTCCAAGTCCGGCACAGCTTCAGGCCACTCCTCCTCCTCCAAGTCCGGCAAAGCGTCAGGCCACTCCTCCTCCAAGTCCGGCACAGCTTCAGGCCACTCCTCCTCCAAGTCCGGCACAGCTTCAGGCCACTCCTCCTCCAACTCAGCCACGTCAGCCGTCTTCGCCGCCTCAG
The DNA here is from genome assembly GCF_003073215.2 of Triticum urartu. Lineage (NCBI taxonomy): Eukaryota > Viridiplantae > Streptophyta > Magnoliopsida > Poales > Poaceae > Triticum > Triticum urartu. The sequence continues at coordinate 23,081,623 of NC_053027.1, read as the reverse complement.
CAATCACGGAAGAGAGCCGCCTCAGCTATGGTGCGTAGCGGTACAAGTCGAGGTAGTACTGGAGGTACAGGCGGAGGCAAGCGATTTCAATATGGTCCAAGCCTCGCGCCTCTTCCGCAGAGGCCTTACGACAAGTCCGAGGAGGAAAACGTAGCCATATCGAAGGCCGAGGTGGAAGCCCATTTTGCACCAAAACCGCCACCGCCGCCAAGGGAGAAAGTGCCTATGGAAAAGATTGACCACTTCATTCGTATGGCTAGAGCACCAGCTCCCAAGCCTGTTGACACAGACTATGAGCGCCACATCAAGAAGTTAAATCAAGCACGTCTACAGAAAGAGGCGAGCTCGAGCTCGAACAAATCAGCTGGCAAAAGGAGCGGTAAAACCGTTCCCCAGCTGGGAGAACAGGCGGCGCAATCAATCCCCCCGCTTGTTGTGCCAACAACACATGAGAGTAGGCGCGCCCAATATTATTGTGGGCAAACTGTTAATGTTCCTGGGGTGGGCGATGTGGTAATAATCGAGGAGCATATTGCGCAGGCTGAATCGATCGGGATCACTGTTGGACAACTCCTCGATATCGAGCCCATGTCTCCGACTAGAGAGGAGGAAATAAAACGGAAATATGCCCGAGGCCAACCTTTGGTCGAGCCAGAGGAGGTCAATAAGCTTCCAACGAGAATGTATGAATTGCATCAATGGTACATGGACATTACCAAGATTTCCAATCGATAGTCCGTCATGGTGAATGTCAACAAGGAGCATTACTACCATGAGAAAGCTGTGACCGTTGAGTATTCAAAACTATTTCAGCTATACAATAAAGACGCACTCGACAAATCTATCGTCAGTTGCTATTGTCTGTAAGTGATTTCTTTCTGTAATTTAAGTGTCAAGCTAGCTGTAGTGATCATTTTGATCAATCATTACCTGTAATTATCCTCACTATATTCTTTTATGTGGTATTATGCAGGATGAAGATTTATGAAATGAAAAAAGGTGGACGCTATGACATTGGGTTTGTTGACCCAAATACCATTAATGAATACACATGGAAAATAGATCCATATCACGAAAAAAGTGTAGAGGAAAGCATGCTACAGTTCTTCAAGGAACTCAAATACAATGAAGATATACTACTTCCTTACAACTTCCAGTGAGTCACACTGTCTTGTACTATAAATTCTGTTTTTCCCTACTAGCTATAGCTACATGTTTTTGCTTACTGCCATCTCTTTAATTATCAACCCAAGGTAAGTAATTAAGTAGTACTAGCTAGCTGCCATCTCTTTAATTATCATGCTTGATTAATTATTATCTGATCAAATTCCATTCTCGTAAAGGCCCTGAAGCAGGCGCCGGGGAATGATCTATGTGCATACTACGTTTGCGAGAACATTCGCATGATGGCGTCCGAAAGGAGCAAATCTCAAAGACAGGAGTGGGTACGATATCAATTGTCAGAACACTATTCACAATTTTTACACCATTATCGATATCTAGTCACACAACTAATACACATGCATATCGATCTCCTTCTTAACAGTTCAAAGAGGTGCGGGACAAGCTCCTAGCACAGGACCGCATAGAAGCAATTCAAGAGGAAATAGCGGGATTTTTGCTCGACCAGGTCATAGATCCCAAAGGAGAATACTATTACCCGCTACCGCCCCCATGAACCACTTCCAATTGTTATCGTGCTCCGAAGGCACCAATTAGCTAGGCTAATGTCACTGGCTCCGAAGGCACCAATTAGGAGAAATTATATACATGTGTGTATATATGTGTGAATTAATTAATGGTGGTTGTGAGACATTCGATGATATATATATGTACACATCTGGGCTATTCTGTTACGCGTAACAGAATATTATTCTGTTACCCTTTTTGAACTGACGGTTTCAGGTGGTTGTACTGATGTTTTCGAAGCGGTTGAACTGATGCTTTCAGTTTTGTTTAACACATCGTCTTCTTTAGTTCAAAAACTTTTTATAATTTTTTTGTCGGAATGGGGCGTGTAATATATCGTTGGAAAGCTCTTGACAACCATATTTCAAGTATATTGAACGTTTTTGCAAAATCATTATGGTTTAAGAGCAGTTTTGAAAAAACCATTTTTTTCAAAACCGAAAACGTGAATCGTATTTCGGACTCAATTTTCAAACCGTTTGTCGGAATTGAGCAAATAAGATGGCCTTGGAAAGCTGGTGAAAATCCGCATCTTCCATATATGTATTGTTTTTTCTAATTCTATATTATTTAAAAGTAATTTGAAAAACGGTGAAATTCTGGGCGAAACGTATTTTCGCGATATTTTGTAAACGGTTCGTCGGATTGACGCAAATGATACGGCGTTGGAAAGCTATGGAAAATGCGCAAATTTTTTGTATATAAATGTTTATCTAATTCCTTACGGTTTAAAAACGAATTCGAATACGGTCAAATTTGATTTTGAACTCGATTTTTTAAAAAAGTTTGTCGAAATATGGCAAATAATATACCGTTGGATAGCTATCGAAAATGCAAAACTTAGTCATGTTGAACGTTTTCTCTACTTCGCAACCGTTTAAGAGTAATTTTGAAGATCATGCTGTTTTCTCGTCTGAAAAACAGAGTAGTCGTACTGATATATGTTTTGTACTAAGCGTGTTTTCACTAACTAGACTTTGCTCTGCTTTGCTCATAAGTTTTCAATGGTTTATTGTATCGTCGCCCCTGTACTTGCATGGTTTATATCATCGAACTGAATGATATTTTTTTCAAAAAGAAAATGTTTTTTTGAACTAAACTTTTTTTTACAATGATGTTCTGAACTTCTCTTATTTTACGACTTGTAATTTTCTCATTTGAATTGCATGGGGTTTCTTTTTGCTTGAACTTTTACAAGTTGAATTTCTGTCATTTCTTTTATTCCGAACGGACCACCATTTTTAACTTGTACTTGAGTAGCAGATATATCAAAAATGGAATGGCAACACATACAAGAAACACAGTTGTCTACATTTGTCCATAGTACAAAATCCAATACTAGCAGTAATTGAAACAGAAATTACACCCTTTGATCTAGAACTTGCTCTACGACAGCCTTCAAACTTTTACATATGAGCTTGAGTAGCAGATTAAGTGAACTTTTCCCCTACATATTCCTTATGAGTGGTCCTTCTCGAGCAGCATGTATTTGGTCTCGGTGGGTGGGGAGCCTTCCATTCCTGCAACCAAAAAATTCACCTTGATTTTTCTCTAAACAGATACCAAATCATCAAAAGATTGGAAACTCGGACTTGTACTCTTAGTAAAAAGGTACACCATGTACTGGATTGTGGATTGCATTGACAAAAAATCATTATTTGCCTCGGAGGGAGTGAGCTACCATATAATATAAAGCTGAACTCTCTCCAACACACATCAAAATATATTTTTACGGTTGTTCTGTATGAACTAATGACGAAATACACATTGAACTGATAATAATGTATTAATTTTTCATATAGGAAACATGTTCTTCTCCACATGGACTGATATTCTAACACGCAAAGAATTGTTTCCATGTTTTTCTAAGAACCAAGGATAGAATAAATAGTGATTTCCCCGGGTCTCATTGTAACCTTCCTTCCCATTTCAATTGAGGATTCATGTGACACTTGCTTTCCATTTCATCAATACTAGTATGAGTCAACAATAAGTTCAGAATTGTAGACAGCATCCTTGTCAGTATTAATCATCAATACTGTATGGATGTTACTTTTAACATTAGAAATAGTACTGATCAGTACTAGTATTGTGTAAGTCGTACTGATCAGTACTGCTACTTGTCGTACTACTGAGCACTAGTACTGATCTAGCAAACACAAAAAGGCAACTAGGCAAGGTCCAGATTCAGAGTCGAGACCTCTGGCATTCAGAGATTCACGTCAAGGACTGCCTTCTGTTTTGGTGTTCTCCCATGACCCAACAACATTAGCGACATCTTCTGCTTGGCCCTACAGCACCACATCTTTCCACTTAAGTTCAGTTAAGGCCCTGAACCAGAAGATTGGCCAAACACCCATAGATAGAGGAGGATTTATTTATGCAAAGTTCAGTTGAGCTAGAGTTTGGGCCACCTGCTGTCGGCTTTGCTCTTCTGACTCCCAATTCTTCGCCATCGACAGTTTCCTCTCCATAGTTGTCTTTGCCAACACTCCATCTACAAGTCCAAGGGCAAAATAATGAACTCGTTTCCAGCAGAAATCTTCAACATATAAGCAAGTACTGCCAACAAATCTTTCAGGAAACGCATGTAATTAATTCACGAACAAACAAATGTGTGTACACTCATACAACACAGTAACTTGCCTGTCATCTTTCTCACATTATCATGAACATAGCATAAGGCAAATAACTCAATGGAGCGCATTATTAGATTAAGAAACTGCAGGCTGCTCACATACTGTATGTACTAATATCTGTATCTGAAGGGTGCAAGTGTAACACGCAGTTCTCTAGCTGGGGATGGTGGGAGTACAGTATAGATGGCAGCCCCACCGGCAGTGAACGGTATGGGTGGTGCGACGATGGAGCCCCACCGGCAGTGGCAGGAAGCTCGACACAATCGGCTTGAGAGCTGCGACGGTGCATGGCCTGGGGGAAAAGGTAAATAAAATTACGTTGGATCTTGACAGAAGTAAGACCGATATCTTAAATCAATTCTTCCCGGTAGTAACAAAGAGGCATCTATCTTCCTTTCTTCTTTGTCCTTGTTCATTGGTAGGAGATCTGAAGTATCAGCTTTCAGTTCACGAAAGTGTCAAATATCTGAAGAACAAAAAATACTAGTTCACAAAACTTTCAGCTATGAGTTCACAGAATCGAAATGGACATTTCATCGAATCTCAACTATCAGTTCACACAAACTACAAAGCATGGAGAGAGAGAGAGAGGGCACTAGAGAGATATACTTTTACCTATCAGTTCATAGTAACTACAGATCACGACATCAAAGAAATTTTAGCACGTATGGGGATAAACGAGAGGATGGCAGGAGACGTAATGATGGAGGCCGTCGATGGTGCAGCATGGCCCACGGCGAGTCCTCCTAGGCGGCGCTTCCTGTCTCCAACCAAGAAAAGAACGACAGCAGTGGCGCGTGATCCAGTACGACGGCCGCCGGGCAGGAACCAGGACGACGGTGAACAGACCATTGAACAAATTCAGGGTGGAGCGCGGGGTGGCCTGCCCATTGCTCTTCTCGTGACCGGCGGGGGAGCATGCAGTTGTACTGCCGAGACGAAGAGGCTCGACCCCACGGCTCCCCCATAGGCACTGAGCGCAAGCCATGGGTTACTATGTGTGGCAGTATAGGGGCAAAAAACTTTCAGTCCAAGTGTAGGGACAACTACCAGCGAAGTTCTGCTCGTACTGCGGTTAGAGATCGACTTGGACAGCTACCAGCGATTGTGGTGGACGAGCTCGTGATCGAAGGCAGCCGCGGGCAGAAGAACACCACGAACAGAGGCTGTGGAGGTGAGTAGCGACCGGGGCCATTCGATGGAGAGCTAACCAGGATGAACGGCAGTGACGGAAAGGAGGAGAGGAGCAGCACAAACCAGACTTGGGCTGGTTGCGGCGGCGGCAGATCCAGGGGGTGGGGGGCGGATCACAGCCGGTGCCGTCGGAGCCAGGATGTGCTCGGGCCGAAGCCAAGGGAGAAGGTGAAGGTGGGGGTGGGGGGCGGCAGCCGAAGCCGAGGGAGAAGGTGGGGGTGGGGCGGCGACCGTAGCCGAGGGAGAAGGTGGGGGCAGGGCGGCGCGCTGGGGAAGAGGGGAGGCCACGGCGGCGCGCTGCGGGGAGGGGTAGGCCCCGGCGGCGCGCTGGGGGAGGGGGGCGGCGGGGGCGCCGGGGGGGGGGGGGAGGCACCGGCGGCGCGCTGTGGGAGGAGAGGTCGCGGTGGCGGGCTGGTGTTGCGGATCAGGTCGGGGGACAAGGTAGCTTAGGTGGGAATTTCTTCGCTCGCTCCTTATAGGGCCGAAGGGTAACAGAATAATATTCTGTTACTAGTAATAGAATAGCGCTGTCCTATATATATATATATTGCGATCGGTTCTACTAGAAATTCTATTTATATATATGTATAACGTATACAATATGTAGTATCGTAAAATACCAGCAAACGAAAATAATTAAATGGAAAACATAAAATTAAATGAAAAAAAAATCATAAACCCAAAACCCCCCAACATTTTAATACCGGTTGGTGACACCAACCAGTACTAAAGGGCTCCCTGCCCCCGAAGCTGGCTCGTGCCACGTGGTTTCCCTTTAGCACCGGTTCGTGCTGAACCGGTACTAAGGGGGGGGGGGGGGGCTTTTAGTGCCTACATTTTAGCGCCGGTTACCAAACCGGCACTAAAGGGCCTTACGAACCGGTGCTATTGCCCAGTTCTGCACTAGTGACCGCATCCCATTTCATCTACAAAGATAGAGAAAAATCGACAGAGAAGGAATGCAAGGTTAAAAATATCACATCATACATAATGCACGTAAGTGTTCATCACTCATACAATAAAAAGCATCGCGAGTGGCAATCTAAGTCCATATCAGCACCTACATGACTATATCACTAAACCAACGCCAACTATCTAGGTGGACTACTCGGATGTGTAATCAGTGAAACCGGTGATCGTGGAGTCAGAGCGCGTTGGGGCATCCCCCATGGTGGACGACCAAGCGTCGTCGGGAATGTACGTCGGTGGACTCAATGGCATCGAGTCGTCACACTCCTTACGTGGTGGGGCCTTCTTTTCCTTAGCTGGAAGATTCTTCTTGGCCAGATCCTCAAAATACTTTATTAGGATCTGATGCGGGTTCCTCTCAATGAGCGCCGCCAAGCGGTTCTCGGCGAGCTTCTCCTTGACCGCGGAGTCGACCCTAATGGAAGTTGCGTCGTCGGAGGAAGACATAGCCGCGAAATCGATCGGTGCTAACACCTTTCATCACACAATGAAAAATAGCCTAAGAATCAAACATCAAAGATTACCTCTAAGCAAATTAATCATGATGGACACTATCTCACAGATATTTCGACTTTCGGTGATGGTCGAGCTAGACGAGTCCATCGTGCGTGAAAAATGTATATCACAGGACGAACTCGCACAGATCGACCGTCGTCGGCAAACGATGATTTTCTTTCTCAAAAAACAACTCTCATCTCTCTCACGTATATATGGTGGAACTCTCTTTAGTGGTGGTATATATGGTGGGCACTCTCTCCTAGATATTTTGACTTTCGGTGATATTTCAAAGTATACCACAAGAAGAACTTGCCCAGATTGACCGCCATTGGCAAAAGTCGATTTTCTTCCTCCAAAAACAACTCTCATCGATTGTCAGTGATAGTCGATCTTCCTCTGTTCCTCCTACTATGAAAAGATCACAGAGGAGGAACAGAGGAAGCACGACTCCCTACGACAAAAATCAGCACATTCCTCCGAAAACATCTTGCATCTGTCAAATATCATTGGGGTGAGCTCCATACAAACAACAAGAACTAATAGATGCAAACAACAAAAACTACAAAAAAATCAACAATTGTCTATGCATGATCAACAATTATCTATACAACATTAACAATAATTATCTACATTCATCCATCCATCTATGCATTCATGCATACATACATATATTGATACATATAAAAAACTACAAAGAAACTACTACAAAAAAATTCCATGCATTAATACATACATCCATGCATCCATACATTCATGCATACATACAAGATCGGGGAGGGGGAGACGAAGCTCACCGAGGGGGGGAGGCAGCTCGAGGGAGGTGGCGCCAGCACGGTTGGAGGCGCCGGCGGGGTGGGGGCGCCGGACAGGTGGGGCACCGGCCGAGGCGGGCGGGTGGCGGCGCCGGTGGGGCGGGGGGGGGGGGGGGGGGGGGGGGGGGGGGGGGGGGGGGGGGGGGGGGGGGGGGGGGGGGGGGGGGCGGCGGACGGGGGTGGGGTTGAGCACCGGTGGGGTCGGGTGGGCGAAGAGAAAGAGAGAGAAGTGAGAGAAGAAGAGGCCGTGGGTGGTGCTTAAGTGTTCCTCGACCTTTACCGAGAGTCTGTCAGTGCGGCTCTCGGAAAAGGTACAAACCCTAGATCTAGGGTTTATACCTTTTCTGAGAGTTACCCTCGGTAAAAGATAATACCTTAGGTCTAGGTTACCATCTCCTGAGAGTAGCTCTCAGAAAAGTCACAAATACCGAGAGCAGCACTGGGAAATGACAGTACTCCCTCGTCTGTGTGCAAGGCCTAGGCATGCAACAAGGACATCACAAAGAATTTCCCATGCCGCTACCGGGCATGATTTCATGTGGCACCTTGTTGATCTGCAATTTCCAGTGATGAAACCCTAGCGGAGCAATAAATTTCTTGAATATTGCACGCGTGACCGAAAAATGCGGGGCCGTGGCACGTGTCATGCGGTTGTCCCCTTTTAGAGCAAGAGAAGTTTCAAGGTCAATGGAGGAACATGACACACACTTCCTACACAAATCGGACACGTTCCCTCTCGATACCCAGAGACTAGCTGGGAGATGGTGCAGTTTACAAGAGGCCTCAGGAGAGGCTTACTCAAAACGCACCCAAATTTTTACTACACCCTACAGGGGCCATGTGATGACACCGTGCCAGATCCCGAGCAATCCTACCATCGTACAAATTTCCGAGGATTTCAACGGTTGCATCAGGAATGACATCGAGGTACTTCCGGTAACCCGGTGGCAGGGCATGCCCCTCCCTGGTTTGTGCAAGGCCTAGGCATGCCACAAGTACATCACAAAGGATTTCCTATGCCGCTACCGGGCATGATTTCATGTACCGCCTTGCTGGTTTGTAATTTCTGGTGATGAAACCCTAGCAGAGCAATAAATTTCTTGAATACTACATGCGTGCTCGAAAAATGTGGGGCCGTGGCATGTGTCATGCGGTTGCCCCCTTTGAGAGCACAAGAATTTCAAGGCCAACGGAGCAACGGGACCGACACTTACTGTACAAACCGGGCATGTTCCCTCTCGATACCCAAAGACTAGCTTGGAGATGGCGTGGTTACAAGCGGCCTCAGGGGGAAAATAATAATAATTGAATTAATAAAAAAACACTGGCATCCACCATTAAGAGGATGGCATATGACTTTGAATCTTCTCCGGTTTCGGCAAGAGAATATTCAAAGTGATAGTTCATCTCCTTAATAAGAGTGTAATGAATCCCGAAGCTTACTGCATCTGGACCATGCCACTATTTAAACAGGTTATGTTGCTTGTCTCTAGGAAAGGTAGGACTAAAGTTTTATGGTAGCCTTATCATTACTGAGAGCTACTCTCGGCAGCTATTCCTTTAGCGAGAGCTACTCTCGGTAAATGTACTGTTGGATCATAAAGTTAATACATATTCAAGATTGTGAACACCGAAGTTTAATTAAATTGTTGGACTATCGAACAATGTAAAGAGGTAGGCGAGGTGGAACCAAATAGGCAACCATTAGTTTTTCGAGAGCGGCTGTCGGTAAAGTAGTCAAACCGTGGACGTGCCGTTAACCTGCTCCGGATGTGCCACGTGGCAGAACGTTGTTGTGCGGCTCTACTCGGCTCTCGGCAAAAAGTGCCTTTCCCGAGTGTTGCCTTGTTGCCGAGTGGTACTCTCGGCAATTTCATGTGTTTGCCGAGGTGCTCCTTTTGGCGAGGGGAAATCTCGGCGTCTCTTACTTTGCCGAGTGCCCGTGTTTTGGCTCTCGGCGAAGACCCTGACACCCGGCGTATACGAAATTTCGAGTAGTGCACCCTCACAACAATTATTTGAATAACGATCACAAAGGTTATGAAAATGATTTTTTTCTGAAAAATAAAGGAAGATGAATAAGACCCCTGATTGACTAATAAAAACAATGAAAGCAGGAACCACACACACCACACCAAGATGAAAGAAGTGGAAGCAACAGAAGATGGTGAAACATGCAGGAATTAGACAACACACTTAAATAGCAGCACCGGCAGCATCGTCGGCCGGCGGGCGATCCCAATGTGGCTAAATTTCATGTTTTGATCCTTTTCTGAAAATTAATCGAGATATGACCCTAGTTTGAAAAAAAATCGGGATCTGGCCCTTTTGCTACCGTCAGGATCCAACCTACAGCCAAGGTTCCTGACGGTAAACTTAACTGTGCCGTCACGTTCGTTTGATGTAAAAAAAATACCCTAGCGCCGAGGTGTTTGGCAGTAGGCTGTATAAACCTCCCGCCATAGTTATTGGCGGTAGACATATGAGCTAGACGCAGGGCTAGGTAACACCACATGCATGCATGCATCATTGCATTCGAGGTCACCATGTATTCGGAATGTATTCTAGTAGCTCTTTCTCTAGCCTGCACAGTTAATACATAATAGCTCTTTTTCTAGGCTGCACAGTTAATACCCCTGGAGTACTACTTCTGTGCTAGCCCTTGTCAGTCTAGGCATGCATGTAGTCCATTGTTTTAGGATGTGTTTGGTTGCATTCTCATTCTAGCATAGTTGTTTCCTCCTCATGCATGCTCATCTCACCACTCCTCTTCATACATGCTCTCCTCATGCATGCTCTTAGTGTATTTGTGTTGAGCTAGTGTGGACTCATGCACCCTTCATACACCCTACCAAACACCCAAAAGTGGGTCGAGAAGGAAACTTTTGCTCTCATACACCCTACCAAACACACCCTTAAACACTCTGCATGCCTTGGTGCATGTTCATGCATGGTGTGCATGTCACCAATCCCATGGTGGCAGGCTTTACCGGTGGTAAAAGATCACATGCCGAGTAGGGCGGCAGAGAGACCAGTGCACATCTTTCAACAGTGAACATGCCCACTGCCATGCTATTTGGCTGTAGGGTTTCACTGCCTACCACCAAAGACCTTAGCGGTAGGGTATTTTTTTTTCTCTCGAACGGTCGTCATAGCGTAGTTAAGTCCTACCATCACTGATGTTGTCGGTAGGCTGTGTTACCCTACCGTCAAGGATCCTGACGATAGGAAAAAGGGTCAGATCTCGAAATATTTACGAACCAGGGTCTGATCTGGCTAAACTTTTCAAAAAGGGTCAAAACAGCAAAATCGGTCTCCCGATGTGGGCGAGCAGCGCCGAAGGAAGCGTTATCAACTCCCCACGCCACCCCTAGCGACGACATCCGCGTGCCTGTCGAGGTTGTCCGGCGGTGGGAGAAACAGGATCATCTCCGACCAAAAACCTGCGAGGACCCTCCACGCTGCCGCCTCCTCTCCTTCGGCTAGTCGCTTCTGGAGCTCAATGACATCCTTGAGCACTTGATGCTTCGATCTCGCGCTTAACAGCTCTAACAACTTCTGCTAGTCTGGTACTCCTCATCTGAGGCAACCGGAGGAACCGGAGAAGCAACTCCGACGAGCGCATGATCAGCGTCTTTCTTGATGGCCTTGTACAAACTCCTACACCAGCCGTGTCTTCGGGGAGCAGCACGAGAGCGTGAGCCACCAAATAGGCACAATAACACGACATGTGAGTAGCAGCAATCTTATGGCCAGAGAGTAATGGGCTTGTCTCTGATTTTTTTTAGAAAGAAGGCATACGTCCGACTTTATAAATAAAGCCAAAAGGCAAGGTAGCAACAACATCACAGATAAGTATCAAACACCCCCAAGCCCCAACGCTGGGCGAGACGACGGAGTAATGTCAGGAAGATGGCGCCCTCGCCAGTACACGGCACGTAGGCCGGAAGAGAAAGGTCCAACTGAAGCTAAAGCATTCGGCCCAAAAGAAGCAATCAAGCATCCTGCTCTTGTCTGCATAACTGATACGTCGTCGCCCGGATTTTGTAGATCAGCATAGAGAGCGCCTCTTGGTCGTCGACTTTAGTCAATGATTTCCACTGCTGTAGGAAAGCACACGATTTAAATAAGCAGTCAGATTTAAATAAGAAGAAATAAGCTTGTCTCTGATCTCATCTCAATGATGCTCATGGCAATGTGGAACACAAGAATGGTGTTGGCCATACCTTTGGCCTTATCGATGTTCCAAATATGGTTGCCGCTGCCTTGCAGTTGCAGGTTTCCAGGCAAGGGCACCACTCCATCGCTTCGTCTTACCTCATCATAGCCTTCACCGCTCTCGGTACCTCCATCTTCTGGTCAGGCAACATAGGGATGAGGCGCCCAAGAAGAGTCGGTGGTGTTCTCCTTGGGCGAAGCACCAGTACTGAGCATTGGTTCAATTTGCCTTCCCAATGGTTCAACACCATGCATCTACATTGCAGCACGCTGGCAATGCATCTCTTCATCGTAGGAGACTGCTACCAAAACGCATCGTTTGCACAGCGACAGACTAGGGCTACTTTTGTCCAGTTGGACCAAATGTAACAAGCAATATTCCTCATCACCTCAGCAAGCACGACGAGTGCAAGAACGGAAAGTAACATCACTATGTCAATGTACATATTTCCAAAGAGTATTCTATCATACCCGGGTGTAGAATGAGGATTCAGCCCAGGGTCTTTTGAAAAGCACAGCCCTTCACGCACCAGCTGAAAATGGTATCCATACCACTTTGCAATCGTTGAATTCGGGATCGATGCAACAAATATATGACTAGTAAGCAGTATCTGATGCTTCCGAGTGAAACAAACATGCTCAAGACGGGCAGCCAACTCTTTGAGTACAAGACCGGGAAGGATGAATTAAGAGTAATCATGAAGAAAGCAAAAAAGCTCATTGGCAATCACACCAAGTACCCTTTCATCATCAAAATCCTTAAGCAACATATCCCACAAAAAATGAGCCAGATGGCTGGGCGGCTGGGGACTACCAATCTAACATTTTATTCAACAAATCAGGGTTCGATCAACAAGGACATTTGGTGTACATTCAGGTTAAGTCTGAACACCACATTGGAGCTACTGGTATTTTACTGTCTATTCTAGACGATGTGAAGGGGCCAAATAGTCAATGACCGATTCTGCCATTGTGGATGTGGGATGCAATAATGAATCTAGTGGTTACAAAAGCAAAACCACGGTGGCTTGTTGTCATGGACTGTGTAAACAATTGTTCCGATCGACGCTCGAATGTAGCTCATTAATCAAAATGAAGAGGTAGGTCTAAATTTAGTGTGGACAGTACATGAGAATTAATCAAAATGAAGCGGACCCGTTTGTCATAAACTCACTTAACTGAGCCCGATCCGTCGATCAGTGTTTTTGCTAAAAGATTACCGTAGACGTGGTGTTTTTTACAAAAAAAATATATTGTAGTGTTTTTCGCAAACCTAGCCTTTAAAGTGGTGGTTTTGTGCAATTTACTCTTCAGAAACTCGACCCACCACGCCTACCTTGGCTCCGCGCAGGAATTCAGTCCCGTTCACCACAACGAATGCGGAGAAAGGACCTGGGAGTTTACGGATAGGAGGAACGTAAGCGTACCTTGGTGGGGGTGGGCACACAAGGATCTCGACGGAGCTCCGGCGCCATACGGCCTATGGTATAACCTCTTTCGAATTTCATGGGGAGCAACTAACCAAGGAGCGCTCCTTCAGGAGACTCCTCAAGGGTCACTTGGGATGAGTTGAGAGTGTGCCACTTACACGCTCGCAACCGTCGCCACGTGTTGTGCCTCTCGAAAACGAAAAAAAAACATATTTTCTTTCTTTTTTACTTCCGTGAGAGGCACGGATTTGCTTTCGCGAGGCACGGCCGTGCTTCTCGGAAAAGGAAAAAGATGCATTTTTTTTTACTTTCGCGAGAGGCACGAATTTGCTTTCATGAGAGGCATGACCGTGCATCTTAGAAACGGAAAAAACGCTTTTTTCCCTTCAGCAAGAGCCACAGGTTTGCTTTCGTGAGCGTCATGGATTCGCTTCCGCGAGAGGCCGTGCCTCTCGAAAACAAAAAAAATTATGTTTTCTGTTTTTCTTCCTTCCGTGAGAAGCATGGTCGTGCCTCTAAGAAACGACTTTTCTTTCCTTCCACGAGAGGCGTGCCCCATAGGCTGGCCGGCCCTTTCGAAGTTTAATCCCCACCGGTTTTGGGAAGATTCTAGAACCTTCCCTAAACCTTTTTTTCTTTTTTCTTACAGTTTTTCATTCCTTTTCTTTTATGTTTCTTTCTCTTTTTTTCTTTTATTTTCTGCCTTCCGCTTTTCCTCTGTATTTTTTCTTTATTTTCCTATGTTTCTTCTTCTTTTTCATTTTTCCAAACATATTTCAAAATCATTAACATTTTCTAATCAATGAACATGTTTTCGAAGTCATGAACATTTTTTCGAAATCATGAACATTTCTAAAAACTTCATAAAAATTATAATTCATGATGATTTTTCAAATTTGTCGAATGTTTTGCAATCCTAAAAACATGTTTTGAAACTCGTGAACATTTTTAAATTTTACAAACATTTTTTGAAGTTTGAGAACATTTTTTATAAATTCATGAACATTTTTTTGAAATGCATGAACGCTTCCGAATTCATGAACATTTCTTGGAATCAGCAAAAAAATTGAACCGAAGAAGTTTCTAGAAATTCTGAAACAATTTTCGAAATTCATGTATATTTTTCATTCTTGTGAATATTTTCAGAAAATTCATGAAAATTATTTAAGTTCACCAAATTTTGTTCAAATTCATGTAAATTTTTATAAGAACAATTTCAAAATTGCGCACATTTTTTTAGTATGTGGAGAATAATTAATCCGCGAACATTGTAGGTTTTCTTAAACAGTTTTTTTATTCGTGATTATTTTATCAGTTCTTGAACATTTTTTAAAATTCTCAATTATTTAGAAATTTGGAACTCTTTTTAATCTCGAATTAGTTGAAAGAGAAAAACAGAAATGAAATGAAATAAGAAAACAGGGGGCATCCCACCCTGCGCATGGGCCGGCCTAACAAGGCGCGCGGTGGGGGTGCGATTTCCCACGTCCCGGGGCGCCCAGGTCACCAAATAGGACATCGTTTGTCTAAAAACTTCGGTAGTAGCTTCCGATGGCATCACTGATTCGGAGATGTTAGAAGCGCTTTTGCATGTCGTTAAGCTATAGCTCTCGGCGAGTACCTGGGCCTACAAAAGATACATGTCACATCTGACTGTCTAAGAGTCATTTGAGTCCTCGAGGCACCCAAGATTCTAGGCGGGCAATGTATAGTGTCCAACGAGTTCAAGGCGCGAAGGAGCCTTTTCAGAGCATGCAAGTTCGCCCATGAACAGCACGATAGTAACGGTGAAGGACATAGGCTTGTCCAGATGGCAACATCATTGGGTGCATGGCGCTGTGTGTGGTTTGATTCACCACCTGAAAATTTGTGTATCCCTGTAAACATTGATCTCATGCAATAAAGGGGCGATGTGATTCTAAAAAAAAAAACCTTTGAATTTCCTCCCAATTTTTTTTTGAAACCAGTGTGCTGTTTCTTCTCTTGAGGGAATGACCATGTTGTTTACCTACACATACTCTGTAAATTGAAACGGAAATGCCCACCGCGTCTTTCTACACTGAAAATAATTTTATGACTCCCAATCTCCGCATGACAGATGCACATATGGCCTAACTATTACATCATCAAGTTTACATGAGCAGCAAGTAAAAAGATGACACGCTAAGTGTGAAATCAAACATTATCATGCCTACTATATATGAACAGACACAAGTTTTTGGCAGGCCACTCCAATCTCACCGCACTAGCTTCTAGCGGTGTCTTATCTAGTGTTCGTTGCAGTAGGTAAGCCTAGGACTACACAATCAACTTGCACATGAGAACAAGGTCTACAACATATCCATATCATGACATTTTCTCTTGTCATTGAAAACAAAATCAATTTGACCAACCTAAATAAACTCCAAAATGAATAAGAGCGTGTAAAATCTTAGGTATACTCAGTGTAACCAATTCCCTAAATTCGGTGACATATTACTTGGATGAGTAGTATTAAATCATAAATGTATTGCATGTCATACTGCGCGTGCTTTTGAACACTCGATAAAGAGAAATTGAGTTGCTCTTGTTTGGAATAAAAGCAACAATGTTGAGTTTTTTGTTGCCCACATTGTCGTACTACCCGCGGTGGCTACGGGTGCCTGCTGGACTGCTCTCATGCTAACGAATAGCCAGTTCTCAATTGCTAGCAGTGGCAGACATCGGTACCAGAGGTTGCTGGCACCAAAGCAGCGGCCGACATGCAATGAAGCTTTTGACGTGCACTTGGCGGCGGCGTGTCCGACGAGGTAATAAAGATGATTAGAATCTTGAATGCGCGATGCTGCACCAACAAATGGATACCTTGTCCTTTTTAGAATGCTGAACCACGTCGTGAGCCTGCCGGTGGGGGGCTCCGTGAAACAAACATGCTCAAGACGGGCAGCCAACTCTTTGAGTGCAAGACCGGGAAGGATGAATAAGAGTAATCATGAAGAAAGGAAAACGCACATTGGCGATCATGCCAAGTACCCTTTCATCATCAAAATCCTTAAGCAACATATCCCACATAAAGTGAGCTAGATGGCTGGCCGGCCGGGGACTACCAATCTAACATTTTATTCGACAGATTAGGGTCCGATCAACAAGGACATTTGGTGTACATTCAGGTTAAATCTGAAGACCACATTGGAGCTACTGGTATTTTACTGTCTATTCTAGACGATGTGAAGGGGGCAAATAGTCAAGGACGGATTCTGCCATTGCAGATGTGGGATGCGCTAATGAATCTAGTGGTTACAAAAGCAAAACCACGGTGGCTTGTTGTCATGCACTCTGTAAACAATTATTCCAATTGACGCCCGAATGTAGCTCATTAATCAAAATGAAGAGGTAGGTCTAAATTTAGTGTGGGCAGTACATGAGAATTTTATAGCTCTACAGTCTATACTGGCCTTGGTTAAGATTGGTCCCAATCATGTACATCTAGAGCAAAGGCGGGATCCACCGTCTATAAAATCACCTACGCGTAGTTGTGATTACCTAGGTAGGAGCCAAATCAAATGCAAGGTGCTAAAAGGAGAAACCAATGCAACTTTCTTACAGTTTAGGAATGGCAGGTCTCGGGATGATGAACCCATATGCCATTATACATGACCGTTCTTTAATTCTCTAACATGCTTTCTAATCACCAATGGTGACGATGGACCATAGTCATGATGCAACATCTGCACCGTGACTGCCATTGTGTGAAAACATATCAGCAGTGACAAGCCTCTACCTTGTGTGTCAAATTTAGTCTTTAATAGGAATAATAAAACTTGTATTATAGATGGCAGAGCAAAGCGTTAGTTAGCTAGATTATGGGAGAAGTGACAAGTGAGCCAGATGGTACGTTCATGTAACTTCCTTACAGTTTAGGAATGGCAGGTCTCAGGACGATGAACTTATAGGCCATTGTACACAACCTTTCTTCAGCTCTCTAACATGCTTTCCAATCACCAATGGTGATGAAGGACCATAGCCATGATGCAACATCTGCACACTGATTGCCATTGTGTGACTAACGTATCAGCAATGGCAACGTGCAACCTGTATTAGAGATGGTGTTAGCTAGATTAGGTTAGAAGTGACAAGTGAGCCCGATGGTACATTCATGTGTCGTCTCAGGGGCATTACAACGGTAGTAGCCCATTGTTCAAAGATTGAAGCAAGGCAATACATGATTCCGCACCTGATCCTGGGCTGCCAACTCGTCTCATCTGTCCAGCCTATTGATCTGCTTTTACTATACAGTAGTTGTTTCGCTCACGCATTCTGGCACATGTTTGCATTGTTTCAAAAAAAAAAGAATCCTACATTTTCGCTTTGCTTCTTCTGTTCTTTTAGTTCTTGTCTTCCACAAAGACAGGAGAAGATTATATTCTAATTTTGGTTAATTCTTTTGCTAAATGGGTCTTCAGTATTCAGGAATCTTGCAAAATCTGTAGAGATTTTCCATTCTAGAAAATACTTCGGAGAAGTTTCAGCAAGAAAACACATAGGAAGTCAATCTGTAAAATTGTGGTACTTAACATTGTCTGGTTAACGAGGTCATTTTACCAGGAAGATATGTCTTGAAATTTTGTTTTGCTGGTAGCCATGTTGACATACGTGAGTTACAATCTTTTTGATGTTTCCTCGGACGTACTACTTAATTGTACGATCAGCCATCCAATTTTTCAACTGCTCATTATTTTTCATAACTACTCCCTCAGTATCAAAATATAAGACATTTTTTATACTCCCTTAGTATCAAAAAACGTCTTGTATTTTGATACTGAGGGAGTACAATGTAGCACTTCCATTGAGGAATAGCGCACTCTAGCTGATCGACGAATTTTCTTGTTAGAAAGACACAAATACAGTGTCAACTGTAATTTGGCACATGGTTAATCAGCCTACGCACAAGAGTTAATCAGCATGCATGCATCTCCTCTCTCTATAGGAAAAAAAGGAGACAAATTAACACATGTGCTAGTTGGATTTTCTGTATAATCATTAAGCCAATTAACATATGATTAGCAAAGTGTGTGAGCCGAATCACTTTAGAATAATAGTCTCATGATGCTTTCTGTAACAGAGAAAAACTGTAGACAAATTTCAGAATCCCAAATCTAATTAGGATTAATACTACAAGATCAAGAGCGCCACTTATTGGTTGGGTTATCAGACAACATTCTGATTGTGACATCAAAATTGCAGCACAGACATCAGACAACATGCTTCATCCCAATAACAGCACATGGTTTTCAAAGTGGACACGCCAACTTCATTGCACTTTCCTGCCTTCTGCTGGGTGCTTCGAAAGACCAAGACGGTACTTGTGAGGAAAGCTCAAAATCAACTTTCTCTACATCATAAATTAACCACATGTGAAAACTATTGAAATTAAACAGAGGAAACATAGCTAGTTAGGATTCTACCATGTGATCTCACAGTAAATGTTAACAATGGCAATTAGTGCGTAGCAAGCTGCAAACCATCTTTACAAATATGCATGGGTTATTAACCTGGAATATCTGAAATGCCGTTAGTGTGTACATATGCCTGTCTAGCTGCTATTATTTAGAAAACTGCTCACGGTATTTTACTAGCAATTGAAACATCCGACAAATGTTTGTGATATAAGAACTTGTTAAATTTTAACTACGCATTTACAAACTACCTGTTTTCCTATTACTTCTTAATCTTAGTTCTTTCAAATGTATTGAAGCCAGTTCAGTGCATCAGAAATCACACAATGTGTAGCTTAACAGAATAACTAATAGCAAAATGATGTGGTTCATGTGCAAAACTAATCAGAGAGTTATGTATCAGGCATCATATATACACAGGAACCATCTAGTACCAAACTAACCCAATTGCTCTTATCCAAAGCATAACAATGTTGGAAAATAAAACATTAACAAACTCTACAATTACACGACGAGATGCCCGAAGAAACACGATCATATCCAGCAACCATATCAAGCCTTCTGCAAAATTAAACCAAAGGAATGTGTGGAGGAAACACCGAAACAGGGAGAACACACACAAGCTTGCAGGGGCCACCGAACTTCTTGCGCCGTAGCGGGCGGGTCTCGGGCACACTCTGGGGTTCGCCGTCGACGGCCTCCTCCAGCTTCGCCGCGTGCGTCTCCACCCCCTTGCCGACCCCGTTCAGGAACCCCACCACGCCTACCTTGGCTGCGCGCAGGAATTCAGCCGCGCTCGTCACAACGAACAGGGAGAAAGGATCGAGAGGAACATAAGCGTACCTTGGTAGGGCTGCGCGCAGAAGGACCTCGCCGGAGCTCCGGCCCCGGGGTGGACGAGGAGGCGGCGCACATGATGAGATGCACACGCGAGGGCCATGGGAGAGAATGAGGCTAGAAAGAAAAAAATTGCGAGGTAGGCTTATAACTTGGATGCTCTATTTGGGCCGACAATAGAGGCTCATACAAAAGAGGCCTATGGTATAATCTCTGTGAAACTTTTCTCAAAAAAAAGTATAATCCCTGTGAAACAGTATGGACATTCCTTCTTTTTTTGAAGGAATGACCATGATTTTTACCTACGCACTGTTATATCCTCAAGTTTATATGATCGACAAGTAAAACGATGACATGCGAAGTGTGGAATCAAACATGAGCAAAGCCTACTATGTACTTCCTCCGTTTTTAAATATAAGTCTTTCTAAAAATTTCAAATGTACTACCACATACGGATGTATATAGACATAGGAGTATTTTAGAGTGTAGATTCACTCATTTTGCTTCGTATGTAGTCAATTGTTGAAATATCTAGAAAGACAGATATTTAGGAACAGAGGAAGTATATTCGAACAGACACAGATTTCTCGGCAGGCAGCTCCAATTTTGTCGCACCTGCTTCTATCGATGTCTTATCTAGTGATCATTGCAGTAAGCTTATGACTACATAGTCAACTTCAACCAGACAAGCTTGCGTCCCGCTATATTAATATAGCAAACATCCGGTACAACCAACTATAGATGATGGGGCAGAAGTAGCATAGTCACGCCAAAACAAATGAAAGAGAAACTACAAAAGGAACAAATGCCTACAACGACGGGTCAAAAAAACCGAAGAAGTCTCGCAACCGTTGCGCCCACCAGAGAACTCTCACTAAGCTCCTATACTCCGAAGCACTGGTACTAATTAACACCTCCAAGAAGGGACACGACGATGACAACGCTACGACCAAGGGTTTCCCTCGGTACGCGACGAGGAGAAATGACAGATAGCACCTGACGCCCTCCAGGAAGGTCCAGCGGCACCCTCAGGCGCCACCACGTCGGTGTTGATCAATGAAAGAATGAATGAGCTCACTAGGATATATACAACTGATCGACCCCTTTATTCTAAAGAAAGCATGCTAATACTACATGATTAACCCACTCAATTACCAAAACTAAACTAGGATTAGCTACAATGAGCAAACTCCTCTACGCGGAAAATGCAATTGTACCCAAAATATGGGTGGGAACAATGAAAACACATGTTCAAGTGTTAAAACAAAACCCCTTTTTGTTTCTTAGAACTGATCACAGCGAAGTGTGCTGCGTGATCCAGATCCCTGCGTTCTGATTGGCCGAGCGCATCTTCACACGGATCGCCACCCCCAGACCAATCCCCACCGTCCGCTCCCCTCAGATCCAACGGTGCGCACACCCCGTCACGCGGATCGATCCCCCCTCCCGCGACGCTCCTGCCTCCAATAAAAGCCGCGCCCCCGCCGGCCTCTCAACCCACAAGCTCAGAGCATTCCGATCCAGCACCGCCGCCGCCAACACCACACCTCGAGAGCCCTCGTCGCCGGAGAAGTAGCAAGCAAGATGGCCGGAAGGAAGGGAGGCGACAGGAAGAAGGCCGTGACCAGGTCCGTGAAGGCCGGGCTCCAGTTCCCCGTCGGCCGCATCGGGCGCTACCTCAAGAAGGGCCGCTACGCCCAGCGCGTCGGCTCCGGCGCCCCCGTCTACCTCGCCGCCGTCCTCGAGTACCTCGCCGCAGAGGTACGCACAGATCTTTCCCGTCCTCCAGTGTTCTTCTGCCCTGCTCTTCTCGTGCTCGATGGGTAACTGACAGATTTGGTTTTGAATCTCAGGTGCTGGAGCTTGCCGGCAACGCAGCCAAGGACAACAAGAAGACCCGCATCATCCCCCGCCACCTTCTTCTCGCCGTCCGCAACGACCAGGAGCTCGGCAAGCTGCTCGCCGGCGTGACCATCGCCCACGGCGGCGTGATCCCCAACATCAACTCTGTGCTGCTCCCCAAGAAGTCCCCCGCCGCCGCCGAGAAGGAGGCCAAGTCGCCCAAGAAGAAGACCACCGCCAAGTCCCCCAAGAAGAAGACCGCCGCCACCAAGGAGTAGCCGCCCCTAGCCTAGTTGACTCTTAGTTCCATATCAGGGAGAAGATGAGGAGACTTTTGGTTGATTGGATCCCATATGTAAATGCTAGTCTGTAGCGGCTCTTTCATTAGTTCGATGAACAAGCCAGCAATGACTGTATTTTACCTGTGATTTAGTATGCGAGGAATGACTAAAGATGCGATTCTATCAATCATATTCTCTTGTTTATCCATGGATGTGAACAATCGTGTGAATGTTCGTTACCTGACTTTGCTTTCGAAACATTTGGTGTTCAGTTAATCTTCTGAATGTTGCTTGAAACACTCAGTTTCTGCATCCTTTCACCCCGTACCCTCTGTCAGTTTTAAACGATGATGACAGTACTAAATTGGATAAAGAAGGGTTCAAAACTCTTGCAGGCAAACATAGCGAATTAAGGCTTGACCATGCTTAATTAATTACGTGCTAGTAATTGACAAATATTATGCCAAGAAACATTATTCCAAACAATTGAACTCTGATCTTTGCCCCTCTAGTTGTTCCGGTCATAAAGCAAAAAATTCTTCCGCTTTGAGTTGAGCTAGCAAACTGAACTCTGGACAGTCAGATATACGTAACAAACCACAAACTTGAAAAACTAGACTCGTGAAGGCTCTGATTTATGTGCCACTGACCAAACGAGGTACTCCCTCTGTACATTGATATAAGACGATTCTTTAGACTTGGAATACGACTTTTCGACTGGCCGAAAACAGAATCAGATACTGGGACTTATCGACGTAAAGGGCAGAGATAGGAATAGTCAGGCCCTTCAAAGGACAAATTATCCAGTACAAGAATGTTTGCCCCAGGAGGGCCAAGATTGCTGGGTAAATAAGTAAGTTGATGCTGCGCTTCATTATCATCAATAAAACACACTATTTTCAGATAGGAAAAAGGCCGCAAAATATAACAGGTAAGTGAATAGCCAGAGGTTTCGTTCTTGGCCCTTTCTTTTTTTTACATTTAGCGCCAACTGTAACTTTGCTCTCACAATAAAAATATTTATATTTTCATATACTACAACTAAGCCTCCCAATGCGCGTAGTTTCCAAGAAAAAAAGGCAAACAAGAAAACATTAGTTGTTGATTCTGTTTCTTCATTTGTTAAATATTTTATGATTTTTTTCTACTAGCGTCGGAAGTATACATATTTTAAGTCACGCTTGGCATCGTGGTGTATTCTCATAATCTTGTTTGCCCCACCCATTTTTCCAAATTTTAAGGTCTCTTTGATTCACAGGATTCTTAAAACGTGGGAATAGGAAAAACATAGGATTGGAATGTCATGCTCATCTCCATCCTATAGGATTTTGGGTTGTTTGGTTGCATCATAGGAAAAACAAAGGATTTTTTCAAAGAGGTTTGAGTGGATGCTAGAAATCCTACAGGAAGTAGTACAAAGAAATTCTTAGGAAAAATTCCCGTAGGATTCAATCCTTTGAATCAAACAGCCAACATAAGAAAAAATCCTAAGGATTATGATCCTCCAAAATTCTTATGTAAATCCTTTGAATCAAAGGAGCCCTTAGTGTTTGTTTGACCAGCCTTTGTCTACTTTTTCGTAGCAGGTTGTAAAATAAACGTCACACCACAATCCAAAACGTGAGTTGTATGATTGTATCTTAAGAGGCGTAGTTCCCCCTTATGGCCTTACCCCCATCGCCTCGATGCATACACATAGTGATTGATTAACACCAGGGGGGGGGTGGGGGGGCGTTGGGCCTTCAACATGTGTGTATTGAGCCTGCAGCTGCACCCAAGTGACCTAACGCATCATAGGTCAACACGGTCCAGGCCCACCATCACGTTCTAGTTTTTCGTCTTCTCTCATTTCATTTTCTTCCTTTCTTTTCCCCTATTGACATTTTAGTTCGTCTGGGAGATCGAATAATTTAGAGATTCCATTTCCCATTCTAGAAAATAAAAGATAGAAAATAGTTTAGGGCTCCTTTGATTCAAAGGATTTTTGTAGAAACTTAGGAGCATTAGAATCCTTAGGATTTTTTTCCTATGATTGATATTTGATCCATAGGATGGAATTCCATAGAATTTCTAGCATCCACTCAAAATATATTTAAAAGAATCCTTTGTTTTTCCTACAATGCAATCAAACAAACCAAAATCATGTAGGATTGAGATGAGCATGTCATGCCAATCTTATGTTGTTTCTATTCCCACATTTTTACAATCTTACGAATCAAAGAGGCCCTTTATTGGCTTCATTCCTTTTTTGAGCAAAAAAGGTAGGGATGACCCCTACTGTGCCATTTTATTTATTTATAAATGATGGTGGCAATGTACATGTGGTGTCAAAGTCCATAGGGCAAGTTTACAAAGAATCCAACCATGATTGCATGCCTTCTCTAAGACTAGGCCTAGCTCTATGAATAATAAAAGAAAATGACGCTTTGAATTCAATACGTGATTTGATATTGGGCTGAATAATTCCAAAGATCTGCCCCTTTCTTTGCAACCAAATGCTCCATGGATATGTTTTCATTCCAGGCAAAAGAATGTAACTGTGGGAATTTTCTTGCCATAATGACGCACTTGTAACAGCAGTCATACACTTCACAAAACCCGCATCTGGCACAACTTTGCTAGAATAAGCTAGTGAGATTGAATTATTTTACCTTAGTGGATGATGGACATTCTTGGGATAGTAAGGCCCATCCTTACGCTCTTCCCAAGATTTGTTCTTAAGGTCATTCTTGGAGCTCTTCTTCCTCTTTCTGTTTTACCGGATCCGTTCTATCTCTTGCTTATTTGCGTGGACACAAATTGTGAGGACAATTACTTTCATCAAAATTACACACCTTTCATACTTCTAATACTAGAGGATAAGCGGTGACAGATGACTAGCGCCAGGCCGTGGAGGCCATGCGAGGAGGAGATGGGGGGCATGGGAGAAGGGGAACGAGCAGTGGCGTCGGGGATTCAGGTACCAGAGTAGTAGGAGGAGGAGGGCCGGCGAGGGAAGGTTACCTGGGTGCCGCCGTCGGCGGGGAAAAGAAGGGACACGTCGTTATCCTTTGCACGATGGGTGATTTTCCAGCCAAATCGGAGCGGGAGAGCTCAAAAACATGGGAGGGCTCGAGACGTGTTAGCGATTTCATGCATGTATTCGTTCCATTTCGGATGACTATTTCGTGTGCTCCAAAACAACCAGATTGAATTTTAGGGAATACCAAATCTAATTTGGGGCCTTTGTACACGCATCCAACCGAAACGTTAGGTAATATCAAAACATACATACATATATAAGTAAATACTACAGCTGAAAAACCAACTAGACAAGATAAAGTGAAAAAAAAAGCCTAAATGATGCACAGAAAGAAAACCAGGTGTTAATTAAAGCAAAATCCCTTCGTGATGCAAATCCCTGCGCTGTGATTGGCCGATAAGACCCTCTCGCGGATCGCACCCCCAAACCAATCCCCACCGCCCACTCCCCACAGATCCAACGGCAGGCACACTGCGTCACGCGGATCGCTCCCCCCCTGCCGCCGTCCCCACGAAGCTTCATCTCCCCAATAAAGCCGCGCCCTCGCTGGCGTCCCAACCCACAAACGCAGATCAGAGCGCATTCCGATCCCGCACCGCCGCCCACGCATCTCGAGTGGTTTCCAGTTCGCCGGAGAAGCAGCAAGCGAGATGGCCGGAAGGAAGGGCGGCGACAGGAAGAAGGCGGTGACCCGCTCCGTCAAGGCCGGGCTCCAGTTCCCCGTCGGCCGCATCGGGCGCTACCTCAAGAAGGGCCGCTACGCCCAGCGCGTCGGCTCCGGCGCCCCCGTCTACCTCGCCGCCGTCCTCGAGTACCTCGCCGCAGAGGTATGCGCCGATCTCTCCCCTCCTCGAGCCTTCGTTACTCTGTTCTCGTCGTGCTCGACTGATAACTGACCGATTTCCTTTATGAATCGCAGGTCCTGGAGCTCGCCGGCAACGCGGCCAAGGACAACAAGAAGACCCGCATCATCCCGCGCCACCTGCTGCTCGCCGTCCGCAACGACCAGGAGCTCGGCAGGCTGCTCGCCGGCGTGACCATCGCCCACGGCGGCGTGATCCCCAACATCAACTCCGTGCTGCTCCCCAAGAAGTCTCCCGCCGCTGCCGAGAAGGAGGCCAAGTCGCCCAAGAAGAAGACCTCCGCCAAGTCCCCCAAGAAGAAGGTCGCCGCCAAGGAGTAGCCGCCACCATAGACTACTATCATGACATTGCTTAGATCCATAGCAGGGATAGGAAGATGAGGTTTGGTTGATTGGATCATGTATGTAATTGCCTAGTCTGTAGTGACTTTTTCATTGGTTTGATGAACGGGCCACTGAGGGCTGTATTCTATCTCTAATTTATGTCCGGAATGGCTAAAGATGCAATCCTTTCAATCATCTTCTCTTGAGTATTCATGGCTGCAATCCATCTTGTGTATGTTTGGTTACCTGCCTTTGCTTTAGAGACTCTCAGCTTATGGTTATTAACATTTTGTACCTTCTGTCCGTTTAAGCCGATGACAGTATACTAAATTAGATACTCCTAAGTTGCTTTCAGACAAACATGGCAAGGCAAATGACAAAATCATGGCAGGCGAGCTAAACTTTGGCTAGTCAGATGTACTTAACAGACCTGAGAAACAATTAGGCAAAATGGGATACCAGAATTACTTTTGGACTGAGAAAGAGGTAGTTACTGAGAAATCAACATGCTACCGTAGAAGAATGCTTGTCACACAGGAGGGCAAACATTGCTGGATAAATAATCAAGTCGATGCTGCGCTTCATGCATCAATACAAAAAACACCATCTTCAGAAAACATTTTTTTTTTACAAAGTTACCACCGTGGAGAAAATAACAGGTAATAACCTCAGTAAGACGGTGAAATAGTCAGAGGTTTCACACATAATGTTAAAAACTAATAAGTATCCCTCTTGCCCCTTTCTCTTTTACATTTTGTGACAACTGTAACTCTGCTCTCAAAATCAAATGTTCTCATCAGAATGCAGCTAAGCATCCAATGCGCATCAACTTCTAACCTCGCATCTTACTAATTTAAGTAAAAAAGCAAGCACTAGGACATTATTTGCTAACATGATTTCTTCAATATTTCGTGAATTTTCTTCTAGTAGTGTCGGAAATATAGAACTCGGTACTTCATGATGCGCTTGAATCATGGTGTATTCTCATATTATTGTTTGCTCACCCTTTTTTGTCCACATTTTAGTGTTTGTTTGACCTGTTTTTGCTTACTTTTGTGTCTACTTTTTCAAAAGAAATTCTAAAATGAGCACATGACATTATAATTCACTAATTGCGAACTGAACCTTAGACATGTCTTCTAATATGACTGTATCTTAAGAGCATAGCTTAGCTCCCCTGTTACCCCCATCATCTCGATGCGGACGCCTAGAGATTGATTAGTATGAATTTTTGTGGGCATTGGGCCTTCAGTCTATGTGTATTGGACCTGCAGCTGCACCCAACACATAGCAGGCCGACCCAGTCCAAGCCCTCCATCGTATTATCATTTCTCTGCTTCTCTCATTTCATTTTCTTCCTTTGTTTTTCCCCATTGAAAGTTTTGTTCGATTCGAAGATCAGGTTTTCAAGAAAAGAAAAGATAGAGAATAGTTCAGAAGTTTCATTTTATCTCTAGATTTTCTTCATTGGATTAATTCTTTGGTATATGCATAGCCATCTAAATATAATTATTGATATGATATATAACCTTGTATATATTGAGGAAAAACGCAAGACACCTTTGATAAAAATCCGATCAAATATTTAAAATTTTATTTGAAAACAAAAAATAAATACAGAAAAACGAAAAGGAGAAAAACTGAACAAATCAATCAGAAGAATGTTCAACCTATGTGGTGAAAATGTTCAACGTACATTGACCAAAAGTCGACATATATTCGGAAAAATAAAAAAACAAAGAAAACAAAGATATAAAAAAAGAAAGAAAGCCGATGATAACCAGGAGAGAGAAAACATAGAAAAGGAGAAAAAAATGGACAGAAAACCAACCAGAAGGTTCCTAAAACTAATCCAGGCCTCCCATGGAGGGTTCTGAAATCCGCTTAAATGAGTCAGCCCACTCAGCAAACACACAACAATTTCTGTCGCAGTAAGCGAGATATAGCTCACCCAGGCACAACCAGAAGCTGCTATGCAATGTCTATTGCGTGTGTTAATGTTGTGGCGCTCACCTGGGTTGGCCCATAAGAACGTTGAGCTGCCAAAGCGATGTATATTTGTTCACTGAAAAAACTATGAGTTCGTAGACACAAAACCAGCCAAGTGGTTGCTATTAGTGCACAAAACCCATCAATATGTACATGTATTTATCTTAATATATTTCTTAGTTGTGTGCATCTAACTAAAAAAGGAAAGTAAACAATTTTGAGAGTGCATATAGACCCTAATTGTATTTTGTTATGATGATGATATGTTTAGTTGGACTAACGGTGTTTGTCAAATTTATTTGACGACATTGGTTCCTTGGTGAAAAGGAAGGAGATGGTTCTCCCCTCCCCCATCCCCAAAATGTGCCGGTTTGTCGAAGGACTCAAAGTATTGTCTGGTTTATTTAAATCTTAGGAAAGTCGCGCTATTAAGAGGAGTTGAGGTTGCATCATTGTGGGGATCATGCCTAGTAAAAACCGTTCAGTAACCCCCCCCCCCAACCCTCCCTGTCTTTGGGTCCATTGGAGATGCTCTTAAAAGAAAACGATGTGAGTTGGTTTGGAGAGTGGACTTCATCAATCGGGAAACAAGATGGCAGTTGGAATTCAGATGCAACGAAGGCAGCATCATAGCGAAAGTATGCCGAGCTCGTCGTGGCTTTAATGCATAAAGAGGCGTGGAGCCGGAGGGTCAAACGTGAAGCACATTAGTGCCGGTTTGAATTTGAGCCGGCACTAATGTATACATTAGTGCCGGTTCCGACGGCTAGCCCGGCCGCTTTCATTAGTACCGGTTCGTGGTGAACCTTTATCACCGGTTCGTGCCACGAACCGGTACTAATGAGAGTGGTGGCAGGATGTTGTCAGACTGGGGCCCCTCCAGCCCCTTTAGTACCGGTTCTTGACACGAACCGGTACTAAAAGGCGTCCTACATAAACCCTTCGTCCACCCGAGCTCGCTCTATTCTTCCCCTTTTCCCTCTCCTCTCTGTTCTTCCCCTCTTCCTCTCGAGCTCATCACACATTTTGCCCAAAATTTGTCAAGATTTGAAGGCCCCCATCCATTCAAATGATCACAAAGGTTAGCAACTTTGTTGATGTGACCCCATGTGCCTTTGCAAATGATACTGTTAATACAACAAATCATCAAGGAATAAATGAGAGATATGTCGTGCCCACACGACGTCAGAAAAGGAGAGAGCATGTTGTTGTTTATAACACCCACCAGGCAGTTCAGGCGAACAAGTTTTATCATGGCAGCAAGATGATGCCAAGTAAATTTAAGGGGGAAACTTCAATCCGAACTGCACCAACGGATGATGTTGAGCCAGAGTTCAGAACACCATGTTGATACGTGATGAGTACAACATGTGCGTGCGTTGGTTATTCAAAGTCAAGTCAATGTTACGTGAAGGAGTACTGGTTAGTTTTGGATTCTTGCGATCAGCTTGCCGGATCTTTTTAAATTAGTTAATTCCTAATTAGTAGAGATAGGAGAGAGAAAGTCCTTTTGTTTAAGTCGGTTTGGAAACCAACTCACGATAGAGTCGGGCTGAGCCCTTGTATCGTGTGCCTGCGTGCACCATATAAAAGGGAGGCTGTGCCTCGTGTAAGGGGTGGGTTTTATTTTGCTGTTAGTCACGGACAAGTCGGGGTATCTTCCCGTACGAGTTAATATCAGTTGATAAGTTGATTACTTTGTGAATTCAGGCTAGCAGATTGGAGGCATCTAGCTCTAATTTGTTGCTGATCTTTCTAAAGATCGTCCACGTACTTCCTCTTATTGGGCGTGCGTGTTATTTCTGTGGTGATTGCATCTACAAGATCGCGAGTGCCACGTTGTTTCGGGAGACACCGTACCGTGAAAGATTTGGGATAATTATTCGCGCCATTGTTTTTCTGTCAACGGTCGCATCATTTGTCCTTTCATCTCCTTTGTCCTTTCATCTCTCATTGCTAGATTAGCTCTTGCAATGCTTTATATAGTGATTAATTTGTGAGTTTAGTAATTTGGGAGGATATATATATATATATATGTGCTAGTATTTGATTTATATGCAATTTGAGGTCAAAAATAACACTTAGTTTGCATATGTAGGTGTGGTTTACTTAGTGCCTTCTAAATCTCCGTCGTAACCACCGTCGATCGCCCGCACCGTCCCGTCGCCGGCACCACCTTGTGGTGAGCCTCTTGTTCATGAAATTTTATATAAAAATTGATGTTTGTGTGATTTGGATATATAGTTACTCGTATAATTATCTTACCCGTACGTTGTTTGTTATACATATAGTGCCATGGTTTTGATATCCGTCCCCGTCGGCCCTCGTCCTTGTTATGATTATGCGATCAAGTTGACATAGAATTTTTTTCTAGGAGGTATGTGAACCGGAAATTCCAACCGACCCTATTGTCGAGAGGTTAAATTTAGTTGAAAGAGAAAACGAGTACTTGAAAGAAAAATTGAAAAGAATTGAGGGGGAGAAGATGGAATTGGAGTTGCATGTTGCCGATGTCGTCGATGATCACAAGATCAAGATGGAGAAAATGCGCTTGAAGATTAGAAAGATTAGAAAATATGCCATCGATAGTGAGGCTTGGTATCATTATGCTGTTGGATCCATTGTTACCTTAGTTGCGATCTTGATCGTATTTGTTGTTGCATTTAAATGCTTTAGCTAGAGAGTTATTTGTTTGTTGCATTTAAGTGTTGTATGAACTTTATGTATGAACTTGTATTAATTTGGTCTATTCGGTGTTGTGTAATGAAGATGAGCCGGCAATGGATGTACGATGACCGATGCTCTCCCCAGTTCGTTGAGGGCGTGCATACTTTTCTGCTTGCGGCTGAGGCAAACAAGCGGGCGGATGGTTTTATGCCTTGTCCATGTGCTGGCTGTAAGAATGGTCACAATTACTCTACGTCAAGAACCATTCACGTCCACCTGTTTGAGTCCGGTTTCATGCCCCACTATAATGTTTGGACCAAGCACGGAGAAAGAGGGGTTATGATGGAAGACAATGAAGAAGAAGAGGACGACGACAGCTATCCTGGCCATGGGTTCCCTGAATACGATGATACAACAATGGGGGAAGAAGCTGAGCCGGTAATGCGGGAAGAAGCTGAGCCGGCAATGCGGGAAGAAGCTGAAGAAGAGGCATCAGATGAGCCCGTTGATGATCTAGGTCGGGCCATTGCCGATGCAAAGAGAAACTGCGCAAGTGATTTGGAGAAGAAGAAGTTGCAGCGCATGTTAGAGGATCACAAAAAATTGTTGTACCCGAATTGCGTAGGTGACAAGAAAAAGCTGGGCACCACACTGGAATTGCTGCAATGGAAGGCAGAGAATGGTGTATCTGACAAGGGATTTGGAAAGTTGCTGGTAATGATAAAGGATATGCTTCCAAAGGACAACGAATTGCCCGAGAGTACGTACGAAGCAAAGAAGGTTGTCTGCCCTCTAGGGTTAGAGGTGCAGAAGATACATGCATGCCCTAATGATTGCATCCTCTACCGCGGTGAGTACGAGGATTTGAACGCTTGCCCGGTATGTGGTGCATTGCGCTATAAGATCAGCCGCGATGACCCTGGTGATGTCGAGGGCGAGCGCCCCAGGAAGAAGATTCCTGCCAAGGTGATGTGGTATGCTCCTATAATACCACGGTTGAAACGTTTGTTCCAAAACAAAGAGCATGCCAAGGCGATGCGATGGCACAGAGAAGACCGTAAGAAAGACGGAAAGTTGAGAGTACCCGCTGACGGGTCGCAGTGGAGAAAAATCGAAAGAAAGTACGGGAAGGAGTTTGCAGATGACGCAAGGAGCGTATGGTTTGGTCTAAGCGCAGATGGCATTAATCCTTTTGGGGAGCAGAGCAGCAACCATAGCACCTGGCCTGTGACTCTATGTTTGTATAACCTTCCTCCTTGGTTGTGCATGAAGCGGAAGTTCATTATGATGCCAGTGCTCATCCAAGGCCCTAAGCAACCCGGCAACGACATTGATGTGTACCTAAGGCCATTAGTTGAAGAACTCTTACAACTGTGGAATGGAACAGGTGTACGTGCGTGGGATGAGCACATGGGGGAAGAATTTGACCTAAAGGCGTTGCTGTTCGTGACCATCAATGATTGGCCTGCTCTCAGTAACCTTTCAGGACAGACAAACAAGGGATACCGCGCATGCACGCACTGTTTGGACGATACCGACAGTATATATTTGGCTAATTGTAAGAAGAATGTGTACCTGGGACATCGTCGATTTCTTCCGAGCAGGCATCCCGTAAGAAAGAAAGGCAAGCATTTCAAAGGTGAGGCGGATCACCGGACGAAGCCTCGCCACCGTACTGGTGCTGATGTACATGATATGGTCAAGGATTTGAACATTGAGTTTTGTATTGACTTTATTCGTGACCTTAAGCCGATTGGTGTTTCTGAATCGCGGCATAAGGGCAGACTAGATGGAAAAAGGCACGCTAGGAGGGGAACAAATAATATGTATGGACGGACATTCTCTCACTGAAGCACACTACACAGTTCTAAAGAATTCCGTCTTGGTGGCTCCGTATATGGATGAACACAAGAATTTGCTACGCTCCAAACACCCGGAGCGGTCTGATGACTGGATTACACGTGAACAAACCAGGAGTTTCGCCAGCTGGTTGCAGACACGTACCATGCATGACACCTCTATTGAAGATGACCTGTACTTGCTGTCCCAGATACCATCTTCGAATATAATGACTTTCAAAGGGTACGAGATAAATGGTAATACATTTTACACGATCGCCCAAGATAAGAAGAGCACCAACCAAAACAGTGGTGTCCGCTTTGATACAGAAACCAAGACGGGAAAGGAAACATATTATGGTTATATACAGGACATATGGGAACTTGACTATCGACGTGGTTTGAAGGTCCCTTTGTTTCGGTGCAAATGGGTCAATATGACACGAGGCGGGGTAACGGAAGACCCGCAGTACGGAATGACAACAGTGGATCTCAACAATCTTGCGTATGCAGACGAACCATTCGTCCTAGCCAATGATGTGGCATAGGTTTTCTATGTGAAGGACATGTCTACCAAGCCAAGAAAAAGAAAAGATAAGGAAGC
Source organism: Triticum urartu (assembly GCF_003073215.2). Classification (NCBI taxonomy): domain Eukaryota; kingdom Viridiplantae; phylum Streptophyta; class Magnoliopsida; order Poales; family Poaceae; genus Triticum; species Triticum urartu. The sequence goes on along the minus strand of NC_053027.1, from coordinate 23,048,473 downwards.
GGATGCATCGTACCATGAGCCAAAGCGGCACATAGTTCTTTCTGGGAAGAGAAACATCGTGGGAGTGGATGACAAGACAGACAAGTCAGAAGATTATGAAAAGTTTGATGAAATTGCTCCATTCACAGTGAATATTGACCCGAGCATCCCGTTAAATGATGAAGATTTTCCATGGTTACGGCGCAAAGGGACACACGCGAAGAAAAAGTTTCACACCCAAAGATCTGGGATGTGATCGGCTTCACTATCATCACTTTCTTCTGTGTTTCACACCCAGAAGGGAATCTCTGTAATAGTTAGGGTAGTTATGTGTTTTGGCATTTGAAACGCGAAGAAATTTTATGTGCAAACAAATTCTTTCATGCCTTTACTGATTTTTAAAGTTAAGTTATTCACAAACTAGTGATTCACACTAATTTCAAATAATTCAAAATTTAAACTATTTAAATTTGAAAACTACGGGCACTAACACAAAGTAATTTAAACTATTCGAATTTGAAAACTACGGGCACTAACACAAAGTTTGTAAATTTTTGTACCTAAAGCAAAAAACAACACAAAAATAAATAAAGCAAAAAAAAAGCCTGCCTACTAGGCCAGAGCGGCCTACATACGACTAGAAACCCAACCTGTTGTTGGGCCAGGATGCAGGCCCGCAAAGGCCCAGTAGGCCCACATGGCAGCACAGAACATGTAGGCCCAGTAGGCCTGCTTCGGAGAGGAGCTCGAGAGAGCTACCACACGGGGGTTTATAAACCAGTGCGGTCGCCCCTCGGCTAGCGAGGTGGGACTATACTTGCCGCACCGCACCTGCGCCAACGCACCCCCTTTAGTACCGGGTCGTGGCACCAACCGGTACTAAGGGGGGGGGGGGCTTTAGTATCGGTTGGTGCCACCACCCGGTACTAAAGGGGGTCGCTTCCCGCCGCTTGGCCTAGCCAAAACAGGCCTTTAGTACCGGTTGGTGGCTCCAACCGGTACTAAAGGCCCCTCCTATATAAACAACACTTACGAAAATTTCAGTTTCTCATCTGCTTCTTCTCCTCTGCCCCGTCGCCCGCCGCCCCCGTCTCCACCCTCGTCGCTGCCCCGTCCCCGTCGTTGCCGCCCCGTCGTCCACGTCCCCGTCGTCCCTGTCGTCACCGCCGCGCCGTCCCGGTCCGTCCCGCGTCGTCCCCGTCCCCGTCATCGCCGCCCCGTCCCCGTCGTCGCCGCCCCGTCCCTGTCCCCGTTGTCGTCATCCCCGTCGTCGCCACGCCCGTCGCCATCCCCGTCGCCGCGCGCCCCCCGTCGCCGCCCCTCGTCGCCTCTCGCCTCGCCGGTGAGCGCACACACACACATACATTTTTTTGTTTTTTAGAGTTATACAAATAGTTAGAAATTTTTCTGTTTTTTAGAAATTGTTAGAAATTTTTCTGTTTTTCAGAAATAGTTAGAAATGTTAGAATTGTTAGAATAGTTAGAAATGTTAGAATTGTTAGAATAGTTAGAAATGTTAGAATTGTTAGAAATTTTTCTGTTTTTTAGTTATAGAAATAGTTGTAAAAAAGTTAGAATTGTTAGAAATTTTTCTGTTATTTAGTTATAGAAATGGTTATAAAAAAGTTAGAAATTTTTCTTTTTTTTAGTTCTAGAAATATTAGAAATGTTATACAAATGTTAGTTATATATATAGAAATGTTATAATTTCTTCTTCTTCTTTTTAGTTATAGAAATATTAGAAATGTTATAGAAATGTTAGTTATATATAGCATTGTTAGAAATGTTATAGAAATGTTAGTTATATAGAAATGTTTGAAATTTTAGTTATCAAAATCCAATCATTAAACAAATGTTACTTTTTGCGGGCATATAGCTAGTATTTGTTCTCGACGATGCCCGGCCCGCATCCTCGCCGTCGACACGTCCGCGACGATGTCCGGCTGACCCATGTCCGGGACTGGGCTCCGCCGGGCTGGCACTGGGAGGTGCTGCCTGGAGGGGCGCGCCGCTTGATGAGGAACCCGGCCCCGAGTCCCGTCGTTGACCCTGATCTCGTTTGGTGGCGTTCGCGTGGGCCAGTTTCGGTGCGGAGGGAGCCGGCCCCGCCGGAGGTGGTACGTCGCCGTATCAGGGAGGAGGACGAGCACGTCCATCGCTACATGGTTGCATTAGAGGGCGGTAGGTTCTCCAATACCTGGCAGTTTCTTCAGGGATCTCACTTCAGCTATGATCCTGTGAGGGTTCCTTCTCTTTGGGTATCCACCGCCCGCGCCGCAGGAACCGCGAGTGTCCTAGATTCTTCTGTAGTATTCGATCTTTATTAGCTACCTAGCCAGTGATGTATTCGAGATTATATCTATTATTCGAGACGATGTTTTCGAGATTATATCTATTATTCAAGACGATGTATTCGAGATCATATGTATTATTCGAGACGATGTAATTTGAATAATAAATTGTTTTATATTTCTTTTGGATTAGTTAAATAAAAGCTATGGCGGACAATACCGGCAGAGAGGGAGAACAGACCCTGTTCGATATGATACGCCATCCTCACGGGCCATATGATGATCAGAATGAAAAAGATTATGACGGCTCCGAATTTTGTAAACAACACCGGAGAGGGTGATATCATATTCGATCGCGATGACCGAATTGATGAAGTCATGAACTACGATTATGATGATGATGAAGAAAATGTTGATCTTGAAACAACAAAGACCGGCGAGGTATATATATTTATATAAGCAGGCATCTGGTGATCATCACATGTTTTAAATGAGTTGAAGATATATATTAATGAATCGATCTTTCTTCTTTCAGCCATCCGGATCGAGCAAATCTTCAGACAACAGGACGAAACGAGGCCCAAACAAAAAGTTGAAGGAGGGCGTAAAGTACAATATCGAGGCAATCAGACCTAATGGCGAACCATTCATGCCTAAGAAGATTGCGGACAAGTTCGTTTGTTAGTGCGGAGTTCTTGTGAAGGACCAACTCCCGATCTCCCTTCAAGAATGGAGAGAGCCAGCAAAGCCACGTCCAAATGTTGCTTTTGTCGACGACAGACAAAAAAGTCTGCTTTGGGATACTCTCATGAAACATTTCACCCTACCAGATCATTTCACAGATGCAGATGTGGAGAAAGTCAAGGACGCCGCTCCTAAGAAGATGGCGGTTGCATTCAAGAACCACAAGAATCGTGTATGGGACAAGTACATCAAGGATGGAAGGAAGACTCCAGTATTCGAGGGAACACTAGAGAATCAAAGTGCTCATTGGGACGATTTCGTGAAATTCAAGGATTCAGAATTAGCTAAGGAACGGTCGAGAATAAACAAGAAGAATGCCGAAAAAAAAGGATAAGTTCCATAAGCCGGGGCCAGGTGGCTACGCGGTGGCAATGCCTAAGTGGGATAAGTCTGAGAAAGAGATGGAGGATGCAGGTGTCACTCCGGTTACTAAGAGCTGGCCCCTCAGGTGCAAGACTTGGTTCTATGCACATGAGGGGGAGTTGGACCCGAAGACAGGCAAAGTTTCGACGAAGGCATGTCTGAACGGAGCCGACGATAAGATACTTGTTGCAATAGAAGAGGCTCGAACGGGGGTGTTCCAGCCCAACAGAGAGAACGACGAGCTTACACATGCCCTGGGAAATCCTGAACACCTGGGAAGAACACGAGGCAAGGGCGCTATTCCGTGGTATGAGGGGTTTTCGGACTGGAACACCGACTACAGAACCCGTGCGAGAAGGAAGATTGCGGAGGAGAAGCAGAGGAAGATGGAGGAGGAGAAGAGGAAGCTGGACTATGAACGCCTTCAAGGCCTAGAATCAGCGCACGCGGACTTGGCAGTCAAATTCCAGCGGCAGCAGGAGCAGATCGACTCACTTAGCCAGCAAAGGGGGTCTCAGCAGCTGCAGTAGCTAGCGGATGATCCAGCATTGGATAGCACCGCCCCATCCATGCCTAGAAGCAGCGTGGGTTCCGCCCCGGGCGACGCAATGCTGGATAGATACCCCGTGGATGACATCACAGAGAACACTAATTGCGAGCTACATTTCAAAATGAAGAACATATCCATGAAGGTGGCAGACGCCGTTGCTTTTACAAATCCCCCCGAGGCAACCTTCCATTGCAACCCGATTCCAGCGGGCTATGCTCGTGTCTTGGTTGATGAGGTGGTGGACCCATATTCGAGGCTACAGCTTGACATTCCTGGAGGTGACGACGAGCCACATTGAGAGAGGCCATACATCGTGTCATCCTATGGAGAAAGGATAGCATCGTCTTTCGAAGGCCACCGACAACGCGTCACCCGACTCCTCGTCGAAGTCCGCCACCGAGTCAGCAGACTCCCGCTCCTCCAAGTCCACCAACGCGTGAGGCCACTCCTCCTCCTCCAAGTCCGGCAAAGTGTCAGGCCACTCCTCCTCCAAGTCCGACACAGCGTCAGACGTCCACTCCTCCTCCAAGTCCGGCACAACCTCAGGACACTCCTCCTCCAAGTCCGGCACAGTTTCAGGCCACTCCTCCTCGTCCAACTCAGCCCTGTCAGTCGTCTCCGCCGCCTCAGCAATCGCAGAAGAGACACCCCGCAGCTATGGTGCGTAGCGGTACGAGTTGAGGTCATAGTACAGGAAGTACAGGCGGAGGCAAGCGATATAAATATGGTCCAAGCGTCACTACTCCTCTTCCTCAGAGGGCTTACGACAAGACCGAGGAGCAAACCAATGCCATAGTGCGGGCATAAGTCGACGCCCATTTTGGACCGAAACCGCCATCGCCGCCAAGGGAGAAAGTGCCTGTGGAAAAGATTGACCACTTCATTCGTATGGCTCAACCACCAGCTTCTAAGCCTGTTGACATAGACTATGAGCACCACATCAGGAAGTTAAATCGAGCACGTCTACAGAAGGAGGCGAGCTCGAGCTCGAGCAAACAACAAGCAGCTGTCAAAAAATGCGGGAAAACAATTGCCCAGCTGGGGGAACAGGCGGCGCAATCGATCCCCCGCTTGTTGTGCCAGCAACACGTGACAGTACGCGCGCCCAATATTATTGTGGGCAAACAGTTTACGTTCCCGAGGTGGGCGATGTGGTAATAACCCAGGAGCATATAATGCAGGCTGAAATTCTCAACATCACTGTTGGACAACTCCTCGAGATCGAGGACATGCCTGTGCTTAGAGAGGAGGAAATAAAATGGAAATATGTCCGGGGCGAACCTTTGGTCAAGCCAGAAGAGGTCAAGAAGCTCCCAACGAGAATGTATGAATTGCATCAATGGTACATGGACATTACCAAGAGATCCAATCGAGAGTCCCTCATGGTGAATGTCGAGAAGGATCATTACTACCATCAGAAAGCTGTGGCCGTTGAGTATTCTGAACTGTTTCAGTTATACAGTCAAGACGCACTCGACAAATCTATCGTCAGTTGCTATTGTCTGTAAGTGATTTCTTTCTGTAATTTAAGTCTCAAGTTAGCTGTAGTGATCCTTTTGATCAATCATTACCTGTAATTATCCTTACTATATTCTTTTCTGTTGTATTATGCAGGATGAAGATGTATGAAATGAAAAAGGGTGGATGCTATGGCATTGGGTTCATTGACCCAAACACCGTTAATGAATACACATGGAAAATAGATCCATATCATAAAAAGCATGTAGAGGACAGCATGTTAGAGTTCTTGAAGCGCCTCAAATACAATGAAGATATACTACTTTCTTACAACTTCCAGTGAGTCACACTGTCTTGTACTACAAATTCTCTGTTTTTGCCTACTAGCTAGCTACATATTTTTGCTTACATATGTCCGCTTAATTAAGACATGCAAACGTGTGTGCGTGCAGATTTCACTGGATCTTGTGTATCATTAAAGTTGATGCCAGAACAGTCGAAATACTGGACTCATTACTTAAAAAACAAAGTGACTATAACATCTTGTTTGGGATAGTCAACATGTAATTTCAATCATTATTAACTATATATCTCGGCCTATTTAGTTCGTCATTTCATGATATGAACTATTTAGTTAATAACCCCTTTATTCATTTTCTTTTTTCGGCGGGCAGGGCTTGGGCAAGGTTCATCAGCGTCACTCCAGGCGAATGGAAACAAAATCTGAAATGGTTTCGACCCAAGGTAAGTAATTAAGTAGTACTAGCTAGCTAGCTAGCTGCCATCTCTTTAATTATCATGCTTAATTAATTATTATCTGATCAAATTCCATTCTCGTAAAGGCCTTGAAGTAGGCGCAGGGGACTGATCTGTGTGCATTCTGCGACTGCGAGAACATTCGCATGATGGCATCCGAAAGGAGCAGATCTCAAAGACAGGAATAGGTACGCTTGTCAGAACACTATTCACAATTTTTACACCATTATCGATATCTAGTCACACAACTAATACACATGCATATTGATCTCCTTCTTAACAGTTCAGAGAGGTGCGGGACAAGCTCCTAGAAACGGAGCGCGTAGAAGCACTTCAAGAGGAAACAGTGGGATTTTTGCTCGACCAGGTCATAAATCCGAAGGGAGAATACTATTACCCGCTACCGCCCCCATGAACCACTTCCAATTGTCATCGTGCTCCGAAGGCACCAATTAGGCTAATGCCACTGGCTCCGAAGACAACATGCATATGTAGGAGAAATTATATATAGCTATACATGTGTGTATGTGTGAATTAATATGGTGGTTTGTGAGACATTGATGCATGATATATATATGATTGGTTCTACTAGAAATTCTATATATATATATATATATATATATATATATATGCATAACATGTACAATGTGTAGTATCGTAAAATACCAGCAAACAAAAAAGAATTAAAATAGAAAACACAAAATTAAATGAAAAACAAATCATAAAACCAAAAAAACCCCAAACCTTTTAGTACCGGTTGGTGTTACCAACCGGTACTAAAGGGCTCCCGGCCCCCGGAGCTGACTCGTGCCACGTGGTTGCCCTTTAGCACCGGTTTGTGCTGAACCGGTACTAGGGGGGGGGGGCTTTAGTGCCCACACTTTAGCGCCGGTTATGGAACCAGCACTAAAGGATTTTACGAACCGGTGCTATTGTCCGGTTCTGCACTAGTGGCGGTTCCCATTTGGTTGTTTGTTTTTGCGAAGAATATCTCGCTTATTGCTAGATATACCATGTACTCGCCTCTAGCAATCTCGACATGGGTCATGGCTCGGGCAACGTATGGGAGTTTGCCTCCCTGGTTTTGCCTCTTGTTTTCTACGGGATGGATGGTTTATGTGCATATATTTTCTGTTTAACTTTCGTTTCCCACTATTTTTTTTCTTGTTTTCCTGTTTCTTTCACCTTAATTTTTCTTTCGTATTTATTTTTCTATTCCTTTTTTCTTTTTTATACATTTATTGTTTTCCCTTTTGGGGTTTCCTTTCTCCTGTTTTTTCTGTTTATTTCTTTTTGCCTTTTCCCATACCATTTATGAAATCACTTTATAAAAAATGGTCCCCATGTATCAAGATATGTTTTGTCATGCACTCCCTCCGTTCCATTATGTACTGCATATAGATTTTTTTAAAAGTCAAACCTCACCAACTTAGACCTATTTTTTAAAGAAAAACATTGACATCTAAATTGCCAAACATATATATCATTATACTCCTCATAAGAGATAGTCTCATACTACCTCCGTCCAGAAATAATTGTCGCTCAAACGGATGTATGAAGATGTATTTTAGTGCTAGATACATTTGTTTGAGCGATAGTTATTTTTGGACGGAGGGGGTATTTTATATATTTGGTATTCCATATATAAATATTTATCTCTATAAATTTGGTCAAATTTGCAAAGTTTGACTTTTCAAAAAATCTATATGCACTACATATTGGAACGGAGAGAGTATTAAAAATGTGCATGTGTATTAAAAACGTTCAACATGTATTAATATTTTATTATGTATTAAAAATATTAGCTACTTATTAAAAGATGTTCTTTGTGTATTAAAGAATCATTTATTGTTTAAAATTTTTGACGTATTTCAAGAATGTTTTACAATTTATTGAAAATGACAAGACTTTACTTAAAAAACATTATTGTGTGTAAAAATATTTATATTTCTCTAACAATAATCCACTTGTTTTTTAAAAAGACCATGTACTAAACATGTTCTTCGTGTACTAAGAAAATGTATTTTGGGTATTAAAAATAATTAAACTTTATTGGAATTATTCATCCTGTATTTAATAATATTCATCATGAATCATCACAAAACACCCGCCTAGTGCCTAGTGCCTTTCGATCTGGACCTTTAGTACAAACCATTAACAAGGTTCTATGTATGGATACTATTTCATGAACAAAATCAGGAAAAAAAGACACAAAAGATCTTAGAAACCAAACACAATTGGTTTGAATGATATTTTGTTTTATTTTGAGAAACTTCCATATTATAAATTTAAAAGATTAAAAACAATAAAGTTGCTAAGATAGAGTATTCTATTTTACTCTAATCACATATTGTATTTATTTTGAACTTCTAATCTCTAACAACCTTCTATCTATGAATGTTATTTCAGGAACAAAATCAGCATGAAAGAAATTGAAATGATTATAGAAACCAAACACAACTGGTTTTCTTTTTGAGAAACAGCCTATAAAATTAAAAGATAAATAGAAAAAATAATTGTTAATCGTAAAAAATCTCTATTTATTCGCAGCATATCTGAGCTTAAAATTTGTACAATGTAGTACCTTGAGGATTTGCTACATCTCTTTTGGGGTGATGTTGTTGACTTGATGGCTAAATCTGTTACATTGTAGGATGAGAATCCAAAAGCACACATGGAGGAAATGCGAACCACAACTGGAGTGAATAAATGAGGTCGGGATGAAACTTTTGTCGGCGCAAGGTGCTTTTCTTCATGATCATCAAGGATACTAAGTATCAAGTCAGAAATGTAAGACCATGGAGTTTGTTATATGTCGCCAAGGAAGTGCCCGAGATCATATGGCTATCTTCACTATAGAAAGAAAACAATAACTGGTAGTCTTGTTTGTGTTGGACACGCTGATTATTACATGTTGGTACACTCATTTTCCAAGCTTGCAGAGGTTGATATTAGGGTTATTCATGCTAGTGTGCTAAAACTTGAGGAGACTTGCCTAGATAGAAGAAAGAATAGGCAGAAGCTTGGATGCCTTGCAGAATCTACCAAGCTAAGCAAATGATGCTCAAAGACATGTTTCAGGCTGCCGTTTTGGATGGATTGCCAATTTGCCAAGTCAGTAAACTGGTGATGGGTTATCATTCTATTGTCGAGAAAAGAGATTATGTTTGTAGTTCGGGTCTCATGATCCTGAACCAGAAGGGTCCAAATAGCGGACTCTCTTGCAAGATCTTGCTAAAAAAGTGACCAGGAACACCAAACTGTATCTGTACTTGTACCAACGATTCCCATGGAGATGCCCGTACACCCCTAGTTCTCTTTGGTGCAAGCTTTGCCAAAAAGTTCTGTATAGTCATCGCCTGCCAGATTTACCAGCTCCAATGTAAGAAATATCCATGGCCAAGGCCACCAGGAGGTTCATTTTAGTTTACCAGTTTTCACTCTTTCTTACTAATGGAAAACCCACATCACGGTTTGTAGCTAGGCATATGTGGTTCGTAGTCCTTGTGTTGCCAAGAAATGGTTGGCGCCTATGGTCACTGCTTATATCGTCAATTGTTATTTTTAATACTTGGTTTTTTTTTCCTCCGCATAGGCATGGCTTTGGTCTTATATGACTTTGCTTTTTGCCGGTGTGGTCGGTTAGTGCGTGTGTTTATTGGTTGTGTGCATCCTAATTATGCAGAGGCCGGGTGTGTTTAAATTATGATTGTATCCCTCCATGCTACGTTACGAGTCAATAAGAAAACACCCTTTTTGAAAAAAAAACTAGGCATATGTTGTTGTACCAGAATGTTTTCGCCTCATGTCCATGGAGCCTTGGTTCTTTTTTACTACTGGATTTAGCTAAGGGTATACCTCAAGTTGTATTGGTTCTCTTGTACCTCAACTGCATCTTTAGCGCTGCAAGTTGTTCCTTCAGACAATCAAATCATTTTTTTCCACTCCACCTTTTCTATTTGTCGAGCTTCAGTCCCCTCTAATCATTTCTCTCATTCTGACTTCTGTTTTTTGGCAGGAAAATGCGTTCATCTGCATTTGTGGCTTTTGCATCTATTTTGACTTTAACAGCAGGAGCTCTGCTTCTGCATTAACAGGGGAAGGGATCATTTGCTAAAGATCAAGAAAATTTGAAATGAAAATGATTCAAGCAGGACCCAGCTAAAACCGCCAAATTTAGCATTGCATTCACCTAGCAATCCTCTCCAAATATTCCGTCAAACTCCCTATGATATCCGCAAGGTTTGAATGCATGTCAACTACAGTGGCAGCTCAAATGCCTCTGTTCCTGGCACTGCTTGTTGCACCCTCCGAAATTTTCAAATTCCTCCAGGCTGCCTCGCAGCATGATGTCCGTTTGCTTTTATATGGCACCAACGGTAGAGGTTTGAATTTTTTATATGGCGCCAAAATGAGTAGAGAAAATGAGAAAGCTAACAAAGCCTGGACATTAATTTTTGATATGACGCAAGATTCATGAACTAACTATAGAAATTCAAACTAAAAACTTCTATGTAAAGAATCTGATGTGACATGCAAGCACACCTTGAACATTAAAGTAAACAACAACAATACTATTTCTTCAGATTCACGCGGCACAACTCTTACAAGGTAGTAACATCATCTAACACAAATGAGGAACAGCTCCCGTAACCAAAGATGGCGAATTGTGAATGGTTCTTGCCAATGCATGTAACTTAGAATTCATATATCCATACAAATGTACAATACATAGAGAAATGAATCAATAGAATAAACACATGGGTGCGCTGCCTCTAATTTGTCGCTTCTTTTTTTTGCGAAAAGCCTCTAATTTATCTCAAGAAGCTAATCTGAATCTAATGCATTGTGACTTTCTGAGCACTAGCGGTCAAGCTGTTCTTGGCCTCTTGCCATATGGATGACAAGTCCACCAAGGAAAAAACTTGGAATGATTGTTTCAGAAATTAACAAGGCTCACCAACTTCAGTTTTACTCAAATGGCAGCAACAGTATATAGGTTAAGAGGAAAACTCATGAATTTAGCTGGCAGTACAGAATTTCAAACTGCAAAGATTGTAGATTTAAAATCAGCAGTTTCTATCTGCAGACTTGGAAACAATCAGAGTAGATAAAATGACAGCAAATTAAATTAGACAAACCATCATAGGAGAAACTTGCTGACATAAACAAATGGCATCAAGAAGAGTCTGAACTCTGAAGCGACACGCAAGCACAGACGAACATTGATTCAAACAGCAACATCACTATTTCTTCAAGTCCGCAAGCAGCACAATTCTTACAGAGATTGTAACATCGTACTGTTGCCAACTACGTACACGACGCCTGCCACCATCAGCTCATGACACAGACGATGAAGCCTAGGATGAGGTGAACTTGGTGACGGCCTTAGTGCCCTCAGAGACGGCGTGCTTGGCGAGCTCGCCGGGGAGGACGAGGCGGACGGAGGTCTGGATCTCCCGGGACGTGATGGTGGGCTTCTTGTTGTAGCGGGCGAGCTTGGCGGACTCGCCGGCGAGCTTCTCGAAGATGTCGTTGATGAAGGAGTTCATGATGGACATGGCCTTGGAGGAGATGCCGATGTCCGGGTGCACCTGCTTGAGCACCTTGAAGATGTAGATCTTGTACGTCTCCACACCCTTCTTGGCCTTGCTGCCCTTCTTCCTGCCCCTCGTCTTCCCCTCGCCGCCGGCCTCCTTGGACGCCGGCGCCCGCTTCTCCGCCTTGGGCTTCTTCCCCGCGGTGGTCTTCTCGGCCGTGGCCGCCGCCGGCTTCTTCTCCGCTGCCTTGGGTGCCATGGGTGCTGGTGGTGGTGGTGGTTCGAGCGTGGGGCTTGGTGTGGGACGTGAGGGGGTTGCGGATGCTGTGGTGTGTAGAGACGGAGGGGGCGGCGAGGTTATGTAGGGAGCGGGGAGAAGGAGGAGGGAGGTGGGCGGGGAGGCTGGTGCCTCGGATCCATGCCGTGGACTGGTTCCAGCCGTTCGGTGATGCTTGAGACGGACGGACCCGATGCCCTTGGGCGCGGATCGATGACGTGGCGAGAACGTACGTGGGCGCGGCGGCAGACGACGACCTCGTGCTGGAGCGGCGCGGATCGATGGCCGGTTTGGCTGGAGGATGCTCAAGAGAAGAAATTCACACGCCACAGGTCTCTCACTAATGATTTTTATTTTATTTTTAGGGAGGTCTCTCTCTATTGGTATCTTTTAGGGAGGTGTTCCTGTTGATTCATCAACAACGGGATACAGAAGATGGGGCAGTCTTTGTTTTTCTTTAGAGTTAAGGTTGTGTTCGGCAGCTCTCCGCTCTGCAGCTCCGCTCCTCGAGCGGTCGGAGCAAAATGGCCCGCAACCTAATTTTTCAGAGTTGATAAACTGGCGCTCCGTGCGCTCCCGTATCCTACGAAGGCGGATGACTGCCGAATAGGGCCTAGGTATGAGAGTTATTATTTTGCAAAAAAAAAAAGAAGTTGGAGAGTTGTCAAATCCATAGATTAGAACCCTACAAAAAAAAACATCGATTAGAAATGGGTATTACAAGAACAACCCAAATAGGCAATGCACCGCATAAGCATGTGCTAAAAAAGAAGAATAAAAAAAGGGCCGCTCGGCTATTGAGAAAAATCACGCCATATCTGAACGGCTAGGGCCTAGTTAGACTGGGCATGAAAGACCACATTTCATACAACATGCCGGAAAGGCAACACCTACTACACACCCAGCCACACACTTGAGCGCCTTCGCCGCTACCAGACTGCACACCGAGATTTGTTGCATTAATTCGGGCTAATCACAAGATTTGTCTGTGAACCACGACGACACCAGATAGGAATGATATGTCTGATAAATCAAACATATGTCGCTTCGATCCCACGAGGTTGGCTCACATGGCTTACCCCGACGCACCTCTCATGTAAAGGATGCTCCTACTACCCACCGTCGATGAATCATCATCGTCGACCCCATGTTTGCCTCACGGGCGAAACCACGCTAGTCGTCGCCGACCAACTCCACAAGCCGTGCGTCCCTTCGACCGACACATCCAAAGCTATGCCCTCAAGAGGGAATGCGTGTGACGCTAAGCAAAGCTAACAACACTGTCATCGCCCAATTCGGTAAAAAACAGATCTAGGTTTTCCACCGTAGCTTGTTGAGAGGGAAATGGAGGACTGCCACCTTGATGCCTCCAACAAGGAAATGATGCTCGAATTCACTGTCGTTGGAGTATAGATTTCGCTGGCAACCTCATCCTCCAAGCCCCAGGACTCGGTCAACCCCCCTAACAAGTCATCTGCGCGTTGAACCACTCGCTTAAGCCAACTCCAACACACAACCCCAAATGGTCCGCGGCGTCCGTTTAGGGATAAAGGGCATAAAATGCGTCCCAACGCACAGGAGCAAACGGACAAATGTTTGTTTTCTGTCCGCTTTCGACCCATTCCCGACCCAAATTTGGGTCGTGTTTGCATCGAAACAGACACTACACGGATGGGCGGGACACACACCCTTGTCCTCCCCTGGCCCACCCGTTGAGCACATAGACGCCCACTTTCCCTCCATTTCCCCCAAACTCTCCCGTGCTCCCCCTCCACTCTCTCCTCCATGGCCGGCGGCCCGAAGTATCCCGACGACCCGAACGCTACCGCGCAGCCCGTGGCGAAGAAGAAGGGTACCAATAAGCCGTGGTCGGAACTCACGCCGGCGGAGCTTGCAAAGCTCGACTGTCGGTGTCAAAACCGGCGGATCTCGGGTAGGGGGTCCCGAACTATGCGTCTAAGGCGGATGGTAACAGGAGGCGGGGGACACGATGTTTACCCAGGTTCTGGCCCTCTTGATGGAGGTAATACCCTACGTCCTGCTTGATTGATCTTGATGATATGAGTATTACAAGAGTTGATCTACCACGAGATCGTAGAGGCTAAACCCTAGAAGCTAGCCTATGGTATGATTGTATGTTGTCCTACGAACTAAACCCTCCAGTTTATATAGACACCGGAGGGGCTAGGGTTACACAGAGTCGGTTACAAGGGAGGAGATCCACATATACGTATTGCCAAGTTTGCCTTCCACGCCAAGGAAAGTCCCATCCGGACACGGGACGAAGTCTTCTTGTATCTTCATAGTCCAACAGTCTGGCCAAAGGATATAGTCCGGCTGTCCGGAGACCCCCTAATTCAGGACTCCCTCAGTAGCCCCTGAACCAGGCTTCAATGACGATGAGTCCAGCGCGCAGACTTGTCTTCGGCATTGCAAGGCGGGTTCTTCCTCCGAATACTCCATAGAAATTTTTTGAACACAAGGATAGTGTCCGGCTCTGCAAAACAAGTTCCATATACCACAGTAGAGAGAATAATATTTCCACAAATCCAATCTGCTGACACGTTTGACAGCATGACATCATACCACGGCCCGGTCATTATTCGAACTGTTTTTCTCAGCCAGCACTGCACATATCGCGAGGCGGTTTTCTTGACACGTCTTGTCTAAGCAGAGATCGTGTCCCCTTATCACATGATTCTCATCAATACGGGTATGGGTAACCCAACCGCGCCATCAATTACGGCGTTCGGGGAATAAGCGATTTTACCAGGTAAGTGAGGAGGCGCATCGCCTCCTCTGCCTTTATAAAGGGACAAAGATTCACCCTTTTTACCCACGCCTTCTTCCTCCTTGCTTATCCATTCTCGCACACTCGAGCTCCAGCGCCCAAGTTCGCGTCTTTCTCCTCAAACCACTCCAAGCATGTCCGGAGCAGGAGGCAAGTGGATGGTCTCCTCCGTCACAGAGGAGAATATCACAAAGCTACGGAAGCCGGATATCTGGCTGCGGACATCGCGCACCAGCTGCCAGATGCGGGGCAGATCATCCCTACACCCAAACCCCATGAGAGGGTAGTTTTCCTTACCCACTTTGTCCGCGGACTGGGATTTCCCCTTCACCCGTTTATCCGTGGGCTCATGTTCTACTATGGGCTGGATTTTCATGATTTGGCCCCCAATTTCATCCTCAACATCTCGGCGTTTATCGTCATGTGTGAGGCCTTCCTCCACATCAGGCCCCATTTCGGCCTGTGGCTGAAGACCTTCAATGTTAAACCGAAGGTGGTGGTCGGCCAGCAAGCAGAGTGCAGAGGCGCCATGGTGGGAAAAATGCCTAACGTCACCTGGCTCGAAGGCTCCTATGTGGAGACCATAAAGGGGTGGCAATCGGGGTGGTTCTACATCACCGAGCCGCGCGACACCAACTGGGTGGCGCCCCCCGAATTTCGATCCGGAATCCCCACGTGGCTCACTTCCTAGAAAGAGAAGGGCCTGTCCTAGGGTTCCCCGGTAGAGCTGACCGGACTCCGGACCTGCATCAAGAACATGATGAGCAAGAAAATCAAGCTCGTCAACGTGGTCCAGGTCATGCTCTTCCGCCAGATCCTCTCGTGTCAACGACGGGTATTCAATTTATGGGAGTTTGATCCGGCCAAGCACCAGATGCTGTGAGAGCTCTTCGACACGACGCACAAGGACGTCTGGAAGGTGCTGTTCAAGGGCATCGAGGTACCTCCTCCCCTTACCAAGAACCGCGGACTCAGCGCAAAGCGCCATGCCAATCCGGTAAGTTTTTATATCTCATAGGATATTTATTTGCCCAGTTTAATCATGTGTGGGATCTAAGCTTCCATGCCCTTAACAGGACTGGGTAGAGACAGCGGAGCAGATCGATTGCCCAGCCCCCCTGCCTGAAGATCCTGCAGATGCTCTCCTAGCGGAGATGCTGGTTCTGGCACCTTACGAGGTGCCGGTGAAGAAGGCCAAGAAGAAGGCCACGGGGACCCGAAAGGGTCTCCGGCGCAAAGTTATATCGGACTCATCGTACGACAACTCTGAGGCGCACTCCTCCCACGAAAATGAGGAGGAGGAAGAGGAAAGTTCTCCCCCCCAACCGTGGGAGACAAGAAAAGGAAGGCTGCCCCAACCGGGGAGGCCGAAGGGTCCAAGAAGGGAAGGACCCTCCTTCCGGACTGCTCCATGACGGCGGCCTACAGTGGCGATGAGTGGTTACCCAGGGATAAGCCCCTAGCGACGTCGTAAGTATCCGGATACCATAGTAATTCATGGTATGTTTTATTGCACTGCTTCTCCTTACGCCGAATATGATTATGCAGTCCGTCCCGAGCCCGTCTCGACGTATCTTCGTCGGACGGTTCTTTGGACTCGTTGGATATGAATAGCGATTCACTTCCGACCGCCTCCACCCCTTGCCCTACGGACAAAGTCGAGGTGTTGTCTCAAAAGGCACCGAGCCGAGGGAAGGTAGTCCTGGGGATGCCTCGAGGCGACCTTCCGGACCCTGGGCGCAAAGGGAGCAAGACTCCCACGGGCTCCAAGTTCGACCCCCAGCCGAACACTGCGCCGGAACCTTCGGTGGTTCCGGACTGGTAGGCGATCCCCCATTAAGAGGGGCAAGCCGCCCGTGCCGGTGGCCTCTGTCCATCCAGAGGCACCGGACAACTTGCTAGAAGCGCTTTGCGGCGCTTCCATCGACGAAGAGCACCACACTATCAAGAGTGCGGTGTTCGAGAAAGTTCAGTCCGCCAAAAATGGACTAACCAAAGCTTGTGCCAGCCTCCTAACAGGCTTTGAGGTAAGCAATCAAAATATAGGAAACCGCATAGACAGTAGCCCCTGATGCCCTATTTGGCGTTCGCAAAGAAAGGTCGAATAGAGGATCAAATAATGACTCAGGAGTCTAATCAAAATATGTCTATGTGCATATGCAGGCTTCACTGCTGGCCGCTGCCGCACGTACTACGGAGGTCGCTGCACTGAAGCAGGACCTTGGGCGGTCCGAGAAAGAGCTCGGCCTTACCAAGAGGCAGCTCGAGGAGAGCAAATGTAAGCAATACCTTGTCTATATATTAAAAAGAAATTCGGTTGTAAAGTAATAGGATCATCATGAATTTGCCAGGGGCCATGACCGAGGTGGCGACCCTGAAGAAGGCGCTGTCCAAGGCCGAAGACAAAGCGACCAAGGAGCGTATTGAGCGGGAAAAGCAAGAATCCCGGGTAGGCGAGGTGCAGCAAGAGCTCGAGGCTCTTGCCAAAAAACACGAGTCCTTGGAGCTTGACTCTAAGACGCGAGAGTCTGAGCTTGCGAAGGCGCTCGAAAGCGCACGGAGCACCAAGGCTGAAGCCCACAAGGCCCTCCAGGAGATTGATGCGGTGAAGAAGATAGCAGCGGGTAAGGCATTCATTATGCAAAGCAAGCATGTGAAGGAAACTTTCCTTTTACTTACCCGAGTTCGGAGCTCTCCAGGAGCGTTCGCAGATCGTCCCTGCAGTGTACTGGATGCCGCGGAGTTTTACCGAGCTGAGGAGGGGAGCTCGACGGAAAATTTGTTCTGGTCTCAGTATACTGGGACTGAACACCCAATGCCCTTGAGCGACCAGCTGAAGCAACTGGTCGAGCTTCACAAGGCGGCTGAACATGCCATGAAGGGTCTTATAGTCCGGATGTGGCCTGGCGATCCTGTGCCTGGCAGCTAATTCGGTCTGGTGAGGCGGCTTGTGGATGCCTACCCATGGCTTGAAGTCATAAAGTGGTCCGTCTGCATCGAGGGTGTGCGCAGGGCTTTTGCCCGGGCGAAGGTGCACTAGGCGAAGCTGGACGCCGTAAAGCTGGTGAAGGAGGGGCCACCAGAGGGCAAGGAGCATCGCTGCCCCGAAATGTATTATGACAATGTCCTGAAGGGTTCCCGCCTTGTGGCGGAGGAATGTGCTAGAGATGTAATTTTTGAATGAACATGCTCATGTGATCCTGTAATGTGAAACGAGTTCATTTGCGCTATGCAACGCTTTTTGAATTTAAAATATTACCTTCTATGCGGTCGTTTATAAAATCTGAGAGTTGACCAGTCGTCGGCTTTTGCCCCCATGTAACTAGTACTGGGGTGTTCGGGATAAACCTGAGCACTCTTTATCCCAATTTTGGGTCGTTCGAGGGAGGTGTTCAACACAACGAACCAGGCAATCGGACTATAAGGCTTTATCACTCTCACTTAGCCATAGAAGTCTACAATTTTAAATTTTGGCGAAGCCCCTAGTATTCGGAAGGCCGAATTTGGAGCGCTATTATACGCCTAAGTCGGGCAAGGCCGACTCCTCGCCCGAAGTGGAAAAAGTCTTTAAGGACTTGAGACCTCTCGAACAGCGACCAGCTCTCGCCTTATCATGACAGTCAGTTTTCGACTTTCTCTACTGAGGTGCTCGTCCGGAAGAACCGGGACACAATCGCAGTACTTCTCCCAGCGCTACCTTAGCCGATATAGCGGAATGTAAGGTACCAAAACATGGGAGCCGGGCAAACCCAACTATTGACCCAAGACATGATTCGGAGCTGATGCATATAATGCTATAAGTTCGGGGTGTCGCACTGTCGAAAGTGTTCGGACTTTTTACGCCATATTATGGGGTAAACGAAAGCCCCTGGCGTACTGACCATACCAGAATGTACGGGTGCAAGTTATCATAAATGAACATATAAGAAAAAAGGGGTGGATAATGCAATAATAGGTTAATGATATGCATTGTTATTTAAATAATACGTCGAAGCGTACTGATACAAGTAGTGCAATAAGCAAAAAATAGGACTATTTGACATGTCCTATCCAAGGGCAAGCTGCGTATGGTTAGTAAAAAGCGGGTATACCGATCATTATTAGAGACCACCTGGGGGTTCCCTTGTACGTCTTAGCTTCTTGCCTCCTTGGTTGTTCCTTCCCGTAATGTGTCCGGCAGTCATACTGTCGGAAAGGGCTTCCAGAGAGTAAGGTCCTGAAAGAGGAAAAATGACAAAGGTATGCAGCCCCTAGGGCGGTTAAGCCGCATTGCGGGACGTGCCCTGATCGTGCCCCCGCCTATGCCCATGGTATTTTCAATGCGTAATTATGTGCGCGCGGCACGGATTTCGTCGCTTGACTGGGACTGGGACGGGGGCCGAATTGCTAGGCGAGCTCTGAACGTGCCAGGCGATCCTGTTGCAGGTTACTCCGGACTCGCTTAATGGTGTCCGGGTGCTGTATCGCCGAATTGGTGGTTTTCCTTAAAAGGCTGCTTTGTGCTTCTGCTGCGAGGGCCGCAGTGTGCTCTTCCGTGCGGAGCGAGCGTTCTGTGTTTCCATTGACTGTTATGACCCCCCTAGGTCCTGGCATCTTGAGCTTGAGGTATGCGTAATGCGATACCGCATTGAATTTTGCAAATGTGGTTCGTCCGAGTAGTGCGTGATATCCACTGCGGAACGGGACGATATCGAAGATTAACTCCTCGCTTTGGAAGTTGTCCGGAGATCCGAAGACCACTTCTAGTGTGATTGAGCCCATGCAATGGGCCTCTACACCTGGGATGATGCCCTTAAAGGTGGTTTGGGTGGGTTTGATCCTCGAGGGATCTATACCCATTTTGCGCACTATATCCTGATAGAGCAGGTTCAGGCTGCTGCCGCCGTCCATAAGGACTCGAGTGAGATGAAATCCGTCGATGATGGGGTCTAAGACCAATGCGGCGGATCCGCCATGACGGATACTAGTGGGGTGGTTGATACGTCTCCGTCGTATCTACTTTTCCAAACTCTTTTGCCCTTGTTTTGGACTCTAACTTGCATGATTTGAATGGAACTAACCCGGACTGATGCTGTTTTCAGCAGAATTACCATGGTGTCATTTATGTGCAGAAACAAACGTTCTCAGAATGACCTGAAACTTCACGGAGCCACTTTTTAGAAAATAAGAAAAATACCTGCAAAAGATGAAGGCCAAGGGGCCCACCACCTCTCCACAAGGGTGGGGGCATGCCTGCCCCCCTAGGGCGCGCCCCCCTACCTCGTGGGCCCCCTGTTGCCTCTCCGACTCCAACTCCAACTCCATATATTTAGTTTTGGGGAGAAAGAAATCAAAGAGAAGAAATCATCGCGTTTTACGATACGGAGCCACCGCCAAGCCCTAAAACCTCTCGGGAGGGCTGATCTGGAGTCCGTTCGGGGCTCCGGAGAGGGGAATCCGTCGCCATCATCATCATCAACCATCCTCCATCACCATTTTCATGATGCTCACCGCCGTGCGTGAGTAATTCCATCGTAGGCTTGCTGGACGGTGATGGGTTGGATGGGATCTATCATGTAATCGAGTTAGTTTTGTTAGGGTTTGATCCCTAGTGTCCACTATGTTCTGAGATTGATGTTGCTATGACTTTGCTATGCTTAATGCTTGTCACTAGGGCCCGAGTGCCATGATTTCAGATCTGAATCTATTATGTTTTCATCAATATATGAGTGTTCTTGATCCTATCTTGCAAGTCTATAGTCACCTATTATGTGTTATGATCCGTTAACCCCGAAGTGACAATAATCGGGATACTTACTGGTGATGACCGTAGTTTGAGGAGTTCATGTATTCACTATGTGTTAATGCTTTGTTCCGGTTCTCTATTAAAAGGAGGCCTTAATATCCCTTAGTTTCCGTAAGGACCCCGCTGCCACGGGAGGGTAGTACAAAAGATGTCATGCAAGTTCTTTTCCATAAGCAAGTATGACTATATTCGGAATACATGCCTACATTATATCAATGAACTGGAGCTAGTTCTGTGTCACCCTAGGTTATGACTGTTACATGATGAACCGCATCCGGCATAATTCTCCATCACTAATCCATTGCCTACGAGCTTTTCATATATTGTTCTTCGCTTATTTACTTTTCCGTTGCTATTGCTATCATCACTACAAAATACCAAAAACATTACTTTTACTATTGTTACCTTTTCCTACCGTTATCACCACTATCATATTACTTTGCTACTAAACACTTTGCTGTAGATATTAAGTTTCCAGGTGTGGTTGAATTGACAACTCAGCTGCTAATACTTGAGAATATTCTTTGGCCCCCCTTGTGTCGAATCAATAAATTTGGGTTGAATACTCTACCCTCGAAAACTGTTGCGATCCTCTATACTTGTGGGTTATCAAGAATACTTTCTGGCGTCGTTGCCGGGGAGCATAGCCCTATTCTTTGAGTCACTTGGGATATATATCTGCTTATCATTATGAAGAACTTGAGAGATCCAAAAACCAAGATCTATCCCTCAACTACGAGGGGAGGTAAGGAACTGCCATCTAGCTCTGCACTTGATTCACCTTCTGTTATGAGTAAGCTTGCGACACCTACACCTGCTTCTGCTATTCATTCTGATATGTCGCATGTTATTGATGATGCCACTTCTGCTATGCATGATACTTATGATGAAACTACCTCTATGCCTGATACTACTGTGCCACTTAGTGATTTTCTTGATGAACAACTTGCTAGGGCTAGAGAGATTGAAAATATTGAATCTGATGATACTGATGAAAGTGATGATGAAGAATCACTTGTTATTCCTAAGGGTTATGTTTTTGATCAAGAAGCTTCTTTAGCTATTTTAGCTTGCAAAAATAGAAATGAACTCAAAAGGTTATTAGCTAAATGGAGTAAGCAATCTCTAAATGCTAGAATGAAACCTGACCCTCCTTTTGCTACTTCACCTATCTTTGCTAAATGGTGTAAACAATCACGGTGATGTTGAAGACCCTCAACGCCATTGCAACATTCAGGTGACCGATGAAGAAGTCACTGAAGGTGTAAAGAAAATTTTGAATGAATTGGAATTAGTCTGTAGTCAAACCGGCTTGAACCCCTTCTATACTAAGAACAAACCGCCTGCTGTAAGCACTATACTTCCTTTTCATCTTTGATATTTTTAATTTTCTCAAACTGTAATCCTTCTTCTGTGTATGTATGTATGCATAGGGTGATGATCCCTTCTGGAAACGGAAATCCGTAGAGAAAGCAGCAAAACCAACCGGGGATAAAATGGTCAAACCATCTCGCCCCCAAAACCAAAGCTGTCAAGCGGGCGTTGATGAAGCTATGTACCTAGGGTAGGGTCATGGACATGTCCTAACTGCCCTACCCAAGGACATCTCTAGAATAAATCACCTTTCAATCGACTTGGAGGTGTTCCACTCGACAGACTCGAAGACACTCGACCAAGAAGCAATCACTCGACCAAGATCCAACCACTCGACGACGAGGAGACCTAAAGTCACTCCGCACGCTAACGGTTGGTCATTAAGTAGCTTTTATGGTCATCATAGCACTTTATTAGGGGCGTTACCAGTAACGCCCGACCTTAATGTACTTAAAACCCTGCATAACTGAGGGCCGGAGGGGTCTGGCGAACTCTATATAAGCCACCCCCCTCCTCAGTGTAAAGGGTTCGCACCCCTGTAATTCATACACACATAATCCAGTCGACCGCCTCTGGGCTCCGAGACGTAGGGCTATTACTTCCTCTGATAAGGGTCTGAACTCGTAAACCTCGTGTTCTTACAACTACTCCATAGCTAAGATCTTGCCTCTCCATACCTACCCCCCAACATTACTGTCAGACCTAGAACCACGACAGTTGGCGCCCACCTTGCGGCGGTGTCTTAGCGATTTGTTGGAGGAGTTGCGATCTTTTCCGATCCAAATCATCATGGTTTCTGGCGGAGTTTTGGTGGAGGGCCGCGAGATCCGTCTTGGCGTGCTCACGTTCATCGTCGACGACTCCGCTTGGCTTCAGGAGGCTCCGCTCGACGTCGACGCACTCCCTGTCCGCGGGGCAACGCACTTTCGTGCGTGCGTTCGCGACGTCCTCTTGCGGCAACCGTCGACCCATTATCGGTCGGCCCCTGTGTTGTCCTCCCTCCTTGTTTCCCGCCGGCGCAAGCGCTCCGGTCGGTCGAGACTTCAGCGGTGGGTGAAACACGCGGTGGCACGCCAGTCGGCCACCCCTCAAGTTGCGGTGATCGAGCCCAACGAATCTCTCTACGGTCTGTTCGTCCTGTCGACTGGCTCCGCAGAGACCGCATCCGAGTGCGACAGCAGTGATCCGGCGGTGAAGGTTCTGATGGTCGATGGACCGCGCAGTCCTCCTGGTTTTCCCCGCACCGACGGAGGCGCAGGTGGAGGCGACCCGTCGCATCCCCATGAGGAATATCTCCCCGAGCCTCTCACGTCGCTGCAGAGAGAAGAGCTTCGTCGCCCGAACATGGATGCACTGCACACTCCTATCGTTGGAGAAACTTCCGAGGCTCGTGCCTTGGAGGACGCGCGCCTGGCAAATTTGGTCGAGCGCACTCGACTGGAGAACCTCCAGCGAGCACTCGACGAGCGTGCGTGACAACGGGTTCCAGAATCCAGCTGACGTCAGCTCTTTCCGCCTCCGCAGGTATATCGAACTCTGATTTAGAATTTAGCAGCTGCAACCCGTATAGCAGAGTCGATTCAACCTTCCCAGTCAGAGGCTGGCAGAGGCTTGTTGCAGATCAGAGCGTTACTCCGGGCAGCAGGAGACCAGAATTCCGTTGTTTCTCAGTCGCGGAACAGGATTCATAGCAGATCCATTGCTGCAGACACAGTCCAGTCGGCTCATAGCCCAAGATTGCCCCCGAGGCGTGAGGGACGTGGGGACCAGCGTGATCAGTACGGAAACCGTGAGCAGTATGATCACCGATTCGATCATGACGATCGACGTCGAGTGCCCACCCCTCCCCCGAGGAGTGGATCGTATGTGCCTCGACAGCAGGATGGCAGGCGCCCTCATAGTGTTGGGCGAAGGATTCCAGTCGACCCCAAGGAACCAGGCTTTGATGCGAGATCCATTCTCGTTCAAGGTTTGGTCGACAGGAACAGAGCTCACCGAGAAGGTCACGACAGAGATGCACCTACCAGCAGCAGAGTACATGTTTCGGGGCCAGAGTGCTTTAGTAGAGCCATCATGGCCGCTATGATTCCTCCCAACTTCAGGTTGGCGACTGGAGTTAGTAAGTTCACTGGTGAGTCCAAGCCCGATACTTGGCTTGAAGACTACCGAGTGGCTGTACAGATCGGCGGTGGCAATGATGAAGTGGCCATGAAGCACCTGCCTCTCATGTTGGAGGGCTCGGCTAGAGCGTGGCTGAATCAGTTAGCACCCAGCAGCATTTACACTTGGGAAGATCTCGGCCGAGTGTTTGTCACCACATTTGAAGGAACATGCAAGCGACCGGCAGGGCTGACGGAACTGCGGTCTTGCGTGCAGAAGCCGAATGAAACTTTGAGGGATTACATCCAGAGATGGATCATGTTACATCACACGGTAGAGAATGTGCCCGATCACCAAGCAGTCTGTGCCTTCAAAGAAGGCGTCAAGTACAGAGAACTGAATCTGAAATTCGGTCGAACCGGAGACATGTCTCTGAATCGAATGATGGAGATTGCCACCAAGTACGCTAATGGTGAAGATGAGGATCGACTCCGGAGTGGCAAGCACAAGTCAGTCGCCCAAGAAACCGGAGGAGGAAATTCCAATCGGAAACAGAAGCGAAAAGCCGAGCCAACTGCTCCTGGGGAAGCCTTGGCTGTAACTCAAGGAAAGTTTAAGGGGAAACCAAAGGGCCTTGCAACCCCAAGAAAGTTAAAGACCAAGACGGAAATGATGTGTTGGATTTGCCATGTCACATCCACACGAAGAAAGATGAAGAGGGTAAGCTCATTTACCCGAAACATACCACTCGACAGTGTCGGCTCTTGATCCAGCAGTTCCAG
Organism: Triticum urartu; assembly: GCF_003073215.2. Classification (NCBI taxonomy): domain Eukaryota; kingdom Viridiplantae; phylum Streptophyta; class Magnoliopsida; order Poales; family Poaceae; genus Triticum; species Triticum urartu. The sequence goes on along the minus strand of NC_053027.1, from coordinate 23,023,684 downwards.
GGAAAACAACCCAAAGATAAGGAAAAGGAGTCGGACAAAGTTGAGGACAAGGAAGACAGTGATGATGGATACCCCCAGGTCAATTCCACCTTGATGATTTTTGCTGATGTTAAAAGCAAAAGTTGACTGAAAGTTATCAACCATGAGGTGAATATGGTTGCTCCGGCGACACCCAGTTATCTGAAGTGGTCTCAGACTGCCATCACATTATCCCAGTCCAATCACCCAACGCACATTGCCACCCCTGGGAGGCAAGCTTTGGTGGTCGACCCAGTTGTTGAAGGCACTCGACTGACCAAAGTCTTGATGGATGGTGGCAGTGGTTTGAACATACTGTATGCGAGACGTTGAAAGGGATGGGCATTCCGATGTCCAGACTCAATACCAGCAACATGAGTTTCCATGGAGTCATTCCTGGGAAGAAGGCTGAGTCACTTGGTCAAATTGCTCTTGATGTGGTTTTCGGTGATTCCAAGAATTACCGCAAAGAAAAGTTGACGTTCGAAGTTGTGGATTTCCAGAGTGCTTATCACGCTATTTTGGGCAGGCCAGCTTACGCACGCTTCATGGCTCGACCATGTTATGTGTATCTCAAATTGAAGATGCCTGGTCCCAAAGGTGTGATCACTGTTACGGACAATCGGAAGAAAGCAGAAGAGTGTTTTCAAAAAGGCCCAAAGATCGCTGATGCTCAGATGGCGGTGGTGGAGCTGCAGGAGTACCAGAAGACTGCAGACCCAAGTGATTTGTTGCGAACCAAGAAGCCCGCTATAGAATCAGCTTTTTAGTCGTCTGGTGAAACGAAGCCGGTTCACATTCACCCGACCGATCCCGGTGCTGCTCCGACTCATATCTCAACAACACTCGACTCCAAATAGGAAGAAGCGCTCATCCAGTTCCTTCATGAGAACTGGGACATCTTCGCATGGAAGCCTTCTGACATGCCGGGTGTTCCTAGGGGGCTGGCTGAGCACCGCCTACGAGTTGACTCAAAAGTGAAACCTGTCAAAGAACATCTCCGACGGTCCGCCGTCCAGAAGAGAAAGGCTATTGGTGAGGAGGTGGCTCGGCTCTTAGCAGCGGAGTTCATCCGAGAGATTTACCACTCCGAGTGGCTCGCCAATGTTGTCATGGTCCCCAAGAAGGACAAGTCACTTCGCATGTGCATTGACTTTAAACATATCAATCGGGCCTGCCCGAAAGATCATTTTCCTCTCCCCCGCATCGACCAGATAGTCGACTCGACTGCGGGATGTGAGCGATTGTCTTTTTTAGACGCCTATTCCGGGTACCATCAGATCCGTCTGTATGGACCTGATGAGATCAAAACAGCTTTCATCACTCCATTCGAGTGCTTCTGTTATGTTACCATGCCATTCGGCCTCAAGAATGCCGGATCCACATTCATGAGGATGATTCAGAAGTGTTTGTTCACTCAAATCAGTCGGAATGTGGAAGCATACATGGATGATATTTTGGTCAAGTCATGGAAGGGTTCCGACCTGCTGACTGACCTTGCTGAAACCTTTGCCAACCTCAGGAGATATGATATCAAGCTTAATCCATCAAAGTGCACATTCGGAGTTCCTGGCGGAAAGTTACTCGGTTTACTCGTTTCCGAACGGGGAATTGATGCCAATCCAGAAAAAGTCGGTACTATACTCCGGATGAAACATCCTGTGCGAGTGCACGACGTCCAGAAGCTTACTGGTTGCTTGGCCGCTTTAAGTCGATTCATCTCTCGTCTCGGTGAAAAGGCATTGCCTCTTTACCGACTGATGAAGAAGTCAGACAAGTTCGAGTGGACTCCTGAAGCCGATGCAGCGTTTGCAGAGCTCAAAGCTCTGCTCTCCACCCAGCCGGTGCTTGCTGCTCCAATCAGCAAAGAGCCTTTGCTGATTTGCATCGCAGCCACGGGACAAGTCGTCAGTACGGTACTTACGGTCGAGCGGGAAGAAGAAGGAAAAGCCTTCAAAGTTCAGCGCCCAACATATTATGTTTCTGAAGTTTTGACCCCGTCGAAGCAAAGATATCCTCATCATCAGAAGCTTGTATACGGGATTTATATGACCACAAAGAAGGTTGCTCACTACTTCTCTGATCATTCCATTACAGTCGTCAGCAACGCTCCATTATCAGAGATCCTGCACAACAGAGATGCAACTGGTCGAGTGGCAAAATGGGCGATTGAACTCCTTCCTCTAGATATCAAATTTGAGGCAAAGAAAGCTATCAAGTCCCAAGCAATAGCAGATTTCGTCGCCGAGTGGATTGAACAACAACTGTCGACTCAGGTTCACTCGGAGCATCGGACCATGTTCTTCGACGGTTCCAAAATGCTGAATGGTTCCGGTGCCGGGGTAGTATTGGTCTCCCCCCGAGGAGATAAGCTCAGATATGTTCTTCAAATCCACTTTGATTCCTCCAATAATGAGGCAGAATATGAAGCACTTTTATATGGGTTGCACATGGCCATTTCACTCGGTGTCTGTCGCCTCATGGTCTATGGCGACTCAGATTTGGTGGTTAATCAAGTGATGAAGGAGTGGGACGTCAGAAGTCCAGCCATGACTGGTTATTGCAATGCAGTGAGAAAGCTGGAGAAGAAATTCGAGGGGTTAGAACTTCATCACATACCCCCACTGAAAAATCAAGCAGCTGATGATTTGGCGAAAATAGGTTCCAAAAGAGAAGCCATTCCCAACAATGTGTTTTTGGAACACATCCACACACCATCAGTTCAGGAGGATCCCTTCACTGAAGAAGCCCCGCGGCCAAAAAGTGCCACGGATCCGATTGAAGTTGAAGTTCCAGCTGTGGTCGACCTGATCATGGAAGTTTTGGTCATCACTCTCGTCTGGACGATACCGTACATCGTGTACATCCTAATGAAAGAACTCCCAGAGGACGAAGAAGAGGCTCGACAGATTGTCCGTTGATCCAAGACCTTTACAGTCATAAAGGGACAGTTGTATAGAGAAAGCGCGACTGGAGTCAGTCAGAAGTGTATAACACCAGAAGAAGTCCAGTTAATCCTTGATGATATCCACTCGGGGACCTGTGGTCATCATGCGTCCTCTCGGACCATTGTGGCTAAAGCATACCGAGCGGGATTCTACTGGCCAAGGGCGAACGAAATGGCGAAAGAGATAGTCGACAAATGTGAAGGATGTCAGTTTTACTCCAATATGTCGCACAAACCCGCGTCAGCCCTGAAAACCATTCCACTCGTTTGGCCCTTCGCTGTTTGGGGACTAGACATGGTTGGACCACTGAGAACGAGCAGGAGCGGCTTCACTCATGTGCTAGTAGCAGTCGACAAGTTCACCAAATGGATTGAAGCTAAGCCTATCAAGAATCTTGATGCTTGCACTGCTATCAGTTTCATCAGAGAGTTGATATTCAGATATGGAGTTCCGCACAGCATCATCACTGACAATGGGTCAAACTTCGATTCTAACAAATTCAGAGCCTTTTGCGCCTCTCAAGGCACACGAGTCGACTATGCTTCAGTCGCTCACCCCCAGTCGAATGGACAAGCAAAAAGAGCAAACGGCTTAATTCTCAAAGGACTGAAACCCCGACTGATGCGCGATCTCAAGCATGCAGCAGGTGCATGGGTCAACGAGCTTCCATCAGTTCTTTGGGGATTGAGGACAACCCCGAACTGATCGACTGGAAGAACCCCATTCTTTTTGGTCTACGGAGCCGAAGCAGTTTTGCCGAGTGACATGCTTCACAACGCACCCCGAGTCGAGCTCTACTCTGAAGATGAAGCAGAACAAGCCCGGCAGGACGCAGTCGACCTCCTGGAAGAAGAAAGAGAAATGGCCATGATCCGATCGACCATCTATCAGCAGGACTTGCGTCGATTCCATGCCAGAAATGTGAAGAGTCGAGCCTTCCAAGAAGGAGACTTGGTCCTCCGAGTGGATCAACAGAAACCACACAAACTCGCTCCTACTTGGGAAGGTCCCTTCATAGTCACCAGAGTCCTCCACAATGGAGCGTACCACCTTTATAATGTTGATCGCCAGATTGATGAGCCACGAGCCTGGAATGCGGAGCTGCTCCGCCCCTTTTATACTTGAATTCTCACTCGGATGAGATGTAATAAGAAAAACTTCTGTAGTTTATTTATCAAAGACAAGAGCGTTATAATTTTCCCAGTGATTGTTATTGCTTTTGTTTGCGTGAGAAATCCCCCAGTGGGTGGCTTAGCTGCGAATCCGTTTCGCCTAAGTTTGTAAAAATAATTTCCTACCGAGTGGTGAGCCAGCCTCTCACTTGGAGGCTTAGCTACGAACCTGTTTCGCCTAAGTATTTGAAAATCCTACCGAGTGGTGAGCCAGCCTCCCACTCGGGGGCTTAGCTGCAGTCCAGTACTCGCCTAAGTATTTGAAAATCCTACCGAGTGGTGAGCCAGCCTCCCACTCGGGGGCTTAGCTGCAGTCCAGTACTCGCCTAAGTTTGAAAAATCCTACCGAGTGGAGAGCGACCCTCCCACTTGGGGGCTTAGCTACAGTCCAGTACTCACCTAAGTTTGAAAAATCCTACCGAGTGGAGAGCGACCCTCCCACTCGGGGGCTTAGCTGCAGTCCAGTACTCGCCTAAGTTTGAAAAATCCTACCGAGTGGAGAGCGACCCTCCCACTCGGGGGCTTAGCTACAGTCCAGTACTCGCCTAAGTTTAAAAAATCCTACCGAGTGGAGAGCAACCCTCCCGCTCGGGGGCTTAGCTGCAGTCCAGTACTCGCCTAAGTTCGAAAAATCCTATCGAGTGGAGAGCGACCCTCCCACTCGGAGGCTTAGCTGCAGTCCAGTACTCGCCTAAGTACGAAACACATCCCGATCCGCAAGGACGACGAGGTGCAGGTCGACTGCCACCTTCTCCTTGGGAGCTTCGCCACAAATACAACGTGCGCTCCATCCCAATCCGCAAGGACGACGAGGTGCATGTTGACTGCCACCTTCTCCTTGGGAGCTTCGCCACAAATACAACGTGCGCTCCATCCCAATCCGCAAGGACGACAAGGTGCAGGTCGACTGCTACCTTCTCCTTCGGAGCTGCGCCACAAATACAAAAGTTGTCTCGAGTGAAGAACGAGTTCCACTCGACGGAGAATTCATGAAGATATTCAACGATAAACCAACTTCAGATAAATCTTAAAGGTTCCAGACCGCAGATTGAAGTGCTCGGGCATTCAGCCCGAAAGAGTTTAACGGTTACAAAAACCACTCGGCATTCCGAGGCAAATTTAAGGTGGGGCATAAAAGTTTGTTCACTCCGCAGGAGGAGGACTGGCAGGTTCGACGAACTCGTCCAAGTCGACGCCGTCGGCGATCCGAGTGGCTGCAGCAATAAAAGTCTCCATAAAAGATCGGAAGTCATGCCTCTGGGTCTTGGCGACCTTGATTGCTGCCAGCTTATCTTGTCGCACCTCCTTGCAGTGGACACAAACCAAAGACAGAGCCACATCAGCACCACACCGGGCAGAAGATTTCTTCCACTCCTGCACTCGACCAGGGATCTCGTTAAGTCGAGTCATCAGAGACTCGAGATCATTCTGGAGCGTGGCCCCTGGCCAAAGTGCCGTGTCGATCCGTGACGTGGCGACCTTCAGTCGAGCCAAGTAGTCCACAACACCGTCGATGCGGGATTCCAGTCGGAGCAGATTCATGGCAGTTTCATCTTTCATGGGAGAGTTGATGGGGTCCAAACCTGGATCAATCCGCCCGGTCTCCTCCTCGAAGTTCTGGCAAAACTCTGCATTCACGATCCAAGGATAAGTCAATTTTCGTATGCTGAGTCGACAAAAAAAACATCAGTCGGAACAAAATGTATACCTTCAAACTTGATGGACAACTTCTTGGCAAGGCTCCTCAGATAGCTCTCCAGATCGTCCCTCCCGCGAGCGATGCCTTCCATCTTCTCGTACAGGTTGACCTGGTCCTTCTTCAAGCGCGTGCACTCCTTGTTGGCTTCGTTCAGGGCAGATTTCATCTTGGCGTTCTCTTCTTCCAATTGGCCGACTGAAGCCAGTTTCTGTTCAGCCAGAGCGGTTCTGTCATCAGCTTTCTTTTGAGCAGCAGCCAAATCCTGATCCTTCTTCGCCAGAGCTTCATTCAGTTTTTCTGCAAAGAAATGGTGCTTGATTCAGAAAGAGCAGAAGGGTACTCAAGCCTAAGACAAACCAGTCGACAAGCTCGTCTTACCATTGGTGTCGTCCTTGGCCTTTTGCAGCTCTATCTTGGCCAATTCCAAGTCAAGGTTTAGCTGGATCTGCTGTTTCTCCAAGTCAGCAAAGCGAGCTCCAAGATCACAAGATTTCTGCAATCAGGGAGGGGAAGTTATTTTACAGCAAAAAACGACAAAGACAATAAATACTAAGACTACGGTCGACTACCCGCAGTCCACCATAGTCTCGGGGACTACACCCAGTGGGTGCACTTTGCGTGCCCCCACCGGTTCGGTTTACACTCGGCACGGCCAGACCAGATCAAGCGAAAGAATCAAAATACAAAGACTACAGTCGGCTGCCAGCAGTCCACCGTAGTCTCGGGGACTCCACCCAGTGGGTGCACTCAGTGTGCCCCCACTAGTCCAAAAATTCAATCGACGCACCCAGTGGGTGTACAGATGCAAAGATTTTCGGAAAGAGAGTCTTCAGATAGCATATCCTAACAGAACAAGCGGTGACCAACTAACTTGAACATTGCTTTGGAGAGCCGAGCTGGCGTCATAGGCGGCCTGACTGGCGTCCCGCACCATCTTCACCTTCTCCATCATAATGCCCGCCTGGCGTATGGCTTCCTTGGCAGCATTCACTTCGTCCTCTGGGACATGATGGATCGCAAAAACTGAAGGTGGGTCGGGAGGAGCTTGAGCAGTCGATAAAGAAGGCAGGGCACTCGACAATGGTACGGCGAAGGTAACAGAACCCCGATTGGCATCACCAGCGTCCTGAACGACTGGTTCCACCATCGGCGTCGACTGTGGCACCTTGCTTGCAGGAGCTTTCCTATTTTTCCTCGTCAAAGGCCTCTCAGGCTCTTCATCATCATCATCGGGGAGGTCAATAATGTTAGGAGCTGTTCAAAGATCAATCGCCAAAATCACATCACCCAATGGTACACATTGCAGTTGAGTCGACCAAATAAAGACAGAATGACAGAAATCATACCTAGATTGGAAGTGACTGCATCCTCCATTACCTCATCCTCATCTCTGTAAGCTGAGGTCCCGGAAGTAGCAGCGCTGCCAGTTCCAAAGTTCGTCTGGTTAAATCAAGAAAAAAATAAATAGCACAGAGCGTCGAGTGAATACAAAGGGAGACACTCATGCAGAAGCGACGGGGATATCAATCTTAATCTTCGGCAACGCCTTCCGAGGCTTCTGCTCTGCAACTTTGAGATGCTTTGATACTTTTTCAGTTGGGGTTGGTGAAGATGTCTGAGGACGCTTTGAAGACTGACCAGTCTGAGCAATCGCCTTTTCACGGGCGCTCGGTCGTTCTTGGTCAAGCTTGAGTATTCTATAGTCTCACCTAAATAGCTTGGCGTAATCATGGTCATAGCTGTTTCCTGTGTGTCGTTTTCTTCGTCCTCTTCTCCATTAGGAGCCGTTCGCCAGTGTCGCCGCCACTCGCCTCTCCTTCCGGGTCTTGCTCTTGCTCTCCGTTGGGCACTGAGTACATTTCGATAAGGGTCTGAAAGAAAGCAGGAAGAATAAAGTCAGTCGACGCAGTATAGACAGCTGCGCGGGTGAATTCAGATTATAATCAAAAGCTCAGAATCGGACCTTTTCTGGTTCATGGGACTGGTCGAATGGAGGAACTCTCCTGGCTCCCCTGGGGTTGTCCTTGTTTCCGGTGATGCCCGACAGCCACCCCTCCAGTGTGTCGTCATCGACCTCCTCCGGGTGAATCCGAGTGGTCTCGTCAA